>NW_021319523.1:1048315-1123748 GCF_001605985.2 Dendrobium catenatum | reverse complement strand
TGAGCAAAAGAAATATTTGTAACCAGTTTTGGTGTAATCACTCAAACGAGCATTGACCTGTTTTTTATAAAACAAAGCAATAGTGACCCTTCCCAAATGCACCTTATATTGCAATTATTATGCTATTTCAATCATCTAAAATTAGGTAAAAGAACGTTCCAATGATTTCATTTGCTTTTATGCGTCATCGACCATGACAATAACTTAACTGTCATAAACTACAAAGAAAATGACACATTACCTGCCCGAAATCTTGGATCCTCTAAAAACTTATTAGTTATTACTTAATTATTAGTATCTTTTTGAAATTAGTTTTCAAATTTTTATTAAATATTTAATAAATCTAATATTGTAAAAAAATTTATTAAAATGTTGTAAAAATAAAATTTAATTATGAGATATAATTATTTATATTTAGTATATTTAGATAAATTTAATGTTGCATATTTATTAAATATATTTTTCTTATTAAAATTTTTTTAAATATTAATGTATAAAAAATAAATCTATTCAAGCAACAGTTTTAATAAAAATTAAACTACTATTTATTAATATTTAGTTTAATTTTATTTTCTATTATGTATTAAAATTTCAACTTATTTAATACTTATATCGAACGGATCAACGAGCCGAATCCAATGAACTTTTTTATCGACAAGCTGTCATTGTTGAACCCTTCACACGCCGACCATTCTCACGAGCCAAATTTGGAGATCACTAGGCCATTTAATTAATATCACGAGATTTTTATTTTGCATTAAGCTTTTGATTTGAGCTCATTTGGACTCGAATTAGACACCTATAATTAAATTTTATTCATACAATATTCTAATTTTTTGCAATATTAGATTTATTAAATATTTAATAAAATTTTAAAAACAAATTTTAAAATAATATCGAAAGTTATGATTAAAAGAAAAACAAAACAGGCAAAATAAAAAAATGAGAAAAGTAAAATTATTTTAATTTAAAAAAAAACGTAATATGTTTTGAAGTTTTGAAGAAAAACTTAATTTAAATTTACATTTTCTTTGAAGATAAAAAATTTGTTCAAAATTAAATAAAATATAAAAATATAACAGTGTGATATATTGTATATATTTTAAATTTTTTTAACGACTTAATTTCAAAATTTTGACTGGATTAGTAAATCGGCCGTTAAGTGAACAATTATACATATTTAAAATTTTCTTAAGATACTTAATTATATTATTAAAATTTTAATCATAAATATTTTAAAATTTTATTCTTTAGCCATGTGCCTATAGATAATAAAGAGAGGGCGAATGGTACGAATGAGAGAGGTTCTGGTGTGCGTGAGGAGAGAGGAGAAGAAAGTGTTATCTCCACTATATCGACAGGATAGGGACATGACAAGGGCCAAACTGAAGGACAGATATCCTAGATTTCATATGGATGACAAGGATTCAATAAAAGTTGTTTAATTTCAATTATTATACACATACATAATTTATTTTAATTTTTATGATAAATTTAAGTAAAATAATATTAAAATAAAAAAATTGTAAGTCGCCCTCTCTCACAATTTATCATTTCCTATGCTTCTTAATTCGAATGTCAACGTCTCAAATGCTAGCAAATTTTATATTCTGTTTTGGTATGACAATCAAAGTAATATAGATATTTTTTATGAATAATTTTGATATTCCAAATGCATTAACATTATTCATATTACGAATGAGTGATGTTCAGGTGACTTTGTATAATGTTGCATCTTTAGTTTGTCATTTTCGACCGCATTCACTCAAATCGAATGCATGAGTCTTTTCTTGGTGATACCAGTGTTTAGAGCACAATAATAGTTTATTTTCTAGATAGACACTTGATGTTATGTTTATAGATTTCACCATTGTTTGATCGTGTTGAGCATTTATTTGATAAATTTGATAATATGAATGTGTTGAGCCAATCCATATTTGTAAAATGGTCAATGTTAAGGTGGTTTTGATTGCAATGGAGGTTCTATGAACTTGTTTCACATGATTTCACATCCGTTGATTGTTGTTTGTGTCACACTTACTCGAATTAGCTGTGAAACATATATGGAGGAATTATGAGCTAGTTGAGTAGCATAAGAAGGTTGGGTTGAACTAGTAATGTTTAGGAGATCATGGTTTGATTATCTAGCATTCTCTAAGTACTAAAGGATTGAGCTTAATGTTCCTCCATCCTACTCATTTAATCTTTCAAAACTAGGACTTAGGTAGTTTTCAAAGCTAGATTATATTGTTCTTGAATGGGAGATTGATTGTCAGCTATTGAAAAAGTATTTATAAAATGTTGAAAATATTTTTCACAAATGACATCAAACTGTTGCATGTGAGAATATTCACGATTGTAAGGAAATAAGAGTTAACCTCTTAGTTTTAGATAGAGATCTATAGTACAAATTTAAATAAAAGATGGTTGTAAGTGGCAGAAATATTTTTTACATGAAAACATAAAAAGTTATAAAAAAGACTTGACTCAATTAAAATAATTTTACCAATGTATCTCGTAAATTATAAATAATGCTCTTTCTCATAATTAGAAAAGACATTAATACAATGTAGTATATATAAGCTATGGAAGATGAATTTTATAGTGGAATTTGAAGTAATATTGAGGTATTAGAGTTATCTTTAAAAATTTATTTTTGATTTATACAAGAGGTGTATTATATATCTTAACGTCAATAGTTGGAGTTGGTGTTGAAAACATATATCAACCTTATTGGTGATGGTATGCATTGACATTATTTGTGATGCATGGCTAGCAATGAAATGAATGAGCGTTAGTGTATGTGCTTATGACATGCATCAATCTTATATAAAATATCATGATTATCATAATTAGTGATGAAATCTGTGGTGCATGACAGTCTACAGACTGTAGTTGAGTTACAATGGTCAGGCTATTATAATTGAGCGATGGTGGATGTACGATGGTGATTAGATGACGATGTTCAAGAAATAGAGATTTTTGGCAAAGATTATTAACATCGAATGTCAAAATACTAAATCTAACTGGTGATCATCAAAATACTCTATCATCAATATACTTAAGCTATTTTATTAGGGATTCTTTCAACATTTTAGTACTATAATAATCTCAAAAATTAAATGATCTTGAGCCCATAAAATTTTATTTTTTATTATCCATATGTTACATTTGATTATAAGCATATAAAATTCAAAGATAAATATCATAAACTTTTTGGTGCTCTTCTGCGCACCCGCGGAGCACTTTTGCCGTGACTCGTGCTTCCAACGCCCACGGCCACAATGGAAAAGGAAAGACGGGCTAGACAAAGAAGCCAACGAACCAGAGCGCGCCACGTAAGCTGGACACAGAAATCGGAAAATCCATGCTTGGGCGACGAGTTTCAAAAGTAATCGAGAATATTTACACCTGACTGTTCCGAATATGCCTTTTGGCGCTCTGTAGTCTCCTCTTTCTCTTCCGTAACACCATTAAAATCCACCGACCGCACTCTCCATTTTCTTTCTCCTTTTCACCATAGGATTCCATCTCCAGTTGCTTGGAGTTGAAGCTAAGGGAGAGGCGAACGAGAAGGGATAAAGAGAAGGAGAAATGGACTTGGACTTCTACCAGGAGCTTCTCCTGACCGCCTTCTTCTCCGTCCTCTTCGCTTTTCTCTTCGGCAAGATTACTGGCGATGGATTTGGTGATGGAGAACGCCCCGACGATGCCCTCGCATCGGCCGATCTCTCTGATTCCAGGGAGAAGCTGCCTGTACCAGAGGTGGAAGAGCTCGAAGAGGCCGTTAATGGATTCAAAATAGGAAAGGAAGTTCTCGGATCTGAGCGAGAGATCACTTGCATGATGGGGGATTCTGCAGAAAGATCGGATGAGGTGCGAGGCAGCGGAAAGGAGATGAGGGCTGATACGGTTGAGGTTGGAGAGGAGGAGGAGGAGATTAATGCTAAGAAAATGGCTGAGGCGATGGTTATTGAGAGAGACGATGCTGAGGACATCAAGGAAGAAGAAGAGAAAGGGGAACTGATAGAGGCCAAGTTGTGTTCATCTGAATTGAAAATGTTCTGCGGAGGTGTGTCCGAGATTGGCAGTCGGAGGGGAAAGGAGGTTAGCATTGAGTTCAGGGGAGGATCTCTACTTCACGGGGAGGACGAGTGGGAGAGGATTGATAAGAGTGAGCTGGAAAAGCTTTTTAGTATGGCGGCAGAGTATACTGTTAGCTCATCTGGTGTGGAGGCACTGGCTCGTTTGAGCAGAGATGTGCAAATGAATTTGTACGGATTTTACAAGGTAGCGACGGAGGGGCCTTGCCATGAGTCGCAGCCATTGCCTCTGAACGTGTCTGGTCGGGCGAGATGGTACTGTATCTCGTCTTTCTTGCAGGAACATCCTCCCCTGAATGCTGATTATATTTTTAGTTTATTTTTATTTACATATCTAATATTTAAATTTTTATACTTATTTATATTATATTTGAATTTTTAAATCACATAAAAAAATTCCTAATATTAATTTATTTAGAATAAATAACATTTATTTTATTCATACATATTTAATTTGACGTGATTTAAAAAATGGTATATAAATAAATATAGAGATTTAAGTATTAGATATGTAATTTTCTTTTAAACTTATTAAGTGGCTGAAATAGAATATTTGCTTGAAGACGTTAAAATTGATTGCTTGATGCTTATTACTTGGAAATTTTTTGTTGGGTTCGAGGTGACGTAATTTTAAGAAGAGCTTAATGGAAGATTTTGGGAAAACAGAGTCAGGTGCTGCTTTAAAAATCTGGAGAAGAAACGCATTTGGTGATATGGTAGATGCCAAATGAATTAACTTCTGAAGCTGGATACATGCTGGTTCACTTCTTGATTCATTTTGTTGAAGCTTGGTTGCATTAATGGAAATATTTTCAAGGTGAAGGAGGATAGGACAAAGTACTAAATAAGTTTAAACTTCTATGTAAAATCATTCATAAAAATTTGGGTCATATGCCTTGGCTCAAACTTATTAAGGTGGGTTTTATTATAATTGAATTTTCCTTGAGATTAGTGTAATAGAAGTTTTATATAGATTACTTAAACAATCATCGATCTCAGAGTGAAAATAATGATGATAAAACTCATCCTGATTTTGTTTCGGTCAGATTATTCTCCTGATCCAAATTTTCTCCTTCAAATAGAAGGAGAGTTAGCAAATAGCTTAAACAGTTGGGTACTTTAAAGACAAATTCTAGCCTTGAATGCATCCATGGTGGCATTTCCTCAGAAAAATATATGCACTGATGTAGCCATCTAATTAAATAACTCCCCTGTCTTTTACCTTGTTCTGACAATTATTTGTTACTTCGAATCCTCATAGTTATGGAAACTCCTTTGTATCAGAAGACGCATTTTGATTTATTTATTAGAATAGGATAGATCAACGAACCTTAAGCAAAACATATCATTCTGTCCTATTGTCCCAATTGAAATGGAAGTGTTAGAACTGGAAATCGGTTTGTTACATGGAGCATTTTTTTTTTCCAAGCTAAGGTAATACAAAAACCTCATTGAACTTATCTCAAGTGAGCTTAATTTGTTATTTTATTCCTACTGCATTAATTTTTTTTAATATCTTTTGTATGTCAGTAATGAGACTACTGATTAATTAATGCAAGGCATGCTTGGCAAAAACTAGGGAGCATGACACCTGAGACAGCCATGGAGCAGTACATCAATCTTCTTTCTAAAAGCATTCCTGGATGTATTGTCGAAAGTTCTGGAGTAAGTCAAGCAGTTGGACGTGGGAACTTCTTTTTCATGATATATATATTCGTTTGAATGATCCTCTCTTATATTAATAATGTTGAATACTTAATTTCTAGGAGGATGCCAAATTTTATAGAGCTGATGATCCCACAGGGAAAGAGATATTAAATACAGTGCATCATGATTTGTACTCATTCTTGCAAAATCAACTTAGTCCTGGAATAGAAAGGTAGCTTTATAGCCTTTAGTTAATGGTTTGCAGGATGAACTTTTAATTATTATGTTTAAAGTCTCAACTTATAGTTCATTCTTGTAATGATAAGATGATTAATGTATTGTCTTTACAGGAAATTTGAAGGGCATCATGATTTGGCTTCTCTTGAAGCTGAGAGTGCAACTGGAGGCTCTAAATTCCTAGAGCAAGGTATGCTGTTCACAATACCCATCTTTTTATTTTCAATGACCATTTAGCTCTTCTATTTTAGTAGTTATTGATTGCATAAATTTATGCAAGTAGCAACTTTTTGAAACAGGTGCGAATGTGAAAGTTTTCATGACAACAATATTTAGGTGGGTATAGTTGGGAAGTGAGGGTTTATACCTTGATAGTTGATGTTTGGTTAGCCTATTGTTTTATCTGTAAGGATTTGTTTGGGACAGCTTTTTTATTGTTCCTTAAAACGGAGTTTTAGTAAAAAAATTTAAATTTTTTTTACTAAAACTCTGTTTTAAGAAGCAATAAAAAAGCCGTCCCAAACGAAGCCTAAGTCCTTTGCAAAACTTCATTTACTCATTATTTTATTTTTGAGGGTTTAAGAACTATTTATAGCTACTAGCTATGGCAATAATTTTAGGGCGAATTTAAAATGTTCCCTACTTCACAGGAATCATTTCTTTTGAATATTAAGAACCTGTTATCACAACAAATTTTAACTCTTTATGATACATTTAAGCCATTAAAAAATCAAAACTAGCATATAGTAAGTCATAAATACTTGCTTACAATTATTTGTCATCCATTTTGAACCATCTTTCCATTATTCAGTTCATTATCATAGCAAGATGATGTAGCACATCTTAGATTTTAAGATTTTCTAATGCTAATTTATTATGAGAGACAACAATCTTGCAACATGCACACAAAACATTTTAAATCACAAACTATCAATCTTAAAAATATTCATTATTTTTTATTAAAGCCAACATTCAGAAGAAATAAATTCAAGCGATAATTTAGTAGCCTTATTATAGTAGACACAACAGAGAGATTTAGAATCAAGAATGCAATGCAACAAAATTTAATTTGTATCTGATTTAAGTAAAATTAATCACACAATCAGACCAATAACAAACTTTAGAGCAAGAAATGAAAGGAAGAAAGAAAATGTGACCAAAGCAAGAATTAAACATCTTAAATAAATCTTTTTAAGTGTCGTATTTATTCAATGAGTTGATTCTTGAAAGTAGAAGTAATAACACATCCAACTAGGACTTTATTTAGAAGAAAATTCATTTTCCTTTGTATTTGTTTATTGAGATTAAAGTCTCTTATTTGTTTAATGAGTCAGACTTTCAAAAGTAGAAGATACATCTAATTAGAACCTTTATTAAAAAATTGACTTCAATTTGTATAAGCCTAAGACCCGTAGTTCTAATAACTGAAATCCTTTGAAATTTTCTATGCATTGATTAATACACCATAAAAGAATTCCTTACAGTTGCTGCTAGAAACATATAAATCCCAACAATTGATGGAAGCCATAGAAGTCTAGTTGTAGAGATCAGCAAATTTTGTGAGAGGAAGATAAAATCAAGGTGTTAAATCTTGCAAGCAGAGGAAGATTGCAAAACTACAAACTATGACACAAGAAGGCTATAGAAATTGTAGGTTACAAATCTTTTAAAACGACATAGGATGTTTCTAGGAAGATTCATGTAACTTTATTGCCAAAAAACGAAAGGGTGCTGTTGAGGAGGTTCACATTAATATGCTCAGCTTTGAATAACTAGCTTCAATTAATTATTTAAATTGATAATCGTCAAGCAAATTTGAACATAATTATTTTATTTGTGCTAACATTGTTGCTTTGGTGAAAATAAATCGTCAAGCCACATAAATATTAAATGCAATGTGGACTAACATTCTTCTTATAAAAGCTACTTGGAATAGCTTTAATGTTAGGGGTGATGATTTATGCACTTTTAGATTCATCCAAATAGAATAAATTTTGAAACTTGATCTTTTGTTGAAGCACTCCCTATTTAGAAAGTGGGTTAAATTTCAAAATAGTCTCCCAACTATCATATATGGTCATTTTAATGTCAGAGTATAATGTTGTCCAAATTAGTCCTTTGAATGTACAAAATTGATCTAAAATGATCCCTTTAGGACTAATTGAGATCAATTTTATATCATAATAACAACATGAGGGACTATTTCAGATCAATTTTATATAGCCGAGAGACTAAATTGGGGCAATGTGATGCTTTGAGACTAAATTGGTCATACATAAATAGTGTGTTTGATGACTATTTTGGGTTTTTTTTTTTTTTTTGTTAGAAAGACATTAAAATAGTCACACGCTTCATTTCCTTATAAGCTCTTAATGAATTTGTGTATTAAGAAATTAAGAATAAAAAACAAAATATATTTTAGTTTGATTGCTAGAGATAAGTTCGTTGGATACTTCAATAAGAGTTAAATAAGCTTGCTCAATTTGTTTATCAACTTTAATAGGCGCGAGCTATTCATTTTTTTTGGGAATTAAACCAAGAATGGAACAAACAAGAAAAAAGAAAATGCAGCGAAGAGGAAAGAACACCAGGGTTTAATATGGAAAAACCTAAAATCGGGGGAAAAAAACGATGGAGGCACACCAAGAAATACAGTATGAAAATGGGAAAAATTGTGCAGGTCTTCACTCTAGCACTCTCTTCTTCACTTTACAATCATGTCCACTATCTCCAGACACAGATGTAGGAGTTACACACCCCTTTAATTGGATACAACTCTTAAAAAACAAAGAGAAAATCGGCTCAACCGACTCGCAGCACTGTGGCGTTATACCCATGGTGCCTCGACGATGACTCCTTTCTCAAAAAAATCCAGTAACATTGCATCAATGGGTTTAAAACACTGTGGCGTTGTATTCATAGCGCCTTGATGTTGAGCTCTCTGTCCAAAGGGGATTCATAATGCCTTGGTGTTGAATTCACAACTCCACGACATTATAAGGACAAGAATAAAAAAATTTCAATGCTTCTTCCATGAGCCCCCAAGCAGGGGACAAGCTAGCCCCCCTGCTACCCCCATCAAGCACCTCGTCAAGCTTGACCAACAAAATTGAGGTCTAATTCAATATCACAACCTGATTGATATACACAATTAGATTCCACACAAAACTAACAATTTTCATATTCAAGATTTACTTTATCAATTTGTTCATTTTCATTTTCACCTTGTCTTCAATGCTTTAAATTGTTCATTCAATTGATCCCTAATATTTTTCTAGTAACAAATATTGTTTTTTTAAGTTCATATTTTAGATTAGTCCATATAGTTTTAGGTTCATCTGTAATACTTTGTCAAAATAATTGAGCACAACTCTTTAATTTTGATTTAACTTATTTAAATTTTTTAAAATCAAATAGTTGATAATCTTCAAAATATACCAAATTACTGATCGAAATCGAAGATTTCTCAAGATTATAACTCCCATTGAATGTTTGAATGTAATTTGTATGCTTATGGTAGTTATAATATGTTTGCTTAGAACCATGATCTTCTTTTATTAATATGTTTACTAGGATGAGATGCACAATAAAGGCATATAAACAACCACAATTTGCATGTTACCATATCATAAATTTTATAAGAATTAGGTAGTTTTAATGTAAGAATAGCACTTGTATTTTTATCATTCAAAACAACGATTGCACAAAAAAATGAAATCCCACAAAGAAAATAGTGAACAAAAAATGTAAAATTTCAGCAATGATCAAGATTCACACCATGAGAAATTATTCAACATATATTGCACTTGATAAAATTTCTATCACACTAACTACTAAACTAATTCATAATAAGAACAAGGGTAGAAATCACCAACACGAAGATTCATGCCTCATTTTAGTACATGGATACTAACTCTTGTAAGTACCTGTTAATAGTTGTGAAGGGTATGAAGAATATAATCCAATGTGTACACGTATTAGATTTGACTAAAGTTAAAATTTTATTTTAATTGTTAATGTTCAATGATTTTTGCATGCTTCACAGGCTCTACTAAAGTCTATTAAATTATAGAATAAGGCTCAACAAAATCTTTCCATCAGGTTGTAGCTGTAAATCATGCAAACCTCAGGTTTCATTGGGGTCTGTTACGCCGGCCCAGGAGGGGCCGGCTGGACCGGTCCAACCCGGACCGGTCCACTGCTACTCCAGGCGGAGAAAGCAGACGGGGCGGAAAAACGCGAGGTCCACGTAGGCGGCTTGGGGGGGAGATTAGAAGGGAAATTTTGAATGGGAAGGCTGTTTTAGGAAGTTTATTATTGTCCTTTATGATTAATTTTGTATAATTAGGAGTTTGGGGGGGAATTTGAATCTCATCTTGAATTTGAGTTTTCACTTTGAGATCTAGGTTTTGTTTTGGGCTCTTGGCTTCGCCGGAGACTTTGGAGAGTACGTTCTTCCTCTCGAATTGAAGAACAAATTGTATCTTTGCTATTTGTTTCGTCTACTAGTAAAAATACAAGTCTTTGCTTGCGTTGTCTCTCAATATTCTCGCAAAATTCACTGTTTTTCCTGCGCATAGTTGCTGTCCACTGTTGGAGACAGCAGTTTTCTCCTTGTTCGGCTTCAGTTTTGGTTAGGAACTACTTGAAATCAAGTATTTCCTATCAGGGTCCTCTTCTTTTAATTTATTATCACATTTCAATAACGTGCATGAACTCACATTACATGTCCTACCTTACAATCAAATTGTCAAAAGATCCACGAATCAACACTATAGGAACTAAATTCCACTTCAACGAAGTTTGATAAAAGACTCTAAAATTTCAATTAATCAAGGCCGAGCACATAGCAAAGCACGCCAAATAGTTCACAAATATTTAGGAATTTCACTTGAGGGATGTGATCATAACACGGATTAGATGGATAACTGGGTTGAGTTGGTCAAAGTAGGATTTTCAGTAGGCACAAGGCTTTTCAAATGGTCCCAAATTCTTGCTTTAACACGTTGGTTTTGGTAGCCCTCTTCTCTCCTCTCTCTATCTCCTAACCCAACTTGCATGTTGGCATGCCAGTGGATTGAACATGCTTGAAAGAAAAAAAAGAAAAGAAATTTCTAGCTTTCATGGTTTAGTCGGGTGGAGGTAAAAATAATATACTTTAAAAGCATCTTTGAAATCACTCAAAAGTATTGATTTCATTTTCATATGCAAAATGAGTGAAAATCAAATCAAATATATTTTCTATCTGGCATAAATGGTGTTAGACTTTATGAATATATGATTTTTCTTCGACCATATCGTGATGTTCTATGCCATCTCTTCTCGATTAGTATAATGTTGATGACATGTTTTATGTGGTATGGACAGGTTGATCTTATTGCTGCAAACCGCCTCTCTAATCTTTAGGTGTTCGAGTCTGTGGTGGTGGTGGCTAAGGTAAAGTAATTATCTTGTAAGGCTGCACAAATTTGTCTTGGAGCTTTAGGATTATTATGCATGAAGAGCTCATGTTGAGTTGGCTAAGGTAAACCTAAATTGGCTATCAATCGTGCATTCTGGGTTCACGAATATTGATACTTAAATACGATCATGCTTTAAAAGCATAAGCGGAAGCACAGTGTTCTTCCCCTAAGAAACCAAGCCTTGAAGCTTCAGCATCAAGAAGTTTCTAGTTGAATTAACAAACAAGAATCCACTATCTCTGCAGTCTCTTTGACATTACCCCATTCTCCATGGCCAGCATGGAGTTTTGACTTGGGAGCATATCATATAATAGTCATAAGTCACAGCAATGTAGTTGAATAGTGACCAGTTCACTTTTGTTAAAGCAGTTAAAAGGCCAAATAACTTTTCTGCTTTGATCCTGTTGGCTCTAATGAATCTTTGCTGTAAGATGCAAAACAGAATGAAGCATTTTGATCATCTCTAGCTGATTGCTTCTCTATTGTTTTAGATATTCTCAACGAAAATTTCATGTTGGGATATGCTCTTACTTTTTTTTTTTTTTCCTGTGGGTTTGGAGAAATTATTCTGTGCGGACGCCGAACGACTTCCGGAGATCAACCAGAATGCGTCACATCAGAACATCTTCTAGAAAATTCTTTGGAAGATGTTCGGCGTCTGCACAAAATAATTTGTCCTGAATTTGATGTTATCTTTTAATGCTCATTAGATCCTTTAGTATAGCATACTTTAATTTGAGAAATTTGTTTCCATAAAATATACTCGTAATGCATGGCTTACTGTGATTGGTTCACATTCAAAACTCTGATCTTTGTTTCTTCTATTGATCTCTCTCATATTTCTTCCATCAATTTCCTTTTGCCATTATTTATGTCTAGATGCTTCGGCAGGGCTTGCAGGCACATTCCTCCTCAACCTGCTGTTTCCAACCAGAGTGGAACTCTTCAGTTTATACAGGGAACCAGACTCTCGCGACTGGTATTTCCTATCATATTAGGCCACCAGCTCTGAAGATATATGCGTATTGTAAATGCTTTGCTTCCCCTGTGATTGTTCATACTTAAAATCCTCTTTCACCAATTATTCTCTCACCGCAATCTTCTATTCTATATTTGTTTAAAGCACTTTGTCTCTGCCTTCGTCATATTTGGATATCATTTGAAAACCAAATTATCTCAAACCATCAAAATCTGTAATAGTATTAAGGTTTGATTTTCTTGCCTTGGCCATGAGTGCAATCACTGTTCTGATATTTGGAGTTTTAGGGGTGTAATTGAGTCAAAGTTAACTCATAAGTTTGCTTGGGATGGACTTGATAAATGACTTGTATTTTGAGTTTGATGTGCTGACGGGCCGAGCTGGAGCTAGGGGTGTAAATGAGTCGAGCCGAGTTCGAGTTACCCCAGCCTGAGCTTGTGCTTAAGCTTGGTTAATTAATCTCGAGCTTTTGTGTCTAATTTTATAAAATTGAGTATTTTGAGTTTGGTGTGTTGACGGGCCGAGCTGGAGCTAGGGGTGTAAATGAGTCGAGCCGAGCTCGAGTCACCCCAGCCTGACCTTGTGCTTAAGCTTGATTAATTAATCTCGAGCTTTTGTGTCTAATTTTATAAAATTGAGTTGGCTTACGAGCCAATTCATTTATTATACAAGATAAAATCGTTATTATTCAAACAATTGTTATAAAACATGATAAAACTAATGAGAAATTGAATGAAAATAATCCTTCCAGTAAAAATGTGGCGCTTAATTTTAAGTGAATTGCTATTTAATTCTGGTCGGAATGAGTATTTGATGCACAGCGGTATCTAATAAAGTCACTATATTAGTGATAGGTTAATGAGAGAAATAAATATAGAGTAAAATTTCAAAATAATATCTCTATTATTAATAAATATTCAATTTAGTCCTAAATTTTTATAATAATTTAATATAGTTCTTCAGTTATTAGAAAATATTTTAATTTAGTCTCCAAGCAAAAAGTAATACTTAAAGTTAATCGTAAGGATATTTTGAATATTAATGTATGTAAGATAATATTATTATTATTTAGATATTTTTATTTATTATATTAAAATAATTACAAAATAAAAGTTAATCAATTAAATAATAATAGTGTATAAACGGTAGCTTATGTTAATTTTTATTATAATTTTATTTATTTATTTTAATATGAGAAATAATAAATATAATAATAATAATATAAATTCACATATATTCTTATATCTAAAATACTCTCATTTAATTATTGAGGTTAATTTTAATTATTATATTTAATATTGAGATATTTTTTAATAGTAGGGGATTATATTAGATTATTATGAAAGTTTAAAATTAAATTAGACATTTAGTAATAATTGGGGACTATTAAGGCTATTACTCAAAAAATATATTAAATATTTGTGTTTGGTGGTTTGTAGGTAGTGACTAAGCCTAAATTGCAGACATTGGAAGAAGGAATGGATGAGGGAAGTCTCTTTCCTGCATTTGGAGACATTAGAAGAATTTAAAATAACAAATATTTTTTTAATATAAAAAAAAAAACCTTATGTCTTTTGCGAGGAATTTCTTCTGGAGAATTTGTCCCATAGAAAAAAAAAAAGTTGCTAAGGAGTCAGTCGACATCACGTGCTCTTATCATTTTGTATATACTGACTAAGATTTTATTTGTGATAGTTTTTTTTATTATTTTTGAAGCAACTTTTTAGTTAAAATTTTTTGATACTGAAAAGATACTTTAAAAGCAATGAAAAAACTGTCTCAGATAATGTCTAAATTATCGTATATGCGAATTACATGAATTATTTGTAAATAGACGTTTGTTGCAATGTGTATGCATAGGCATCTATTTAAATCATTTACTATGACTTTTATGTAAGACTTATTGTTATGACTCTCAACATTTTGTTATTTCATATCTTAGGTTTAAGATTTATTAAGTTGAATAATTATTTTTATTTTGTATTTGGAAGATGTATTTGAAGTATCAAAAGGAAATACTCTTAATAATAAAAATAGTTGGTGGTGAAATTAAAATGTGTAAAAAAATAATAATAATAAAAAGCTTCATTATCTCAAATAATATATATATATATATATATATTTAAGTATATTTAACAAAGGTAGATGAAATATTTTGTTTTTAAAGAGATTGTGAAAATACCATTGACCTTAATAACATTAGCATCCTAAATGAAAATAAAGATTTTTATTCTTATCATCATATTAGTAAAACAAAAACTAAAGATGATTTAAAAAAAAAGTGTGGAAAAAGATGTTGGACTTAATGATATTCTAATAGAGGTGTTGAAATGCTTAAGAGATGAATGAATTGTTTGCTTACAAAACTTTTAATATTATTTTAAGGATTAAAAAGATATCAAATGAGTGAATTGTGTTGATTAATATTTTTAAGAATATAAGTGATCTACAAGAGTGTGCAAATTATGGAGGAACTAAGTTAATGTTTCATACATTAAAATTATTGGAGAGAGTTATTGAGCATAGGTTACGACGGGATATTAATGTTTCTCTAAATCAATTTGGATTCATGTTGGATAGGTCTGGGTAGGTCTAGAAGTTATACATTTATTGAGAGGTTTGATGGAAAGGTATAAAGAGAATAAATACTATATATAATATTTATTAATTTAGAGAATGCATATGATAAAGTTCAAAGAGAAGTGCTCTCGAGAGTTCTAAAATGAAAAGGAGTTAATGCTTATAATCAAAACCTTAAGGATGTGCATGTATGAGTTATTACTTGTGTTCCAACACAAGGCCATTTGATCAAGTATTTTCCTATTTCAGTTGGATTACATCAAGGATTTGCCTTAAGCCCATATCTTTTTGCTTTTAGTCATAGATGTTCTCACTAGACATTTGTCAGAGATTGTACCCTAGTGTATGCTTTTTGCTCATGACATTCTTCTTGTTTAAAAGACTAGAGAGGGAGTTAAAGATAAACTTGAATTATGGAGGTCAACCTTAGAGTCTAAAGGCTTTTGTTTGATTAGATCTAAAATTGAATATACATAGAGTGTAATATTAGTAGTAATAAATATAGTAAGAGTACACGTTTTAGGTATCTTGGGTTAATTATTCAAGTGGTCGTGAAATTGATGAGGATATTATTAATAGAATTTGAATTAGATGGTTGAAATGGAGGAATTCATCGGGCTTTTTGTGTGATAAAAAAATACCCCTCAAACTTACGAAAAAATTCTATAAGATGGTGGTGCGACTTGAAATGCTCTATGGCACTGAATGCTAGCCATTAAAGGAGAAGCATAAAATTAAGTTAAGTGTTGTAAAGATGAGGATGCTCAGGTCGATGAGTGGCTTCACTCTTAGACAGAATGCGAAATAAGTATATAAGTGAAAAGTTTGGAGTAGCTCCAATGGCATATAAGATTAAAGAGAGTTGACTTAGATGGTTTGGACACGTAAAATATTGGTCTTTCGATGACCCGATTAAGAGAGTAGATGTATTAGATTTGACCCATGTTAAGAAAGGTATGTAGAAGTAGACCTAAAAAGACTTGGATAGAAAATATTAGAAATGACCTTTTTTACTAAATTTAAATGAGAAATTGTCTCTTAATAGAACACAAAAGAGAAAAAAAGTTTTTTGTAGATGACCTTACATAATGGGATAAAGGCTTGATTTTGTTGTTATTGTATCTGAAAGATCATTATTATTTTTAGAAGTATAAAAATGTGTTAAGATAATTTGTTTTTTTTTTTAGTTATTATACAATAAAATAATTGGCAAAATCAGATAGGGATATAAACTAGAATACATTCAAATAATAAATGTTACTAGAGAACTTGAGGTAAGAAAAAGAAAGTTTAACGTGATAGCATTGTGTAAAGATCCAGCACATACACAAATAAAAGTACGTCGCAAGAGGATCAGATTTTTTATGTGAAAAATAAAAAAAGATGGAAAACATGGCACTTAGCCCTATTGAAATGATTCAAGTAATGTTTATCATCAGTTATGGATGGTGTTTTTTATTGTGATTAGGGAAGCTATTGATATAATATAATTGGTGTAATAATATGGATAAAAAATAGATTATGGAATGCAACTTAGAAAGCCCTAAGGCATGAGATTTATCTTCAAGAGATTACTTGTTATTTGTTTGATTGTTCTTCTTTATGAATAAGAGAGTAGAAACCAAGAAGTCAAGTATGAATATAATTAGTATTAATGTTGAGAATTAGAGCCGGTGTTGATGGCTTCCACCAACCTTATGATGGCTTGCATTGATACTATTATAATTAGTTAGCAATAAAGTCTAAGGGTTTAGTTATTTGATAATGGTTTGGAAATCATAATTAGGTGATGATAGTGAAAGGACTAGAGTTACAATAATGTTTGATCAATCATTGTTGGGTGAGTGATAGTGGTCCAACTGATGTAATTGGATGATAATGTTTGGGCAACCTGTGATAACCCAAATATTTGAAATGATTTTTTTCTTTTTAAATGAAAATTCTGAATTTTAATGTCTTGCCTTGCTGAAGAAGGAAGAGGAGAAAGTAAAGGAAAGAGGAAAGAAAAAAAATAAAAAATAAAAATCTAATTTTAGCCACCATACGGCTTCGTCGTTTTTGTGGAACTTACTCAGATTGCAGTAGGTGACTCTAATCCTACTTCTGCTTTATAATATTTTGATTTTAATCATTTAATTCTCTCCAGAATTAATTTTATTATATTTTTTATGAATTTATTAAACTTTTATTGTGTAACTTTTTATATCATATTGTATTGATTATTTTGGAGATTTTGATTGTAATATTTCTAAATTTTACCGGATAAAATAGAAGTTATTAAATTTTGTGTATTTTTTTAATAAAGTAATTATTTTTATTTAAGCATATTATTAATACTAGTATTGTGAATAAATATATACATGTGGTTGAGTAATAGTTGATCTCTATTACTATTAAAAAAATGTGACATTAATAAAATAATTAAAAGATTGCATTGGCTGAAGACTGGATGACCTATACAGGATGGTAAGCTAGCAGGCTTTCATTTAAATATATGATTTAGTGTTATCCTTGATTGATACATGTGATATTGATTATGAATTATAAGGAGTTATTATTATGCCGACAGGAAAAAGAGTGACAACTTTATTTACTTAGTCAACAATAATTGACTATGTATTGCTAATACTGAAAGACAATGCTTAAGCCAGGACTTTTACTTGATTAATATGATTGCTAAAATGCATGTTATTGAATCATTATTACTGAATAGTTTTATTATTCATTATTTACTTATTTATTATCATTATATGGATTCACTATTACTGTTATGGGTTTATTGTTACTGATGACACCGTTTATTGATTTACTATACTACATAGAAAATGTTATTAATACTGATATTAATGATACCATTAGTACGTGTTGATATTATTATTACTATTTTTGATTCACTATATTATTTACTAATTGATTGATTATACAACGTACTTAGCAATTGATTATGATAATATACTAATACTGATATAGAATGTGATTATTGTTATTAGTTTACTACATTGATATTATTGCTCATGGTTCACTACATTGATACGATTTACAATATTCTTTATTGATGCTTTGATTTTATCAATCTATATGATTCTTTTACTAATTATCACAAATTGATAGTATTGATGTGACGATTGTTTTAGTGATTTGACACCCATACTAGTTTATTGATTTCTCCATTGTACTACTTTACTGGATTCTATATTGCATCCTTTTATTGATTACAAACTTTGCTACTACTATATGTGAGTTTTACTATTTCTGTACTGATTTACGATCATATTATTGAACTGATTATACATGCATAGTGTATCTTTATCGTATTTTTGGTTCAGTTATAGGATGTGATACCATGTTAGATTATTTAGCTCATTATATGTGGTTTAATTGATTTTAAGTCAAGGTAGAGGATCATGAGTGTGATGTTGATCAGGTTTCTCCAAGTTTATTAGTTGTTATTTTTTTTTTATAGTTATTCTTTTGTACTCAAGATTGAAATGATATATTATATTTGTATGGTTCTTGAGTATTAAATATAATTTTGGAGAAATGAATAAATATGCATATGGATGTTTTGATAAATAGAATTGCTTCCACTATTATTTAATTTTATTACTGATAAATGAAATTTGATAGCTCTGATTTTTATCTAATAAAGAATAAAAATAATTTTTTTTTTTCAAATTAGAATATGGGGGATCACACAACCAGAGTTAAATGATGGTGTTCAGAGGATGCTAGCCAAGCGATAGTGCTTTGAAGATGATAGTTGGGCAACGATGGTCTAAGGATTGCATTCAAGAGACAACGTGGTTGCAACCTGTTTGACCATCTTCAAGTTTGCCAGGTGTGGTTTTGGCTTCCACACCTTGATCACCAAAGATAGTTACTTCATAAAAATCATTTTTTATTTCTTCTTCAACTATATAGTATCTTCCTATTATTGTATAATAGGTATTTCTCCATGGATATTTAGATATAAAAAATGCAAATCCTTTGGTCATAAGACAATCACTTTTGTGATGACTGTAAATTCTTTTGATACCATGTACTTTGAAATAAATGACTTCTTCGTTTAGTTATCTCTCCATGAATTTCTTATTTTTGTATCATTTGTTGAATCATTATAGGATAGTATTTTAGAATTCTGATAGGCACTATATCTTCATATCAAAATATTGAAGGAGCTAGTCAAAATTTTCATCATGATACTCCCCCAATTTATATAATAGGCTTCACACTCCATTATTACCAAATAGAGGACATACATAAAATATTTTGAGTTCTTCAATATTATGAATCTCAAGAGGAGTGTTTTCTTTAAAATTTTTTGAGAGAGGTATAACTTTAAATGTATCTCTTGAGATTGATAATTGACAAATTAGTTATTTTTCTCAAAAAGACAGACTATATCTTGCCTATATAAATAGACTCACAGTTATATTTATCAAAGTGTTATGCTTACATTTTATCATTAGACAAAGGCTTGCACAATTTTTTGAATTTAGCGAGAAAATCATCATCTTCATTTATATCGCTTCCTAGACGAGGAACATTTCTTTTAGGTTTAGAAGATGTATTAACCTTTTTAGGAAGAGTTAGCATAGCTTTCTTTCTTCTTAATTACTTTGTTACAACCCCTAATTATTTTTTCTCAGCTTCCTTTTAGATTGCTTTACAATCTTAGAAGTTGATGCTATATTTTCATAAAATTTATTTGATTTTACTTCATGGATAGCAAAATGATGTATATGACTTGAAACTATGAACTCTTCTCCATCTCTTAAGTACTTCATACATTGATGTAGAGTTGATAGAACAATATCAAATTCATGTATACTACTTTAAATGAAGTATTTGTATCAATCACTTGAAATTTAGCTTATGTAAAAGGCTTTCCAAACTTAAGAGGGAGAACAAATGATTCTATTGTTTTATGTCATTTTTTATTAAAATAATCCACCATTAATTTATCTTGTCGAAGATGTTGAACATCAAGTGAGAATAATCTCAATGCTCATAAGCTAATGAGATTTAATGAAGAACCAAGATCAAATAAAATTTTTCTTATTATAATACCCTCGCTTTCTATTGTGACATACAGATGGCGAGTATTCTTTATCATCCCAAGCATAAGATATTCTTTAGATAATGTAATGGCTAGCTCATTTGGATTTGTAAAACTTCAGTTAAACATCTTTCAGCAAATTATGCTTCATATTTCTCTAAATCTTTAAGAGCATGAATCAACATTTTCTGAAGATCCTTCGACATCAGCAAAGCTTCATACAAACTGAGCTATGCAGGAATTTTTCTTAAATGGGATAAGATATTATAATATACGCCCTTTCTTCATGTAAATTTATTTTAGGATTTTTAGAAATGATATTTTCATTAATCACTATGTCTTTATCCTTATCTTTATTTGATAGTCCTTTATTCGGTGGTGATGGAAACCTTCTACTATTCCTCAATTATATTTGGACTACTTCTTTTGGTTTACATTCGATCATCAGGCATATCAATTCCTTCATAATCCTCATTCATTAATTGAGTGGATTGTTCAGAGTGTTCATAGTCACTATCTAAATTCATGTGCATCATTTGAGATGTCTTTGTATGTTATGATTTGCTTTCATCAATAAAACATAAATCTTTCTCTAAACTAGCACATATTTGTAGCACCATCATACAGGCCTCAATTATCACTTTTTTAGAATTTATTTCCTTTGCAAATGCAAATTCTTCATCAAGCATTTGAAAAGGAGTGTGTTGAAAAGTGTTTAAAGTTGTTGAAATAACCTGTCATGTTTCAATTGGTAGGGATTCTTCATCATCATTTTTATTATATATCTCCCTTAATCTAATTTATCTGAAGCTAAGATATGAAATAATCTAGGGTAATATGATGCCTTACTGGTTGAGAAATTTTTTTGAATGAAGTACTTTACATCTTCATAGATTTTTATTTCATGGATAACAAAATGATGCATATGACCTTAAACTATGAACTCTTCTGCATCTCTCAAGTATTTCATACATTGATGTAGAGTTAACAGAACGATGCCATATTCATGAACCTATGGTCGCCCCAAGAGTAATTTAAATGAAGTATCTGTATCAATCACATGAAATTTAGCTTATATAAAAAGCTTTCCAAACTTAAGAGGGAGAAAAAAAATGATCTTATAGTTTTCTATCATTTTACATTAAAACCATGCACCATTAACTTATCTTGTTGAAGATGTTGAACATCAATTGAGAGTAATCTCAATGCTCACAAGCTAATGCGATTTAGCGACGAATTAGGATCAATTAAAATTATACTTATTATAATACCATCACTTTCTGCTCTAACAGATAGATGGCGAGTGTGCTTTGTCATCCCAAGCATAAGATCTTCTTAAGATAATGTAATGGCAGGCTCATTTTGGGTTTGTAAAACTTCAATTAAACATCTTTCAACAAATTATGCTTCATATTTCTCTAAATCTTTAAGAGCATGAATTAGAGTTTCCCGAAGATCCTTTGATATAAAAAAAGCTTCATACACACTAAGCTATGCAGGAATTTTTCTTAGATGGGATAAGATAGTATAATCTACTCCCTTTCTTAGTGTAAATTTATTTTAAGATTATTAGGAATGATATTTTCATTAATCACTATATCTTTATCCTTATCTTTTTTTGATAGTCCTTTATTCGATGGTGATGGAAACCTTCTACAACTCCTCAATTATATTTGGACTATTTCATTTGGTTTACATTCATCGAGAATATCAGTTCCTTCAAAATCCTATTTCATTAATTGAGTGGATTGTTCAGACTGTTCGGAGTCACTATCTTCATTCATGTGATTCATTTGAGATATCTCTGTATGTTCTGATTTGCTTTCATCAATAAAACATAAATCTTCCTCTTAATTAGCACCTGTTTGTAGCATCATCATACAAGCCTCAGTTGTCACTCTTTTATAATTACTTTCCTTTGCAAAAGTAAATTCTTCATTAAGCATTTGAAAAGGAGTGTGTTGAAAAGTGTTTAAAGTTGCTGAAATAACTCGATATGTTTCAACTAGCAGGGGTTCTTCATCATCAGTTTTAATATCTCCCTTAATCTAATTTATCTGAATCTGAGATATGAAATAATCTTAGGTAATAGGATGCCTTACTGGTTGATAAGATTCTTTAAGATTACTGATAAATTTTTTAACAACATTTTTTTTTCTTTTTTGGCATCCTTTGTCAGAATGACTTGTTAAATTTCCTTGGTAATGCGTTGCTAAAATATGATGAACTAGCATGATCAAAATGTCTCCAAAGTGATAATTTAGAAATAAATATACTTGAATTTAGCTTCATTTTTAATTCAACCACTTGTTCAATCGGAGACTTTCATTTTACACAGGAACTCCTTCAAATTGTTTTAGCATTTTTACTATCTTGTTTGAAATAGCAATATCCCATTTTTCTTCTTGCATCACTATTTCTTTTGCTTCTTCAGTGGTCTTGTTGACTCCTTCTTTGGTTGCACCAAAACACTCTTTGATAGGATGAATTATCCCCTTTCATATATTTTTTTATAACCAATCTTTGAAGTCATAATAATCTTCAATAGAATGGCTAATCACTTGGTGATACTGATAGTAATTAGGCTCATGAGTTTTATCTGCCTCTTCATATCTTTTGGATTTTGGCAATTCTAGACATGCTTTGAGTGCATGACGAAATAACATAGCCACACTATCTCTTCTAAGAGAATATTCTTTTGTCATTTTCTCTTTAAGAGATGAAAATGCTCGATTACCTTCTCTCATTGCTGGTTTAAGACGTTCTCCTTTAGTATGAAAGTTTCTTGGTTTATTATTGTTTCCTCAAAGTATTAACTTTTACTAAGGATCAAAATTTTCTCTTTCTTTATCTTTGTCTTCTGTATTATTGATTACTTTCTTTTATTAATATTATAAGAGGCACGAGCTTCACCTTTTCTTGCATTGGAGCCTTATTTCTTTTGGATATATCCATATAAATTTTAGATTTAGAAAGATTTAGCTTTTCAAATTTTTCTACCCGATCTAGCAACTCTTGAAATGTGAAAATTGAAGCCATGCAAAGATAGGGTACCATCTTATCATCAATGTTACCTATTAATAATTGATTTGCATGATCTTCTTCTAATTTTTGTTCACATTTCATACTCAATTTTCTCCAACGAGTGATATACTTCATTAGTGAGTCTTTTTTTTTTTAAATGAGGTCAACATAGTAGTCTTTTTCACAGCACTAGCAAACCTTTTCATAAACATTATCTCCAATTCAACAAAAGTTTTGACATAATCATTATGTAGTTTTATATATGATTTAAAAGCGGTTGAAGTTAAACTACAAACAAATTGAGGGAAGAGTGAATCATCTACACCTCCAATTTTCCCACAAGTTGCATTAAATTGAGTTAGGTGTTATTTTGAATTTCCATTACCATTGAAAGTATTAAATTTTGGCACTAAATATCACATAGAATATGTCACCTGATCGTACTCAGCAAGATATGGGCGCCCTTTGCTTACTAAATTTTCTTCTTATTTAGGTGTGATAACGGCCTTAATTTTTTCACTAATAAGTCTCTCAAGTTTATCAACTGTCACTAGTTCATATGAACTTAGATTAGATTGAGTGGAATGAAAAGGTACTAAATTTATTTTAGTTCTTTTTTTTTTGGAACATCTTATACTCCAGATGCTTGTGGCATTAAGCTAACTGGTGGATTGATTGGCCCAATACTAGATTCTTGTTGATTAGAAGCTTAAACCAGTACAAGATTTACAACATCTTTTTGCAGTAGTTGCATCATCATATTCATTTGATTCATCATTTCATTTATCTTGATATTGAGCTGAGAGAATTCTCTATATTTCTTTTTTCATTTCCCATTGCATGTCTCTTTGTGTTCGAGTTAGAGCAACAACATTAATTAGAATAGGGTATTTTTTCTCTTCTTCTTCTTCTTCTTCTTCTTCTTCTTCTTTTTCACTTTCCAAGATAAGAAACAATCTTTCTTCATTTTCTCCTTCTTATTATTGCACAATATCAAGAGGAATTGTAGTTAAAGTTCCTTGTTGATAACCTTGTGAACTTGATTGTCCACTAGTATGCCTTACTATACATCTTTAATACCCATTATTTCATCTTCTTCTTTATCATGGTTCTTCTTTATCATCTTATTTTACATGAATTTTTTAGCAACACCTCCAATGAAATTCTTGTTTCACATGGGCATCAACAAACTTTCAATTAGAGGATCATAATTGATCACCTTCTCCTCCTCTGAAGTTGTGGTTGGATTGTGATGGGATCCCTTGGAGGATTCTCCAAAGTGTTGGCCATCATGAATCATCAGCAAAAATATGCTTCATTGCAATCCACTCTTGTCAGATTTTTCTATTAGTTAATATATGGGAATATACTCTAGATGTCGCACATTTGGACTTTTCTTCATGAGACTTTGGCCTCCATATTTGTTTACCTTTTAACAGGGACCTTTCGATAGTGGATTCTCAGACTTGATTTCTAAGTGTCACACTATGATGCTCACCTTGCAAAACTTTTTTTGTTCTGTATTGTGCTACTATCACAGAGAATAACTTTCTAGGCATATTTTTCTTGGCTTTCATCACAACATATCGCTCATACTTCTTCTTCATTAAACCTTTCTCTTTCAAAGCTTTCAGAACCTTATGCACTCTTACTGACAAGGTTTCATGTTATTTATCTCAATAAATAGTAGTTTGATGTTATTGAGCCCAAAATGATTGTTTAACATCACAAGTGGAATTATTCCTCTTCACCCATTTTAAGTTTGCAAACTTGTTATATGTAGGAATATTCATTTCTAGCTTTGGATTTGAAGGTACAATTGGTTATTTTGCCAGTAAAATTTATGCTCACAACACTGCATTTCTTTTTCTAATTTACCTCATGGATAGTTTAACTCATGATGAGGAAGATTCACCATCATGTCTTCCAGGTGCAAATGGCCCAGTTGGCCACGTAGAAGATGACATAGGTGTCAGAGAAATTTTTTCTCCAATAACAACCCTCTTCATAATCAGGGCTTCATGATGGGATAGCCTTTCAAAGACAGAGGTCCTCTTCCTAGAGACCTCTTCAGTTGAAACAAATCCAATAGATTGTACTTGCGACAAAGGCAGATTGGCACATCGTGTTGATGCTTGAGTAGGATTAGGCCTTTATGTATGAAATTAATAGACATTCCTTGAACATGTACAGCAGTAGCAATAGTAGAAGCAGTGGGGATTTCAAAACCACCAAAGTGGATGGTAGCTTAAGTTTTTCCAACATTAATTATATCATTGGTTAGGTGGATGTTTGCTCCATGCCCTAGCTTTATAGTAAAATGTGTGTTTTGAGGATCCATTATGCACAAATAAAAGATGAGGATCAGTGATAAAAATTTGATATATTACCCCACATTTTATAGAGACTCAACAAAACAAAATAACACAAGTAGATCAACAGATTCTATCTAATAGAATAATTTAGAACCATACTTTGAGATGTACAAGAAATTCATTACATTCTACAATTTATTAATTGTATATTTCAGTTTACTATATTTGAGTTGCTACTATAGCTCATATGCAACTAGCCAATAATGGAAAGAGAAATATATCATCAGTGGAGTTTTCAGAAATCTGCGAGCTCTAAAAATTCACGCCCTGACCTTCCCTTTTTTTGCAGGAGAGTTTTAACGGTGTTCTTGGGCATTAATTTTCAGAGCCCACATTACATGCCAAAGTTTTCTTTGCCATCAAATTTTGTCACATCAATTTTGACAAGATGTGTAGCCACTTGATGGTTCAACGCCTTATCCACCGTCGAGATGGATGTATCCATTGCTCCACCAGATCTCATAGCCTCCAAAAAATTGCAGCTATCTCATGTAGTGAGAATTACACTAATCCGGCTGTCTTCCTTCTCCTAGACGAACCATACAAATAGAAAGAACTTATTGATCTCCCGTTATGGAAATCCCACCAAAATCTGGCTCTATTACCAATTGTTGTGCAATAGACACAGTGGAAATAAAATAAATCATAAAATCATACAACAAACAACATAAAAAACACATTGATTTATGTGGTTCTATGAAAATGGCTACGTACACGAGGAGGGGATGATGAATTCACTATATTGGAGGAGAAGAAAGATTTTAATTGCTCTCTCTTGCAAATAACATCCCTCAAAACTCCCTATTCATAGATTTGGGGCACACAAATAAATAAAAAGCTTCCTAAAATAATCCTCAATCAAATCACTTATTTAGATAAATAATCATCTCCTATATTAATTGGACATCAAAGCTTTCCAAAATAAATCTAATTTGAATTCCAAATCAATAAATGTTACTTAATAATGTTAACACATAGGACATATGAATCACTAAAGTTAGACATGAAATAAAGTTATGTGGACCATATTTATTATGATGCAAAAGCTCACTATGATGCATGTGAGATAATACTTTCTATTAGAGGATTTATCATTATGATTCATACATTTTGTTTCTTAATATAGTAATAATGGAATATTTAGATAGTGGGAGAATATTTGTTGTTCTAACTAATTTTTTTTTAAATAAATTATAATATAGTTTTTATAATGTATTGCATTTTGAATAAGTTCAACATATAGTCCAAATTTTTCTTTCGGCGTCACTTGGCAGCCATGAAAAAGTTCGGCATCGGTCAGTGGCCAGGTGGAAATCCGATAGTGATCGAGGAGGAGTTTGGTGACAAGAGAGCTCTCTTTATTCTCTTCTTCCTCTTCTTTCCTAGCTCTCCCCTCATGAGAAATGAGAGGTCTATTTATAATTTTCTGAGAGTGTCATGACCAATAATTATGAGGAAAATCAAGGATAAATTGAGAGTGTTTTGATTGGACGGCCAATGTTGAAAAGATTTCTATAATCCAAAATCATTTCTTCTTTTTGATTCTAGAATTTAAAATTTTATTTATAATCAAATTTAAATATTCCATACTTGAAAAAATGATTGAACATATGTAATTTATGAATTTGATAAACATAAAATTATGTAACTAAAATTAAACAATTGGATTATCATCTTTTATTTCTCATATTTAATTAATCTTTTTATGTTAAAACTTTAATTTTTCTTTTAAAATTGCTAATGCTACTCTAAAGTCTTTATGAAATGTTGATAATATTTTTAAAATCGCAAATATACACTAAGAAATATTCATGCCTTCGCGTCCAAAGCCTTTATGAAATGTTGAGAATATTTTAAAAACAGTAAATGTACACTAACAAGTGGCGAAATGTAAATTTAACTTTACTATTTTTGCCGGAATAATATAAGTGAATTAAAATGTATGACATTAACATTTTTTAAACTTTAGATTAAAATCATTAACTTATATTTGTTAAAATCTATCATCAAAAGGGCATATATACTAATGAGTAAGAAAAATAAATAATAAAAATAGTTTTAAAAAATAAGTGTTAAATTAATAAATATATAATTCTATGATAGTATATAACTATAAATCAAATAAGTATAATAAAATCTCATATTTATATCAATTCTTTAAATTTCAAATAATTTATAAAATTTACTTTAATTTAATTCCAATTATACTTAAAATTTCAAAATTTAAACCTTGCAAAATTTCCTAGTGCTACATCGTAGCTAAAAATCAACGTCTTCATGGTGTTGTTGGATACCGGATCAAGATTCGTGTTGTATTGGATTCCGCATCGAGATTCGTGTCGTACAAACTCGTTGTTGATTGCCTCACTAATTCCTCCTCGGTTTTCTTACCCTAGCCGTCTTGAAAGCGATCCGCTTTATCTTTCCCTTGTCGTCCGTCTCCCACCTTTCCTATCAACACGCCATCCGGAGATCAATTCATTGATTGGGCAATTCTTCCTTCGCCGCACCCGCGCCTGCAGCAGCAGCAGCGGCGGTGGACAGCCGGAAGAGAGCATAAGGGAGGAGAAATTAGGATTTGGGTTTGTGGGAGGGTAAGGAGGGGGAGCGGGGGAGGAAGAAGAAGAAGAAGATGACGGGAAAGGCGAAACCGAAGAAGCACACGGCGAAGGAAATTGCAGCAAAGGTTGACGCGGCGACGACGAACCGTGGCGGGGGTAAGGCGGGGCTTGCAGACCGGTCGGGGCAGGAAAAGGGTGGGCATGCTAAGTTCGAGTGCCCCCTCTGCAAGGTAACTGCTCCCGACTTGAAGTCGATGCAGATCCATCACGAAGCCCGCCACCCGAAGATCCCTTTCGAAGAATCAAAGCTCACCGATCTGCATGCCTCCAGCGCTGTCGAGACCTCCAAGGCCCGCCCAGGTGTTCGGGGAAGCTTCAAGAAATAGGTGCTCCAGCTTTGGCCTTGCTATTACTTATAGCACTGTGAGCTATTCGACGACCTCTCCTTTCCTTCCTGTTGTGTTTAGTATTTGGTTTAACTTTTAAGGTGCCCTACTGTATTATTATGATGTTTGCTTGACTTCATGTTGTTGTCGCTGCTACTAGCAAGATCATATGTGAGATTCTGTGTGTCTTGGTTATCAGAGGACTTGAATGTGAACATTTTCACTAGTTTTCTTAACTGGTTGCTTGCTACTTGGTAATGCGATTCCGTAAGCTTACTCATCTAATTTATTTTTCCTCTGGATTCACATGGTAGAGGACCAAGCTCTCTTCACGATTGATTAGCAAGATGCCGCAGAGGAAAAAAAAAAACACTAATCAAGAGAAATAAATTGTTTTTCGTATAATGAATAATTTTGGTTGTAGATACTCAATTTTGATCTTGCTATTAAGATTATTGTGATTTAAACATAGTTTGCTGATGTTTTCTTCTTTAAAGCATCCGTATGCTATAGCTTGATTGGAATTTAGAAGTCATCATAGATGCTATGAGAATGTTGTGTTGGTTGATTTCTCTTATTCTCGGGAGACAGTAATAGAGCTTAATTACTTTTTTCATATGTATGAAATTCCAACGAGGTGATGTCTTTGAGTGGATTTATTTCGAGCTGGAGAAAAGTAGCCTTTGAATTATTGTATCAATGTGGGAATTGTTTGTTATGACAGTCGATGTAGGGAGAAAAAAAAAATTCTGATTTAGTTATACCTGTATATGGTCATATGCCAATTGATATGGATCAGCTCTTCCAAGAAACTCCCATGGAATCTTGATTGGGTGCTAGTGATAAAAGAAAGAAGAATTTGGAAGAGTGCTTGCTTTTCTTTATCAGCAGCTGTCTGATTAGGTTTTGAGGGAAGAGACAAGGATTTGTCAAAAAGAGAATAAAAAAGAAGTGATGTAGAGTTTTTCCTCTTTTATTGAGGGATCTAAGAGGGTAAAGAAAGTGATTAATTTTTTTCTTGATTAGTAGTAGAAAGAAATATTTTAATTTATTAAACATATATTGATGCATGAATGTACTTAGAGTGCCTATTCTTGTGATTCTTTCGGTGAGACTATAGAATCTTCATTCGTGGCTTGATTCCTCTATTGCGCTTGTGTTTTTATGTCCTATGGTTGTGCTTTCAATTTGGAGTATTTAGCTACTTCAGGAGCCAGCTATTTTAGCTATTTGGGATTATGTTATTCAGTTCACCTTTGTGTCTATTCAAATTGCAGTTATTTAGTTTGGGGCTTCTATTTCTATTTCTATTTCTGTAAAATATGGCTTTGCATATATTCATGTTTGAATTTGATTGCTATCAAGAAATAAATTGAGTTGATCTTGTGCCAACCTTATACTTTTAGTTAGGTCTTAGGAGTTTATACATAGATAATATGAGGCATTTAATTGAATTATTTTCATTGAATAAAAAATTATTTTTCTTGTTTTCAATCTTGTTTTTTTAAGTTTAGGGTTTGTGATTCCTTTGAGTGTAGTTCTGAATTTACATGATTTCAGGGGAAGTCATCTTTTTTAACAACGTGAGACTTGGCTTTCTTATTTTGGTAAATTCTTTGCTTCATTTAATTTCCTCTACTTAATGTTTTGATTGTCTTGTTAGTTTTGTTTATTTTTTCAAATTTGACATAATTGGGATTCTAATTGTAGTGACTAAATTATAATTGCCTATTGATTTTTCATGTTAAAAAACTTCTTTGATTTATTTGATCATTGGATTATCATTTGGCTATAATTCTTGTATTTGCCAGTTTGCATTAAAAGACATAAGCTTTTGCATGTATAGAGACCAATGATATGTAAATCCTAAGTTCCCTGGCTTGATGTATATATGTTGAATCATTATGGTTGCATTAGGAAATGGTAAACCTAGATCATCTTGCATCAAATTGTTATCAAGCTTATGTTTGCATGATTTGCATCATATCTTAACTAAATGCATAAATTAATTTGGTAAATAAATAAATAGCAAAAGATGCACAATTTAAATGAAATATTATAAACTTGGTTCTAAACGACCACAATATGATGATCATAAGATTTAAAAGTATTATTGGAGATGCGTTTTTATAAAATTTTCAAGGTGAATAAATAATTTAGAAGATTTCTTTGAAAAGTACAACCTGCTAGATTTCTAAAGAATTAAATTTGCTAAATCAAAATTAGTAGGACATTCTAAGTCATCGTTGGTCTAAATGAATTATAAATTTAAGAAGGAATATTTTCCCTTCAGTGAATATAGGGATCAACTTTATGATCAAATTAAAGATTGTAAATAAGATAAATATAATGTGCTTGAGTATTAGGTAAGGCTTATAGGTATGGTAACTAAACATTATTTGTCTTTGAAGTTTAAATTATTGTTATTATCACTTGTTTAACTAAAGTTCTTAAGCAAGAAATTAGCGATGAATATAAAAAATCTTGAGAATTTATTCATAGCTTTGGTTATCGAGTATTTAAATCATTATAGTCTGGCTAGCCCACTTTTGATTCACGTCCTTAAAGAAAAAATAATTCCATATTCTTTGAAACTTTTTGCATAAACAACAACATAAGATCTATATACACTTAAAATTTATCCAAAAGAAAAAAATATAGATAATGAATAATCATTAGGGGATATTTTTGATGCAGAAAATAAGTCTATATTTAATGATTTTGAATTTGAACACGTGTTACAATAGATCATGTTATGCTAATGAAGTTGAACATACAATTGATCAAAAGTCAAAATTGGAGTTTGAGAGCAAAATTGTGAATTGATATTTCCCTTGGATTGCACCCTATTTTAATGGCTACAAATTAAATCAAATATTGTGCATTAGCCCTTTCCCTCTCTTGGCCATTTTTTTAACATTTAAATTCAAGTTCAAATTCAAATTCAAATTATGGTGTCCAAAAATTGCATGGCTCTTTCTTATTTTACCTTGGTCAGCATATATATTTTTTGGAGAATGATTTAATTTATTCTAAATCTCTTTCTAAGTTCAAATTATTGCCTAAAATATTTCTCTCCAATTTTCCCATGCCTTGATTGAAATTCTCTTTATAAATAAAAGAGGTAAGCTAAGTATTTTTCTGGTCTCTTGCTCTCACAATAGCGAAATTTTGCCGAATTTTTTTTCTCAAAATGCTAGATCATTTTCTTGCCTTGACTGTGGAGGTCTCTCATGCTTATTTAAGCATCTTTGTTATTCTTTCACTCTTATTCATACTTCAAGAAGACAATTTGGTGAGTTCTTTTCAATTGTAGTATTTTAATTCTTTCAATCTTATGCAAGATTATGAAGTATTTTTATTTTGGATTCAAATTATAATTCTCTCTGTTGTGTTTGCTTAGTTGAGCTAATAGTAACTAAATCTCCTAATTTTTCTATTTGGCTGAAATTTATATGAAAATCAAATATAATTTTGAAGTGGTTCTTTTGAATAAATTCTTTTGATAACATTAATTTCAATAAGTTTTCTACAAACTAAAATCTAAGTTTCTTTAACCTAAGTTTATAGTGACAAAGAAGTTAATAATTTTAATCCAAGATAAAATGACTTTACAATCTTGCACAAGATTAAAAAAATTAAAACACTACAATTGGAAAGAACTCACCAAATTGTCTTTTTGAAGTATGGAGAAGAGAGAGAGCAAGGAAGACACTTTAGCAAGCATGAGAGACCTTGAAACCCCACAACCAAGGCAAGAAAAGTGATCTAACACTTTGAGGAAAAATTTTGGCAGAGTTTTATTATTTGAGAGAAAGAAGTAAAAAAAAAATACTAAGCCTATCTCTCTTATTTATAAAGAGAATTTATGCCAAGGCATGAGAAAGTTGGGGGGAAACATTTTAGACAATAATTTAAATTGAAAAGATATTTGAAAAAAATTAAATCAGCCTCCAAAAAAGCATCTGGCTGGCCAAGGTAAAATAGGAAGAAGCCATGCAATTTTCGATCATAATAATTTGAATTTGAATTTGAATGTTGTAAAAAATTCGGTCAAGAGATAAAAAAAGCTGATGCAAAATATTTGATTTAATTTGTAGCCATTAGATTATGGTGCAATCCAAGGGAAATGTCAATAGCTAATAGAAAATTTTCAAAATTAAAATAATTTCAAGCATAAGCAATCTTCAGCCACATAGTTTTCAAATATGGAGTAAGTGAATTTGGCAATGATTAATTAAGGGATTTAATGCATGGGACAGCTGGGAGAGGGCTTAATTTTGAGCCATTAGATCATATGTTCTAATTTATTAATCCATGTGTTGAATAGATTAATATGATCAACTCTCATGCAATTTAAAATTTAAGATAATTTATTGTATTGATTAATTTTAGCCCAAATCTTACTTCATTTGAACTAAACCTATATTAATTTAGTCTTAATTAATTTGAATGTGATTTGCATGAATTTCAATGATAAAAGTGATGGTATATATTTAAAAATAATTTTTATTAATTAATTTTATTAGTTTGTTAAGAAAATTTAATAATATTAATAATTTATTGGATAAAAAGATTAAAATATTGTAACTAAGTATCCAATTTTTATGAAATGAATTTCACTTATTTTTAGAAATATATTGTTTAATTTAAATAAAAAAATGATAATATTGGTCTTGATAAGAAGTTATGGTCAAATTATTGTTTTGAATTTCTATAAAGAATAATTTGAATAATTTTGAAAAATCAATTTTAGTTTAATTTATATGGCCAAATTAAATAGTGTAGAATGGTATGCCATAATAAAATATGTGTTCATGAATGAATGATAATTGAACATTAGATTAAGTTAGATGCTAGTTCATAAGTGAGAAATGTAAGATGACAATGTTTTCAAAATTAGTGTTAAATTGATAATATATAAATTTAAATAATCATGAATCAATTTTGAAAGAACCATGTGCATAAGTTTAGCAAATTTTATTTATATGTGAGCTATTTCATTTGATATATTGAGGTTTAGAAAACAAATACCCAAATCTTCAATATTTAAGTTTTAAACTAATGTAAGTCCAGCTTGGTGATTTTGTTTCTTGAAATGCACTTCATATTAACTATTAGTCGCATCTAACATTACCTTTGTTATCATCAAAATCCAATGACTCCATACACCATGGCTCATGGGGCTAACAATTATGCTATAGGATATAAATTTGATAGTAAAGGTCGGCGGGTTAAAATTGTCAAGTTCTTCAGGTTCATTATATTGTGAGAATTTTGCAGGGAGTTGTGTAAATATTACAAAATTGTGATTTTATCAGCTATGTATTATGGATCAAAGTGTTGGGCTGCAAACAATTTATTGATTGCTAAGAGGTAAATTTATGGAAAAAAAGTATGAATGATAGGTTTAGAAACTACTATATAAGACCATTCCATGCTTTTGAAATCATACAACACTCATGTGTGCATTCCTGAGAGCATTTTCGCCTATTTTTTCTTTACCTGGTTTGAACCCAAATGAACATGGCTGCCTTGTCTTTGCTGGATCGTACCGTTAGTTTCATTTTGAGGTGATCATTAAAGTTTATGGAAAAGAAAGAATGAATGATAGGTTGAGAAACTACTATATGAGAGAGATTGTGCTTTTAACACTTCTAGACTTATTTAAAAATAAGGCAGGAGGAAATGAATTAGATAGCTTTGGCACATATGATGATTGGAAGAATTGTACATGGAGGTAAAATGGATAGAAGTTCTCATAGGATTTGCTCAAAACAAAGTTCAACTCTTAAGCAACATTCAATTGGAATAAATTGAGAATGAGGATTAGTAAATAAGACCATTCCATGCTTTTGAAATCATACAACACTCATGTGTGCATTCCTGAGAGCATTTTCGCCTATTTTTTCTTTACCTGGTTTGAACCCAAATGAACATGGCTGCCTTGTCTTTGCTGGATCGTACCGTTAGTTTCATTTTGAGGTGATCATTAAAGTTCTATCTGCTATATCTTTATCTATTGGGATGTCCATCTTTAGATCCAGGAAAAAAAGGTTGTTCTGATATTATTTCTTCTGGGTGAATCTCTATTGGTAATAGTAACAAGTTATTGATTGGGTGGTGGTCGTGGTGTTTTAGGTTTTATTTGGGACAACTTTTTAACTATTTTCTTGCTGCTTTCTAGTATAAAAATTTTTATATTAGAAAGTTATTTTAGAAAGCAATAAAAAAGTTGTCCCAAATGAAGCCATAGACTTTATTTTCATTTGGGACGATTTTTTATTACTTCTTAAAGCAGTTTTCTAGTTAAAAAAATGAAAAAATTTTTACTAGGAAGTTGCTTTAAGAATTAGTAAGAAATCAGTCCCAAACAAAACCTTAATTGAACATTGGCTAGTTCTTTCTTGTAATGATTTGAGAGGATGTGAAGATGAATTTGGATGGGCTGGGGTGTTGTTAGGGTTATAGATTTTATTGTGGAATCTTGAGGTGCCTGAGAGGTGAAAGGTTGGTTGAATTATTTTGTGGAATTTGTGGCGGAATTAGGGCACAGGTGAGGGTTCTAATTGGTTTGGCCAGAGCCCCTAATGGGAATTTAGGGTTTAAATTAGTTAGTTTGATTAATTAATCATGTTCGAGTTGAGTTTGAGCTCATGTTATAAGTTTAAATTAGCTCAAGAGCTGATTAAATTTTTTATGAAATAATTAAAATTCACTTGAACTATTTATTATGACAAAATTTTGACAAATTAGATGAGAAATTATTCGATATATGATAGTGATGTATAATTTTAAATATTTTCAAGAATTTTTTATTTAAACTCTTTTATAAGTATTAATATATATATTTTTTATTTTATATTAATATTTATTAAATAAGTTAGTTTATGAGTTAATGAATTTAGTTGTGGTCATCTTAAATTTGGCTCAGTAGTTTATCGAGTTTTGTGTATGTGATGTGTGTGAGTTTATTTCAATTAGTCTAAATATTCCAAAAAAAACTTTAATATAAGAAATACGCATATTTACTAACTATATCCAAATGTTAATAGAAAATGCTCCTTTATAAGAAATGTGATTTTTCAATTGCAAGCTTCATACATGATTTTTTTTTTTTTTAAATTTAATTTTAGATAAAATTACCCCCTTTTGTATAGCATAGCGAACTGTTTATTGAAGTTTGTTGCAAATGTATTTGATTTGAAATGGTTTGAATTTGACTTTTTATGAACTTGATTTGAAGTTTGTCGAACTGCTAGTTTAAATCTTCCTTCATGCATGCCAATCCTATGATGCCTTCCTAGTAATCTCATTGCGCATCATCAATCTAGGGATTCCATTCACAACAATCATATTTTTTTTTCTCAAATATTGATTTCCCCTATGAGCTCTTTATTTTATTTTATTTTTAAGAATGGGGGTATCTACCTGCTGCTATTTCAGCTTGTGAGACGCTTGGCGGTGTAACTAATCCCTTGGCTAACCTAGAAGAGGCACCCACTCCTATATAACCTCTTGGCTCGTACTTATTGGGACCCTACTTAAATGGTGATGTCGCTCGAGGGGAATCGAACACCGGTTGGAGGATTTTCAACCGTGCTCGCCCACAAACCAAACTAAGCATCGGTGGGTTATGAGCTCTTATCACAAAATCCTTTTCTCCTCGAACATCTTCAATCCCATAGGCAAGTTCCTAGTCATCTCCCTTTATGAAATTTTATTCTCTTCACATATCCTCAATCCCATCGAGGAGCTCCCAACGAGCTCTCATTGCAAAATCCCCTTGTCAGATTTTGTTGGTCCTGTCAACAAAGTTCCTCCATGCTCTTCCTTATTGTGGAATCCTCTTCCTTGGTAATATTGATGAGATGCGAATGGGCTCCTATCATGAAATCCTCTCTTCACTTGTTGTTAGTCCCATCAACGAGTCTTCACTAAGCTCCCATTGTGAAGCCTCCTCACGGAAAATTATTAGGTCCGATCACCTGACCTAGAAATAGGTTCGGACATCCAATAAATTCAATTAGCAAGGCACTAACAAGCCCTCATCATGAAATTCACATCTTCCCACACACCATGAGTCTAGTTGGTGACCTCCCAAAGAGTTGTCATCGCGAACTCATTTTCTCATCACGTGTTGTTGGTCCCATCAACAAGCTTCCAAAGTGTTCACATGGTGAAATCCCTTTGTTGTTGACGTCTTTAAATTGTTGGTTTGAATCACATTTGAACTATTAGATTCGATTTCATATTCAAATTCAAATATATTTAAACCAATTTTTTTCGCGGTAGCCTTTAATAAATAATTCACAAATATAGAAGACATCTTTATAAAAAACAAACATTTAAGCATATTTTCTTATTGAAACAAACAAAAGGCATATTTCTCCAATAATGACTATGATGAAGTTTATAAAGCCATAATTCTCATTCATAATTAACCTTAATATTTCTCCTCTCCAATTTCAAGGCAAGTTCAAATTTTGTAACCTCTAATGAAGATATCAAATAGAAAGTGATTCTTAAATATTAATTGGAGTCAAATAATAATAAAATTTAAATATGTATTTGAATTTTAAAATAAAAACATAGATAATGTTTAAATATTAAATAATATCATTTGTTAGCTTCAAATTTAAAGATAATAACATAATATGAGTTCATAAATAATTATATATATGGCATGATTATTAAACATTTAGAATATGTAATATTCATATTATATCATGACATATTAAAAATAAAAAAAAATATATAATAGTATAATTTTACTGTCTAACTATTAAATGTTGCATGCATCTATCACATTATGTAAATGCCGTCTTCTAATTTAATATATACCATTAATAAATAATCTCTATTTGGGTTTTAAATTAGCTCGCTTGAGCTATATATTTGTGCATTAGCATATTTAAGTCACTGAATTATCACCATGGAGTTAGTGTTCTCAGAAAAGAAATTTTCAATTGGTAAATGAAAATATAAAGAGAAAGAAAACATAATAATCTATTACTGTTTATTGCATGCAATCACTTTATATCAATTCATATGCAGTAACTTTTTTTAGGCTAAAGTTAGTATGTTGTAGCATTACACTCAAAGGCCATTTGCTTTGCTTAATACAATGTATTGTATTTGAAATAAATGAGTATAAAATTAAATGAGTATAAAATTAAAATTGGTGATTACTTGTATAAGTAAAATGAATCCGAAGCAAAATATCATGGCAAGGAACTTTTATTTGGTCCGGTCACCTGATGTAGCTCTACGTTCGGACGCCAGTAAAATAGTGCCACGTGTTCTCACTATTTACTGTGTGGGTCGACAACCCCGACCCGGAACGGAGACGTGATTGCTATGTTCGCGTGCTGCTAGGTATTGCTCGGTATTGGTCGATTTTGCTAGGCAATAACGAGAAATATCATTCTGTGAAAATCAATACCGAGCAATACCGAGTTTCTGTATTGGTCTTTACAGAGCAACAATTTTCATTATTGACAAGCAATACCTAGCAATACCGAGCAATTCGCAAACATAGCAATCCCAGGTCAAATCGTCGGGCCCCGCGGTATTGAGTAAGACCACATGGCGACATGTTATTGACGTCCGAACGTAGAGCTAGGCCTAGAGCTACGTCAGGTCACCTGACCTAATAATTGTTCCCTGGCAAGTGCCTAATGAAAGGAAACAAATGGCGGATCGTAATGGGAGGTGGTGATGATAGTGGTAGTTGATAGGCGATAGACACCGAAGGTGAACGATAGTAGACAAACGGTAGCAAGTGATAATAGCAATAGTGCATTTATAAATTGGCCAAGGCTTCTTTTGGAACGGTTTTAAAGTAGTTTTTTAGTATAAAAATTTTTAATTCAAATTTTTTTTGTACTATGAAGCTGCATTAAAAAGTAGTATAGAAATTGTCCCAAATAAAATTCAAATCTAATACATTTCAAAATGCACTAAAATTAAACTAGATTATAAATATAAAATAATTAAAAATATTGCTCTACATTTCTTTTCAATAAATTGCCATACACATGACTATTGAATGGCCAGCTTCAAAACACATCTGCTTTACCAGCAGCCAGGCACCAAAATTCTCTATAAACTAATAAAAAGGAACCTTGATATTATTCAACTGTGGAAAAATGAGTAGATGCCCCATAGATTTATTAATATCAAAACCTTAATAGCATGGAACTACATCTGTATGATGTGCCTATGATATCATTATGAACGCGAAATAAAGCATGATCAACATTGGAATATAAAACAAATATTTTTCTACATAGTACACAAACGATGCGCACAATAAAATAATACAGAGGCAATATTAGAACTGTACCTGTTTTCCAATTTACACAGCTGCAAAAGCAAGCAGAACAAACAGATTTGGACAGATAGATGAAGCTTAACATGAAGAACTATGAAATGCCCTCTTCATTTTCCTTCAAACTGCCGCCTGTAATCTGATGAGTAGATAGATATTGGAGAGAATAAATCTTAGCTAGAATTTCGTGGATATGATGATTATAAGCAATGGAATCATGGATGAACTTACCTGTATTGGTAGGGATGATGGATCATCCTCTTGAAGAAGAGGATCTGACAACAGGTCTTGAGAAGACTTTGCCCTGGTGGTGTCCTTACTCTCTGTGTAACGAGCCCAGGTGACCAGATATAAGCCACAGATGATGAGAAGTCCCCCAAAAATGCTGCGATCAATAAGATAAGAGAAGCTTTTAAAACTTAAACGTACAGAAATTTGACATTTTGGATGAATTTGAATGGGATCATTGGGGTACAGTACTTTCCGAGGAAGATGGGATTCCCAATGAAAATTGCTGACAAGAAAGCAGACATGAATGTTTGTAGAGGATTGTATAGTGCAACCAATGCTGGTCCAATCATTTTATTGGACCAAGTTATGAGCCCGTAGTTGACAGCTGATGAAAGAAATCCCTGAATGAAGTAAAGGAATGAGAAAGCATTCAAATCACTTGCATTGGACTTGTTAAACCCTAAACCCTAAAAGGTAAAATAGCAAACAATAAAGCCAAAAAAATAAAAAAAAAAGTGTAAACTGTATTAATACATCAAGTAGCATCCATCAAGAATTTATGATGGAGAAGAATTCATCTATAGGCTTTTCACCAAATATTTGAGATAAGGGTAATGCTCATTACAATGATCTACCGGGGTTTTTAATTGAGTTATATGTAGCATATATAACGCTTTCAATCTTACACAACATTTTTAATCAGGCATAGCCAATATGGTTGAAATTTTATTTATATTTGATAATAAATTAGACAGTTAATTCACTCACCTTTAAAACATTAAAAAAACGCACACAATTCGAATGACAAAACTTAGTTTATCTATTGTTTGTCTGTGTGTGTGTGAGAGGAGTTTTTATTTGGTCCGGTGCAAGGACTTAGAGGAAGGTTCGGTTTTGTCTAAAAAAGTGCAAATACCGAGTTTTTTGAAAAAATACCGAGTTTTTCAAAAAACTCGGTATTTGCACTTTTTACCTATTTTTGACTAAAACCGAACCTTCATCTACATCCAGTGAAAGGACCTAATAATTGCTCGTGTGAGAGAGAGAGAGAGAGAGAGAGAGAGAGAGAGAGAGTATATATACATGGGCGAATTATTAGGCCCGGTCACTGGACCTAAATTTGCGTCTGGAACCATGCGCTTTTCATGCGCTTTTATTGTGTTTTTGATATATTTTTGCAAAAGAACAGCTAATATGCGCATATTAGCTGCCCAGTATTTGAAAAGCACAGCAAAAGGGCACCAAATACACAATGAGTGAGATATTTGTTGCACTTTTGCTGCCTTTTTTATTTTATTTTTGCAAATACTCAACAAAAAAGTAACTAATATATAATTAAAATTGTGTATTAGTTGCCATTTTGCAAAAATACAACAAAAGCGCAGTAAAAGCACATGAAAAGTGCACGGATTTCGGACACAGATTTAGGTCTGGTGACCTGACCTAATAATGCGCCATATACGTGAGCATGCAAAACTTAAAAAAACTGCTTACAAAAAACACCAAAAATTTTCTAAGTGAAATGAGGACAAACAAAGCCTTCATCTAATCCAATGAGCATATCAAAGATTTGGAAACAGAATAGAGCATGTGGATTGAACCTATTGGTTGAGGATCTGGATTGCAGTCTAATCAGGTTGACATTGAAAACAATATTTAATATAAAATCATAACGAAGCATATTAAATTAGTTCAGCAGGACACTCTATTTTCAAAAACCCCATTCCATTACGTTAAAGTGACTCATCGCTTCATGTACACCCATAGGGCTTCTAACAAGTAAGGAAAGTAAGGTTTGTTAAGAAAAAATATAAAGTAATAGAGAAAACAATAACAAAAACCTAGCAAACTTAAAACAGAAGACGCAAAAATTTGTCCAATTCAGCAAATATTATCTCCCTTATGTCCATGGATGCATGGAAAAACATTTATAGTATTATAGAGAAGAGATCAATTTTTATCGCACAATTCTTTAAATTTTTAGAGAATAATAGAAAACCAAATATTAAGGTAAGAAGCTTGAAGGAGAAGATATCAAAAAGCCTTGAATAATGATTGCTTCTCATAGCAATGAGATTTCTGGTGCCATTGAACTGGCCTCCATCACTAACATCCTTGTCTGCAGTACCAGCACGTGTTTACTAAGCCAAAATGTTTCATCATACAGCTAGAAACAAGGGAGCCAAGTAATCACTATTCCCCTCTCTCTTTTCTTTCTCACTCTTATTTTTTTATTATTCTCTCTCTACCTTTTTCTTCAAAGGTATCCAACCATCCTCTTTCTTTTCATTGCAAGAGCAGAAAAATTAAATACAATATTTAGGTCCCCTAATCCCCCTATTTATAGAACCTCAAGTGGAAATTTAAAAAAATAAAAACGGTTGTCTCAATGTTCCAACGAGTCATCTTACTATTTTCTGGGATATCTTCAAAATTCTCCTCAAGCTTAATATATTCACTTGCTCAAACTGACTGTGTATAACATTTTCATTGAATATAATATTACTGCTTATAATAATTGTTTAATTAATTCCATAATCAATGAAATTATATTGTTTAAATTTAGGGTCTCATTTATCTCGACTAATAGAAAGCATGCACATTAAAAAAAAAAACCTATAAATAAGAACGGTTTATCATTTCCCATTCAAGCTTCTTCATGTAATAAATAAAACAAATAAACTAAACATTTTTTATTGGTGACAGTGCTTATGAAATTTGCATGAATAATTTTATGCAATCCTTTATGACATTGATGGACTAGTCTCTCTTGGACCGGTCAAGGATGGGCCGGTCCCTCCTAGACCGGCCAAAGTTTACGCTAGGCGGAATAGAGCCTACCTAGATGAATTTCTGCCCCCCTTGGGGTGGGGCCCAAGTGAAAGTTCAAATCAAGGAGGGGCCCGCTAGGAAGGAAAAGCAATAGGTTCAAATTTGTGTGAATATAAACCATTCCAACAATATTTATTTGAATCTCTAATTATCTCTTTTCTTGTTTGTGCAGGGGGGATTGACACCGCAAATTAACAATATGCCCCCTTCCCAAACTGATCAGTTCTTAAGTGAAGGAAGATGAAATTAGTTTCCATTGATTTGATGGCAATGTATCCTACCCTTTCTGTTCTTTTATTTCCCTTAAGCCGAAACAAGCGCTAAAAATTTTTATATCCACAATCTCTTTTGCATCACGTACACACACTCACTCCCTCACTCTCTCCTTATCAAGCCAAAGAAGGTAAAAATCTAGGTTGTGAATACAAGAATTCTTATTAATTTTTTCTCCAATTTTCATTTCAGTTGCACCAAAATCAAACAGGTTAGAATGTTCAGATTTTATCGCGACCAATTTAGCCTCCTATTTAGATTAAAAACATTAGAGTTTACAACACAACTTCGGCCAAAGATGCTGATGTTATTAGAGAACTTACAGAATATATAATTGCAACTATCTCTGATTTTGTCAACATCCAGTCTGCATAATCTCGATAAGTGCATAATCCTGTAAGGACTATCAAAAGCGTCCCAAAAAGGTATGTGTATGCTGTTAATGATAATGTCGCAGGATACTGAACCAGAACTGGAGCCTGAAATGTCAAAATAGAAAATCAAGAAGCTTGTCTACAGTAAACACTGAAAATATTTTTAAATAGATATCCAACTTAAATTTAAAAGAGGTAAACCTTATATGCAACCAAAATATTAAATATTTTTACCGGTCACCACATATTAAGCAAATAATATTTCATTCAGCTATCTTGCTAGAATGACGTTCAGATCTATAATTGTTGATTCCGGGAGCAAAAGGCCCACCACTATAGTGCTAGTTTCCAAATACTCTGTCCTCAATATAATTGTTGACTAAGGCTTTTCGTTTGGGACAGCTTTCAAGTTGCTTAAGCAGTTTTCTAGTATAAAAATTTAAACTTTTGTACTAAAAAGTTGCTTTAAGAAGCATCAAGAAAGCCATCCGAAACGAAGCCTAAGTCACAGTTCAAATCATGAAGGACCCTAATTATATGGGGTCCCATATAAGAGGGATCCTCGTACATGGATACTCCCTTTGTTATTAAATGTATTGTTTGACGGATAATTCGCACTTACAATGCAGTAATCATAATCAAATCAGCACAAAAGGTTACCAATAATAGGTTTATTACAGGTTCTGAATTCCATTACCTGCAGAACTAGAAAAGCAGCCATACTTATGCAGTTCGCAATCAGGCACAACGTACCAAGCTGATAGTTTAGCAAATTAGATCCCAACTGTTTTGCATGCTCCAATTGAGACCCCATGATCATTTCATTAAGCATTGCATGGTCTACGCCATTGCCAAATAAAGCTGGACCTCTATAAGTGAGCATCACCGCAGCACCAGAAATGCAAACAGAAGTACCTATAACCTTAATCCAACATTCCTTTCTACGAAAGTTGACTTTTTCCACACTGCAGTAAATTAACAACCAAGAGATAAGTTTTATGCGTGCAGACCTTTAATTTTTTAAATAAAACTGATAATAATAATGATACGAGTTTCCATAGGAAGGTAACTCAGGCTTTGTTTGGGACGGCTTTTTACTGCTTCTTAAAGCAGCTTTCTTATACAAAAATTAAAATTTTCGAAAGCCGTCCCAAACAAAACCTCAAACTAGTGCAAAACTGAGTGCGCCAGACTAACCCCATAATTGAAGCCAAGATAAATGTAAAAGCAGGAATTGATGGCTGCATAGCTGCAGCATAAGTAGGATTTGTGTATCCAAGACCAAGAATAAAGAAAAGCTGATTGCCCAAAATCCTTATCAACAAGAAAGTTAATAAGATGTATTTAGTAGATGAAAAGGGAAATAAAAAGCAACACCTGTGTTAAACACATGAAATTAATTCCAAATACATTTGAATTGGGGCAATCAAATGCTTACCCAGTCAATCCAAGTAATAAAAATGACAGGAGAAGTCGGCCTGTCAGTGGAGGTCGGGCCCCTCTGTAAAATAAAAAAAAACAAAAAAAATAAAACTGCATCATGAGAAGTAAAGATAGCATCATGATTAAATAAGAGTGATAAAGCTGTAGAAAGTTCTCTACCAACTGTTGCATATATTCATAAATTAGTCAATGTTTCAATAAGAAAATCACACGTTTTTCTCCTTAAAGTTACTGGAAAAGGTTTAGTTCCATACTTCAAAGTAAACTACTGAGGATTCTTTACATCAAGAGTATCACTCAAAGGAGCAGAAATCTACCTCTAAGAACATTGCTTCACATGCTATAAACTATACTGATATGTTTTTTCCGTTGAACCTATTTACATTACAACATCATGCAAGTACTATTACCAACAATCTTAATGGTAGATTACGAACTCTGTTATACTTACTGTTGCTAAGATAACACTCCATGTCACTAAAATAGAACCATTCATTGGACAAAACATTAATAGGTGGCAGACTAAGGGTTAAGTTCATTATCAAAATATCAGTAAATTCGTGCTTAACACTCTACTTGAATAAAATCATGAAAATTTAAATAAATGGAAAGCAGCCATTTACAAGATTTGCAAACCTATTATTTAAAATGCACTTTCCAACATCCTTTTTGATATGCATTATGAGTTCAATCTTGCTGTTAATAGATATGTAGAATACCTTAGAAAAGAAATATGTTCTTGAAAATATTAGAACAAAGAAATATATTTTAGACGGATGGTTAACACAATGGAGATATCCTTTTATGTTTATTAACTTTACTTGCACATAAGTGAAACTCAAAATGATGACATCAACCTCCATGAATTTGGAACATGTTATTGCAGAAATTAAGATAGAAGAAAGAAATAGATAGGTGGAACAAGAGAAGGCTAATGAACAAGCTTCTAAAGCTAAAATCTGGTACAAGGAAATAATAGAAACCAAGAGGAAGTTTCATTTATTTTTTCCACGATAAACAAAAACAAAGAATCATTGAATCAATATATTAAGGCCAAAAAAATTTAATATTAGAAATACGGTTAAATAATTTTGATGAAAATCTTCGCATATATTCGCAGTAAATGCATCGTGCAAAAACTAATTTCTGTGCAGTTTAAGTATTTATTTTCATTAGCATTTTTTTTAATTTGTTATTTTGTATTTGAGGGATGCTAGTGATGATGGATGAGAAGGATTGTATTTTATCAGCTGAGAAAGGGTTTATCTTATTTCTTAGTTTTATGTTAGTTTATTTAGTTGGCATGACTTCAATCTTGATTTAAGGGCATTTTGGTTTAAAGTAAAATTGGCTTAAAGTATTTCAAATGCATGATTTTTGAAATGTTAGTGTTTATTTTAAAGTAAAAGAGATAAAGAATAAAATTTTGAATTATTTGGAATTCACCCTCAAATTCAATTTTGGTGTATTTGAAAACTGTTAGATTTGATCGATTATCAAATGCAATGTAAATTCTATCATTGTTGTTGCCGCCGTCGCCGCTGCATGTCTCCAGTCGTCACCTGTCGCCACCCACAATCGCCGCCACCAACACCTATTCTGCCAACCTCCGACAACCATCAAATTAGACTTTACACTGCATTAATTTTACTTCAAACAAAAAAATCCATATTTAGTGTACACTCATCCAAATAACTCCAAAAAATTTAAAATCTATAATACACTGATGCTTCTCCTCAAAGAGATATGCAGTGTCCAACACGTATCGAATACGACATGCATCTGACATGTCTTCGACAAATGCCTAAGACGTGTCCAATTAAAAATATATATTAAAATTAGATTGGAGATGTATATCTGACTCGCGTCTTAAATATTTTCAGAATTTTTTTTTAAATATAATTTCTTGCATTTCAAAATTTTATTTATTTAAAATTAAAATTTAATTTCCTATTTCCTCTCTACAGCCTCAACTCAATCGTTCACACTCAAAATATATTCTCCAAACATTCTCATTTTCATCTCTTTGGCAGGTTGCGACAAGAGTTTCACAATACCAACTCAACATCGACATGTGATGTCATCACAACATCAACATTTCAAAACTACCTTAACATTAAAGGCTTATGTTGTATTCACATTGACGCTTGACACCAACTATTTCTATACCCACAATCACGCCCCTATTCCATCTCAACATCTCATCTTTGCCCATTGCTATCTTGACATCAATGATTGACACTATCCTGCATCAACACTTGAAGCCCATTGCACAATATTTATGCTCAGCTCTTGATAGCATTGTCATCTTCCCTCTTGATGTCTGACACAACATCAACATCCAATGCTCGACATCCTAATACTAATCATTTCAAGTACAAATCCTAGTTAAATGACTTACTATTTCTCAATTATTTTTAAGATTAGTCTTATTAAACTACTATACATTATTTTTAAAACATAACATGGGTCAGTTTGATTTGTGATGGGTGAACATAACTCCAAAAAAGATCACTTATCAACTTCATGGTTGTAACAGATAACTATTTATGTTCATTAAAGTTACAAACGGTGAAGTATAGTATAAAGATAAGTTCTTCATTCTTAATTTAATCAAATAAATAATCACGATGTTTAGGCCTTCAAATATCATTCATGTAATTACTGATAATGCACCAATTTGTAGAATTGCATGCCTACTTATGGAGCAAGCATATTCTTATATATTTTGGACACTATGTGTTGTACATACTCTTAATATTGTTTTGAAGAATATTTATTCAACAAACAATATTAAGGCAAATGAAACTACTTACAATGAATATCATTGGATCACAGTGATTGTAGAACTATGATGCACGGACACGACACGACATGGACACGACATGGACACGAACACGAGACACGGTTCTTTTGAAAATATAGGATACGAGTACGGCACGAACACGACAATACATTTATATATATATATATATATAATCATATTAAAAATGATAAACAATAATAAATGAATGATATGATAACTTGTTTAGCTTATAATATAAAATATATTTAGTGCAAAATATCTAGTACAACCACAAAAATATAAGTAAATAATCACTTACTACAACATCAAGCATTCAAGCTTCAATTACTAGGATTAGCTTTAGATGTTAGTTTTTGGCCTTCAATATCATCATCATTGAATATCACTGCTTTCAACTCTGGTTCAACAAGAGAGAGACTTGTAATTGTGCAAAAAAAAGAGGAGATGAAAATACCTTCACTGCCAAAGAGAAATGAAAATGAGAATATTCGATGAATGAGTATTAAATGCAGGCGTTGATTTGGTGTTGTGGATAGGAAATAAGAAATTTAGTTTAAATCTCGCCAAATATAAGAAATTATATTTTTAAAAAATTACAAAATATTTAAGATACGCATGTCGAACACACGTGTCCAATTTGTTTTTAATATTTTTTTTAATCGGACACATTTTCGGCGTGTTCGACATGTGTCGGAGTGTCGGACGAGTGTCGTGTCGACCATGGTGTCGGACACTGCACGTCTCTTTGAGGAGAAGTGCGGTGCATCATAGTTGTAGAAGATGCAGTTTTAATTAGAAATTTTATTATGAATTACTCCATGAGACTCTCTATGTTCAATGATTTCTCTAATTTGAGGATGCTTGTAGTAGCTGAAAATCGTTTTGCTTTAATTATAGTCATATTGAGAAAATTCAAACAAATTAAAAATGCCCTTTAGTGTATAGTGATAATTGAGAAATGATCTTATTATCGAGAATATGATATTGGAAAAGCAAGGCATGTATAAGAGAAGATTTTATATGATTTATGATGAGATGATATTGAATATATCTTAATTTTTACCAATTCAATTTATGAGATGTTAAGAGTGATGGATACAAATAAGTCATATTTACATCTCATTTATGAGATGTGGGATTCTATGCTAGGCAAGGATAAAAAAATAATATATAGATATGAGAGAATGTCAAATGATGAAGCCCTTAATTTCAAGGGTGTTATCTGTACTGTTCTGGAAGATAGATGGAGGAAAAATAACGCATCTCTATATGTTTGACTCATTCACTAAATTCAAGATAAATTTCAACATTTCTTTCATAATAAATTTCTCAATTTGTTGAATAATAATTATCTAATTCTATATTATTTTACTATTATTTGAAGAAATTCAAGTAAAAAATAGTTTCAAGAGGATCTTTAATGAGTTTCTCCACATAAATATTTAGAAATTTCAAATATGAGGAATATATATTGGAAGCGTTATTTCCCAAATGACGAGAATAGAAGAATGATCAATATAGAGCTTGTTAAATTTTTTTGTTATTTAGAAAACTCCAATGACCAAGACTCTTTGCATGATAGGTGGGAAATAGATCCAAAGATGTGGTGGTTGATTCATGGAGCTTCAACACCTCTACTTCAAACAATCGCCATAAAACATCTTGGTCATGTTTTATCCTCTTATTGTGAGAGAAATTGGAGCACATACTTCATCCAATCAATAAAGAGAAATAAAATTACCCCACAACGAGCTGAAGATTTAGTTTATGTGCATACAAACATTTGGCTTCTATCAAGAAATACTCCAACTTATATTAAAAGAGATAACAAGATATGAGATGTTACTGGATATGGATTTGAGTCCTGTAATGATATGAGAATATTGAAAATTGCAAAATTTTCACTTATGTGTCCAAATTGGAAGCAAAGAAATTTATTGAAGATGGTATTGAAGTCCAAAGATAAATCCCTAAAGAAGCTAATCCTATCATTCCTTCTACTGAATAGTTGAAACTTTATATACTAGGCAGTTTATGTTTATGTTTTTAATGTTGTACTAGACATTTTATATGTACTTTTATTTTGATATTATAAGCATCAAGACTAATTATGTTGTTGCTTTAATATTTTTTTGTCATTTTAAATATTATAGTTTGATTGCTTTCTTAATTTTAATGCATGATTTATAAATTATTGTTGTGTCTGAGTTGTACCGTATCTTGTACGTTTACTAATTGATGTGTCCCATATTTGTATCGTGTTGTATTCATGTCGCCATATTCGTATTGGTGCAACATAGCTTCTCAATCAATTTTTAGCATTATCGATTGTGGTTTCGACAAAATTTACATCAATTTGTATTATGGAGGAAGAGAGGAAAGAGCTTCGGAAATAACCATAGGAGAAGCAGTGATGACAAGTCCATAGTCTTGCTATTTTTTATTCCATAATAATTTGCTTTGCAAATTTTCCTTTTATATTATACAAAATATTGTTCTAATATTTTTCAACAATAAGTTCTTTACTCTAAATCCATTTTATCGCAGTACAAGTCCTGTTTACCAACACCAACTCTTTAAACTAAATAACATCTTTGACTTGAAAATCAGAGTGATGAATACAATACAGAACCAATCCAAAAATTAATGATATCAAGGATTAGGCACAGATCGGAGGTATATCTGTACGGTACCTAAAAGGTTAATCAGACTTTACCAACCTTTAGCTTGCTATGAGTAAAAAAATGATAAATATGAAATCCTATGAATAACTAATTGCAAAAGCATTTAGTTCATATAGAGATTCCAACAAGAATCAATAAAAGTTGAATCCACTGGAGTAAACTTATCACAGTGGCCAATCCAGCTAACAGACTCTGTTTCATAGGAAAACACTAGGACAGATAATATTCACCGGGCAATTTCTTAGAAAACAAACACAAAAAAAAAGCTCATAGCAACAGAAGAGAAAAGAGCGGGAAGACTAATAAGGAAAGAATACCTATCGCCAACATAAGCGAGGGGAGCGACGATGAAGAGACCAAGAAGATTCCGGTAGGCGCAGAAAACGATCTGATTCATCCCAGCGTTAAGGGCCACCTTGGTGATGACGAGATACCCGCCATTTATGACCTGAACTAGCACCATAGCCAAATGCGCCTTCCATGCAACACCTCGGCCACCAGACGCCGGCTTGACCAAAACCATCTCCGGTGTTCGCCGGCGGTGATCTCAGGGTATTGTCTACTCTTCCAAATTTCCAATCCTTTTTTTGCTTCACCTCCCAACACACTATTCAAGGCAGCAAGATTAGATCTGTGTTAGTGGAGTGAGCCATCCCAAGGACGATTATCATCGTTTTAAATGATAGAAAAAGACCTAATCAATTATATTTATATATATTTATTAAAACTCCTATTATATTTTTATATGGCCAATTACATATTTTGAGCATGATAATCTTTTTTATTTGAGAAGAATTTTTATTAAATATTTATGTGAATTTTATTACATGATAAGCATGGATTTTTTCTACCCAAAAAGTATAATTTTTTTTTTTAAAAGAGAATACATTAAAAGAATCTATAGAAAAAAAAAAACTTCAAAGAAAAAAGATGAGTTACCTATATAAAAAGGGCAATTTTTTTTTTTGAATAAGGCTTCATTTGGGGCAGCTTTCACACTACTTTATAAAATAAATTTTTAGTGCAAAAATTTATGAAGAAAGGAAATTGTCTTAAAAAATTATTTTAAAAAACAGTAAGAAAGCTATTTCAAATAAAAACTAAGAGTATAGGAAAATAATAAGAATTAAAGGAAACAAAACAAATTAATGAACATTCTCTCTCAATTACATCCCTTGTATTTACATAGAACAGTTGTTACCAATGATGAAATTGCGCAAGGCTCAAAAGATGGGGGGCTCCACCCTTGTTGGGAATACCATTCAAAAACTACCCTGCCATGGAAACTTGCTGCAGTAGATTAACAAGGTGTGAAAACTTAAAAGTTCTTTTGAGCTCCAATCTCTAACAGATAGTCTTTTATTTTCAATTTTTCTTATGCTGAAGAAAGTGAAATGATTAACAATGAGGGATCTTGATTTCTAAATGGGAGACCATTTATTTTCAAAAAATTGCCTCTTGACTTTGTCTCAGTGAAAGAAAACTTCAAAAATAATTTTTTTTTTTTTTTTTGATTTGGATCAAACTCCCCAATCTCCCTTAAGTTGCTGGACTAATGTTGGGATTTTGAAAATTACAAGCAAGATTAGCCTACCCCTTGCCAATGATCCACCAGATTTAGGTTTTGTTTGGGACGGCTTTCTTACTACTTTATAAACAACTTTTTAGTAAAAAAATTTTAATTTTTGAACTAGAAAACTGCTTTAAAAAACAATGAAAAAATCGACCCAAACGAAGCCTCAGACATAACAGCCCAAACTCCTGCAAACAGCAACAGAGCTTTCTCACCTATTGTTTCACAGCAGTTGATTGATAATGCATATAAAAACTCCTTCAGACCTCTTCAATCTCCTCTGAAACATAGGCCCACCACTTTCAAACCCTGTACTGTCTTTCTTATAAGCCATGATAAATGCTTAGGACCATATGGTTTCACATCTAAATTCTTTATTGGCAAAAGAAAAATCACTGATCTTTCATTTTTAGAAGCCTTTCAGTATTTTTTTTTATATTAGTAGAAATCATATTGATGATCTTAAAATGTGTAAAATATTTAACATATACAACTAGCATTTTAATAATATTAACAACTGTATTGATTTATGCATCATTTTTCAGTGCTTTTTTTGTTGCATTTAGCAGATTTTGCAATCATTTTTTTAGTATAGATACCAAATTTCAATGTTATTCTTCGTTCCTCAGGGAATTGTGCATTGCTTACATCATTTCATTCAAGTATGAGAATATTTGTTATTTGGTTTAGAAGAAAATAGACAAAAATACTAAAAGAAGTTCATGAAAAATACCTATAGAAAATATTCTATGATTTTTTGTTCCAATTAGAATTTTAAATTTATTTTTATATTAATCAATATTAAAAATAGATATTTATGAATAAATATTTTGATTTTAGAAAGACCGGTGATAAGGAGTTTCCTAGAATATTTTGTAATATTCATGATTAGATACCACCTCAATACAGTTTGGAAAACAAGGCAATGTGGTGTATTCCTATTGCTTGTCATATGAGGCTTACACTTCAATGGGATTGAGGGGAGCCTCAGGACATGCCTCAACACAATAATGAAAAAGCGTAAACTTAAAAAAAAATTAGAGTTTAGGTAATTTTAATATTTTAATTTACTTTACATATGAAATTAAACTTATTAATATACCCAAATCAAATCAAATTTGAGAATAAATGTACAACCTCAAACTCGTACTCAAAAGACCCTCACACCTACACCTTATCCTATCATGTTATCACGATTGCTACTCCACCACTGCTGTTACACCATCGTTGCATCTCCTCCATCGCCTCTCATCTTGTTGTTAGAAATCCATTTTCTTATAGCAATTAACCATAATAATAATTCTAATGAAGACTTTCTAAATGATGAGAGTAAGGAAGATTTTTGAATTCATAAAATTTGAACTTAAATTATTTGTTAATGTTGAACAAGGAGTGAGAGAGGCTATTTACTTATTGTTGTTTGTAGCTTTGTATGATTTTTAATGGCCTTATTTTGAATTTTTATAATTTTATTAGATATCTTACTTTGCTTTTAGTACATTACTTATTATTTCATATATTTTCTTAATTAATGATCAAATTTAATTTTCAAAATATCTCGAGACTTACACCTCACCTCACTGAATGAAAATACCTCAATACCCGATTGTACAATTTCAAACTTGGTAATATTTTTGTTATAGATATTATTGCGTCCAAATTTCTCCATGTGTGATACCTAAACCTTTTATTAGTGGATTAGATTTGGAGAACCGAATGAGAAAATGAGAAAGAAAAGAGAGTAAACAAGAAGTGATAATATATTTATGAATAATCTAAGCAACATAAGTCCAAAATATGTATAGGGTTAGTTATAATAAAATGTAAAAATAATTGTTAAATTTAGAGATTTGGAGAGGGAAAAGCTTAATATTATTACACAAAATTATTCTTATTTATAGATCTATATAAGATATCTTAATAAAGAAATAAATAATTATATAATCATGCATAATTGCCCTAATATAATCCTTCCTAAATCAACCACCAAAATATGGAAGGAGATCAGTGTGCGATCCAAGTGAACCTCGTACGGATCCCCATCCTAGCTGTGAGATTAAGTGTCAAGGGATGGTTGGGATTTAACACTACTTCTCAAGCTGGGGAATATAGATTTTTCATTCCGAGCTTGATAATCAGTCATAGAAAGGGAGAATTATCAAGTCGCTTGTTAAAAATGTCTGCAAGCTGATCTTTTGATTAAACATAGCATATACTTATAAGATCATTATCTATTTTTTTTTTAATGAAATGATTGTCCACTTGTATGTGCTTGATCTTGTCATGCTAAGCCTGATTGTGAGCTATGTTGATTGTTGATTTGTTGTCATAGTGTAGCTTTATGGGTCATTCCCATTTGATCCTTAGGTCTTTGATGCGGACTGCCTCCGACCGGCAGAGGAGGAGCCGGGCTGGCCGCCGCCGACCGGCAGGGGAAGAGCCGGCGACCCCGGAGCACGCGACATCGACCGGGAAGGAGGCCGCGCGGGTCGATCCACTGAAGGTGACGCGGGCGCGGGGCGAGACGCGGAGCGGAGCGGGGGGTCGGCTTGAGAGGAACCGGTCCATTTCTGGACCGGTTTGGCTCGGGTCAGGCCTGAGCTGGGAGGTTCAGCTTGGGCAGCCCACTAGTGGGTTTGGTTTGATCTTTTGCTTGCTATAAGTGGGGATTAAGGGGGGATTTTTAGGGCATGCAAGATTTGAGTTTTCTCTTAGCCTCCTTAGTTTCTTTCTCTTGTTTTTCTAGGGTTTGTAGTGGGAGACCTTGTCCTTCTCGAAGTGGACAAATTGTATCTTGTTTCTCTTGGATTTTGAATGCAAAGGTTCTTGTTCTTCCTCTCATCTCTCTTGTGTTGATTTTTTCTTGGATTTGGAGGAGAAATTTCATCTTTGGAAGAGCATTAGGGCAAACCCTAACTTGGGAACCCTAAGGCGTATCAGTCTTCTAGAATTATCTTAATCCATAGTAGCATATATATTCCTAAGGTCATCGCTCTGTATTTTACTTCTGCACTAGACCTTACCACCACATTATGTTTGTTTCACCTCAATGTAATAAGATTTTCTCCAAGGAATTTACAGTATCCTAAGTTAGATCATCTATCTATCGGTGATCATGTGTAATCTGTATCTGTATATGCTTTAGGGGTTATTCCACAATCTCTACTGAAGAGAATCCCTTTACTTGGGTTCACCTTAAGATAGTGCAGTGTTCTTTCTATAACTTATATGTAAGTCTGCTTTGAATTTTACATGAACTGGCTGACCATGTCATTGCAAATGATATATCTGACATGGTATGAGAAAGGTAGATCAATTTTCCCACAAGTTTCTGGTTGGCTCCCTTATCTACGTTTGGATCATCTTTAGCTTCCTCCAAGTTGATATTTGATTTTACTGGTGTTGGTGCCAATTTATATGCTAGTTTACTTGTTTTTTTTTAAGAAGATCATTAGTGTATTTTTGTTGTGAAACAAAGATTCCTCTGTTGGAGTCGGCCACTTCAATTCCAAGAAAATATTTTAATCTACCAAATTCTTTGATCTCAAATTTCTTGGCAAGACATTTCCTTAGAATTAATTTATCATTTCCATCATTCTCAGTCAAGATGATATCATCCAAATAAACTAATAAAATTATGATGTCCCTGAATTTGAGTGCTTGAAGAATAATGCATGATCCCTTTGGCTCTGTCGATAACCATTGAGTTAGCATGACTTTAGAATCTTCTAAACTAAGCTTTATGTGACTGTCTTAGCCTATATAGAGCCTTTTTTAACCTACACATTTTGTCAACCCCAAATTTTTTCTTGAATCCTAGTAAAATGTCCATAAATATTTCTTCTTCCAAGTCCCCGTATAGGAATTCATTTTTGCATTCAGCTGTTCCTGCTGCCAATTATAATTAGCTGCTAATGAGAGTATGATCCTTACGGTGTTTATCTTGGCCATAGGTAGTCATGTCTGATTATACTCTTTCGTTAGCAATCTTGCCTTATACCTTTTCAATGTACCATCAACTTTATATTTCACAGAGAACACTCATTTTGCAGCCAACTGATTTTTTTCCTACTGGTAGGTTGGTGATCTCCTAGGTATTGTTCTTCTCCAGGGTCTGCATTTCATCTTTCATGGCATTTTCCTAATTTTCATCAAATAAGGCCTCAAAAATATTATTAGGAATATGAATATCATTTAGTATAACCAAAAAGTTTTTATGTAAAGGTGAGAAAAGCGGAACCATTTCTCAAAACTCTGGATATTGAGTCATCAACAACCTTAACTACTCGATTTGAATGATAACGTTGATAGTCATGGAGTGCAATGTTTAAAATTGCGTATTCGGGTATTGAGGCGTTTTTCATTCGTGAGGCGAGGCGTAAGCCTCAAGGCGTTTTGAGGCGTAAGCCTCAAAATCAAAAGATTGCGTAAACATAAAATGATAAATTTTTTATATACTAATGGATGAATAATATAAAACATAAAAAAGCATAAGATATGAAGTGAAATCAAAATATCCCAATAATAAGACAACATGAAATGTTGTTCAACTAAAAATTTTATATTTCCTAAATCCCGATAATCTTTTCATTAACATATAATTCCAATTTCCAAAAATAAATAGCAATGACATATCACATAAGAACTCATAAGTCATCAGCACTGTCATCACTAAGGGGTTCTTCATTTGAATCGTCATTATGATGAACGGCTCTCTCCCCTTCCTCCTCTCCTATAGAGTCTAATGTCGGGCATTTACTTCAAGATTTATGTAAGTCTTAATATATATAGCGTGAGGCGTAAGCTTCATTCCAGTGAGGCGAGGCTGGTCTCAAGGCGGGCCTCAACCAAGTTGAGGCGCAAGCCTCATAAAAAAGACTTGAGGCGTAAGTATCGAGGCGTTTTTTACTGGAATTGCGCAAAGGCGGGCCTCAAGGCGAGTCTCATATTGCGCAATTTTAAACCATGATGGAGTGTAATATTTCCTGTCATGTGTTATGATGCTCCTGAGTTAATAACCTAAAGTTTTGACTATTTTATACCTGAGTAAGCGTGTAGGCTGATAGCAGGTTTTGGAGACTGTTGGTTCGTGATGTTGTTAAGCAGAAACTTCAACATCTCTAAATGTTCATTAGTGAAAGGAATGGCTTCATCTTTGATGGATTGATCTTACGTGGTGTTGACAAAGGTTGCCTTAATTTCTTGTGCTGATTTGTTTGCCTTCCAATCAACTGGTTTTCATGAATCTTCCAACATGTCTCCTTTGTATGTCTTGGTTTGGCACAATGATCACACCATAGTCTTCCTCCCTTCTTTTGGTGTCGATTTTTAACATGTGAGGTGGGTTTAAATTGTTGTGGACAATAAGAGCATTTCCTTCTTCAACCTTTGGAGATCTTTATAGGCCTCCCAACATAACATTTCTTCTACTCTCTTCCCATCGATCTTCAAAAAAGGCCTCTCGAAGATTTGGAAGAGGTTTGGTTCCCATGATCCGTCCTCTAATGCTATCCAAGTTCTTGTTCAACCCATCAAGAATTTAAATATTCTTTCTGTCTCTACAGACTTCCGATGAAGTTCATGATCTTCCAGGCATTTCTATTAATACTGTTCAAATCAAAGTTTAAAATTGTGCAATTGGGTATTGAGGCGTTTTTCGTTCATGAGGCGTAAGCCTCAAGGCGTTTTGAGACATAAGCCTTAAAATCTAGTAATTTCCTGAAGTGAAAATAAAAATTGAAAGAGATTTTTATATAATACCAAAATAAAATGTTAAAAAATGACATATCAGCTTTTTATTGAACTATGAAGAAATAAATTGACATACATATAAAAAAAATGCAAATGATATAAAGTGACAACTGATAAATTGTGTGAAATAGAATTGAAATCCAAGAATAAATAACATAAAATATAAGAATTGCATAAAAGTATCATATAACATCAAGTTTAACTTCAAATTCATTCTTTCTCACTTACTCACCCACAATTAAAGCTAAAATAGTTGTTAACAACTCAGAAATCATCTGCACGGTCATTAGTGAGGGGGGAGTCATTGCCATAACAAATTGGTCTCTCCTATGCCTCATCCTGTTGAGTCCAAGCCTCTCAATCTTCTTTTTCATCCTTTATTCCAATCATCTTCCTCTTTCATAAATATTTTCATCAATATATTGATGAGAGTTAATTATGCTCCTAAATTTTAGATGAAGTGGTGGTGGTGTGTAGCTTTCAAGTGATCTATGACGGTGGCTACGACAGTGGTGGCTGCGGCAAAGGTGGTAGGCTAGAGGTCGAGGCAGTCGAGAGGAATTTGTTATATATCGGGGGTGTATTAAGGCATGATTTGTTTGGGGCTTTAGTTTAAGATTTAATTAAGTTTTAATAAAAAATATAAGTAGGGCGAGGCATACTACCTCACACTAATGAGGCAAGGCGCTTCTCAAGGCGGACCTCAGCTGAGTTGAGGCGCAAGCCTCATAAAAATATTCGATGCATAAGCCTCGAGGTATTTTTCAGTGGAATTGCGCAGTGGCGAGCCTCATATTGCGCAATTTTAACAATGTTTCAAATATATCTAATTGTTGCAAATATCAGGTTAGAGTATTAAATATTTAGTTATCGTCAGGTCCTCTTGTCAGCAGTCATGAAGAATGGTCTCAATTGCAAATAGCTCGGAAGTGTTGTCGGGACTAGAGTAGGTTTCCTTAACAGCCTCCCATATTTCTCGGGCCGACTCATAAAGAAGAAAGTTCTCATCAATTTCTACATTCATGGAGTTGATGTGCCAAGACATGATTAGAAGATTCTCTGCTTTTTATTTTTTGTACAGAAGCTTAACCAGTCAGATGGCATAGGAGCTTAACCAGTGAGAAATTCATCTTTCTCTCTCCCACAAATAAACATTCTTACCAATTGAGAACATTGCAAAAAAAATTTGCCCATTAAATCTGTGTTTTGTGATGAGAGGAGGAAGATGAGAAGAGTTGTTTGTAGATCTAGAGTTTTCAATATTTGAACCGGTAATATTTGGGTAGGAAGATGAGATATTGCTATCAATGGACATGATTGGGTTTTATCGGTTGAAAGAGAAGATGATTTTTGGGCAAGGGTTACCGGTGCTTGAAGAGAGGTTGCCGGCAGGATGATGGAGAGTTAGCACCAGTCGAAGGTTGGAAGAAAGGGAGGAAGGTTTTTCGCCGGCACTCAGAGGAGACTTAAGATTTTCCTAATCTTTGATACCATGTATAAGTTATTTGGGAGAAAATTGAATTATTATTTTATTCCTTGGAATCATTACATAAATGTACACACTAGGAGAATAAACAGAAAAAGGAAAGACATTTAATCTAATTAATTATAAGAATCAAATATGATTAATTATAATAAATATATCCCACATATTACTGACTTGTTAAGCCATGGGCTCCCTTGGCTGTGTGATTCAACAATTGCCCTAATATAATCCTTCCTAAATCATCCACCAAAATATGGAAGGAGCTCGGCATCATCTAGGTGAGCCTCCCATGGATCCCCATCCTAGCAGTGGGATCAAGTGCCAAGGGACGACTGAGATTTAACAATAATATATGATGACAAAATTATCGGTCATAACATAAAAGAAGACTTTGAATCACTCCATAACACCACCTTATTTCAATCAATAGGGTGGTCGGCCGTGACTTATTAGGAAAGAGAGTGTCACTTGTAATAAAGCAAATGATTATTTCAAATATGAGGAGGGATGACCAAGTACATTAGGACATTGAATGAAGGCATCTTGAATGATCTTATTCATCAAATTCTTGTCATATGATGTACGAAGCCCAGCATGCAAGGGGATGGAAATCCAAATCTCCATTATAGCAACTCGCTCACATCGACATAATGTGTTGCAAGTTAAGGTTAAACTTCAATCTATTTACCTTCCATGTACTCAATTTATGACTACAACAAGGAAAAAGGATGTGGAGTTGTTTTTGCATACTAGCTCTTAACTTGAATAACATATATTGAGATGGAATATAAGAGCATATATAACAACTAAGGCTTCATTTAGGATAATTTTCTTAATGTTTTTTACTGCAATATTTTAGTAAAAAAATTTTTGAAAAAAAAAACAGTGGCTAAAAGACTCAATTTTTAGCTTTATTATTAACTACCGAACTTTTCTATGGATGCATTTCTTGTTCTTCTATTTTCTTCTAGATCATATTTCTTCTCAATCAATTTTTGTTTACATCAAATCGTGTTCTGGAGGAAGAGGGGAAAGTGCTTCGGAAATAAGTATGGAGAAAGTGAGGAAAGTGCTTCTCAGTTCGGACATAAACATGGGAGAAGCAGCGAGAACAAATCCTTACTCTAAATCCATTTACATAGCAGTACATGATTTATTGTTTACCAATACCAACTCTTAAAATAAATAACATCTTTGACTTGAAAAAACAGATTGATTCATGAATACAGTACAGAGCTAAATCAAAAATCAAGAATTCCAAGGATTAGGCACAGATTGGAGAAATTTCTGTCAGGTACCTAAAAGCTTTAATCAAACTTCTCAACCTTCAATGGACTAAAAAAATGATTAATACCAAATCCTATAAAGAACTACTTGAGAATGCATAGTTATTCTAAACAGATTTCATGAAAGTTGAATCCACTGGATTAAACTTGCTACAGTGGCTAATCTACAGTTATCAGTTTCTGTTTCATAGGAAACATTCGGAGAGATAATATTCACCGTTCTATTTCTTAGAAAACAAACACAAAAAAGCTCATAGAAACATAAAGAAGAGGACTGCGAAGATTAAAAGGGGAAGAATACCTATCGCGGACATAGGCGATGGGAGCGAGGATGCTGAGACCGAGTAGATCTCGGAAGACGCAGAAAACGATCTGGTTCATCCCAACGTTAAGGGCCGCCTTGGTGACGACATGGTATCCGCCATATATGGCCTGAACCAGCACCATCGCCAAATGCGGCAACCATGCGAAACCTCGGCCGCCAGCCGCCGGCTTGACCAAAACCATCCGCGGTGCTCGCCGGCGATGACCTCGGGGTAATTTCTTAACATCCAAGATCCTATCCCTCTCTTGCGTCACCTCCCCAACAACTACAGAAAGCGTTTCAGCAACAACTACAGAAAGCAGCAAGATTACATTTTTGGATTAGTAGAGAGAGCAACTTCATGAAGACATGAAGACAAGATGAGTTGTTTTCAAATTTGAGAATAAATTTTATTACGGTTTTATATAAAATATATTAGTTTTAAAAAAGATAAACATTAAATAAAAAAAAAAGGAGAACCTGGCGTCAGACGAACTTATCCTAAGAATAAAAAAACCATTGGGAGTGGAAGACGAGAGTTATCTACGTGGAACGCGCAGCTTTATTTATAAGAAAATAATAAGAATTAAACGTCTATTTTTTATTTGATGTATTTAAAATAAATGTATTTTAAAATATAAAAGTATAAAACAATTTTGACGGGGATGGAAGGTGATGGGTGGAGTAAGCAGAACGCCACCGCCAAAGGGTAATCAGGAAGACGCTGCTGAGCTTCTTAGGATTCCTTTTCAAAACTTTTTTATTAATAAAAAAAAAATAAGTACAAAAATCTTTACAACAACAACAACAACAACAACATCAAGCCTTTATCCCACTACGTGGGGTCGGCTACATGAATCCTTTTTCTCCATTGTGTTCTATTAAAAGTCAAATTCTCATTTAAACCTAATAAAGAAAGGTCATTTCTAATATTTTCTAACCAAGTCTTTTTAGGTCTACCCCTACCTTTCTTAACATAAGTCAAATCTAATACCTCTACTCTCCTAACCGGGTCATCGAAAGGCCGTCGTTTTATGTGACCAAACCATCTAAGGCGACTCTCTCTAATTTTATCTTCTACTGGAGCTACTCCAACCTTTTCACGTATATGCTCATTTCGTATCCTATCTCTAAGGGTAAAGCCACTCATCCACCTGAGCATTCTCATCTCTGCCACACTTAACTTAGTATTATGCTTCTCTTTTAATGGCCAACATTCGGCACCATAAAGCATTGCAGGCCTCACTTATTATGCACAACTTTTATTCATACAACCCTTTTTTCCCGCTTAATCTTTCAGCACTAACATTATCTTTATGCCTTTTGGGTGCATCTTTCACCATTAGTTGTACATGCCCAAACTAAAGTCTATCATGTCTAAAAAAAAAGCAGAACACGACATGATCATTTATTTGCAGCATAGAAATTTATGATTGTCACACAGAAAGGTATTAGTTTCAGTAACAGAACCATCATAGGTAAGAGTAATTTATATTTGGAAGATGAGAGTAATTTATCTTTAACACATGATTGTAATACAAAAGGTGTTATTTTCAGAAACACAATCATCTTCATCACAACCATAGACATTGGTTTTTTATCTGTCAGTTCTGAAGCATTTGGATGCGGGAATTTGAGTAAAAAAAATAATTGTATAAAAAAGGGTAAAATATCATACCAATGGCTGCAGATTTATAGTCAACCCACAAATTATTGAGACTTTATTTCATTTCCCTCAACTTCCTATTTCCTTCAATCCAAAAAATGCTTCGGGATTTAATTGATAGTTTACACACGGAATAGATTACCTGACCAATGATCAATTATCAAACTTTACTCATTCAACAATTTGCAATTATATCTCATAAGAAATATAACTTTGATAAGACAAAGTCTCCCCCATTACTATAGCATCAGGGCACCAGAATCATCCATGGCAGTTGTCACAACAATAAATTGGCTTTATCAATCACATAGGATGATTAATTTCATGGTTTACACAAGAAATACATTACAAGTTACCAACTAAAAAGAGCATTCTTTATTCCAAATAAGAAGAAAAAAAAAAGAGGAATATTTTGGAATAATTTTACCTCGTAACACAAGTGCTAACCATGGTTTTATCAGCAAAATCACTTAGCATTTAATAATAGCATAAAAATGGAGAAACAAACAACCATCACTCAACAATTTTCGTGAATTTATTATACTTTTTTATAAATGACAACAGAGAACAGCATTTTCACATAATAATGAAATGATGATTAACCTATATGTATTTAATAAATCAATGGATCATAAATCAGCTTATACCTTGAAGAAATAATTATGACCAGCATATGAGTTCTCCTAGCTCATACCATGAACGAATAATTATGACCACCTTATGAGTTCTCAACTGTTGCAATGGCCTATTAATGATGGTAATGTCAAAAAAAAATTGTGATAATAACAAGAGAGGCTCCGAGTTAACTTGAGCTCAAAACAACAAGATGATAAATGGGAATTCATAGATTGAAAACACAAGGCAGGGGCTTGATACAAACCTTGACCACAAGAAGATGCAATTTCTAGTTCATTGATCCTCGGCACCTAAAAAATCAAAAGACATCCTTGTCAGGAAGTGATGATGACGATAAATCCACACAACCTACATGGGCCTCACTCCAATATATAATTGCTATCCACAAGGAAAGCATCAGATATAAAAAATAAAATAAAATAAAAAGGAAAGCATCAGATATACATGCAGCTTGCCCTTCACAGGCAGGCATCCTAAGAAACGACTGGTAAACCATGCATAATAACAAAAATTGAATCTTTGGCACATGACAATTACACCTGGTATTTCTGCTCAGGCATTGCTATCCAGCATTACAGGATAGCAACCACACTTTCAATCAGATGAGAAGGCACGAAATGCTTCATACTTAGCATCATCTTTGTGATTAAACCATCCAACATGCCTTCAATCATCCATTAGCTATTAATGGTGATTTGCTTTAAAATGTTTAGTTAAAGCCAGACTATAAACCACATGTAGAAAGGAACAAACACAGAAGCAATATCTATTCTACCTGCCAGACAGTCACACCAAAAAAGAATCTGAACCATATGATGGTACTCAGATCAGGGGAAACGTTAGAAAAGCAAATAATTGAATGATAATTTACCCTGAAGATGAAATTTGACCAGAGAATGAAATGCATTCATCGAGTATAACATTATTTTGAAAACAGCATCGTCCACCTTTAGACATCTTAAATGCACCTTGCAAAGCATAGAAGAATACATCTGTAAGTACCTTTTGGAACCACAATTGCAGGGTATCTTTTTCTCTTCCAATGGAAATTTGTAGTTGTATGTAAGCTCTTCACCCGTAGATATATGCCGCTTTGCATAAATAAAGATCTTCTTTTGGCCATCAACGGTTATCACCTTTGTATAGCAATTTGGCTAAAAGAAGGCAATCCAAACATTAAAACCCACAAAAAAATGACCCGGATGGCCCATTAAATGAGGAACAATTAGCTTAAGCTAACCTCACAAGAATGATTAATAAATCTTGCCAATCCTCCCCGCCTGGTAGCATCAACCTGCAATAAATATCATCAATATACGATAGAAGTCACACCTTTATATCTAATGTTCTACAAAATAGAAAAAAAAAATAGGAATGAAATTTTATTTTTGGTTGAATTTTAAACAAGAGACCAAAACACCCAGCACCTCCAAAAGTAGTTTTAACAAAAAATAAGCAATAAACGCATTTCAATAAGTGTTCATTAACATTTTAATTTTACATGCGTACAAATAAATTAGATAAAGTGAGAACTGGAACTTCAGAAAGGTAGTAACAAGCTGCAATGGCTATGATGCACAGACACGGACACGGCGACACGGATACGACACGACACGGACACGGGACACGTCAGTTATCGAAAATATAGGACACAGGTTGAACATGGTATTATAATTTTTATATTTAAAAAATATTGTATAAAAATTAAGTATAATTTTAAAAAAAATTTGAAAATAATAAGTCATTTAACTAGAATTTATGCTTAAAATGATTAGTATTAGGATGTCGAGAGTCATGCGTCAATACCGTTTATCAGTCACCAAGAGAGAAGATGAAAATACCTTCACTGCCAAAAAGAAATGAAAATGAGAATATTCGATGATTGGGTATTAAGTGCGGACGTTGATTTGGTGTTGTGGATAGGAAATAAAAAATTTAGTTTAAATCCCGCCAAATACTAGAAATTATATTTAAAAAAATTCATAAAATATTTAAGATACGCGTGTCGGACAAGCGTGTGCAATTTGTATTTAATACTTTTTAATCGGACACATTTTTGGCGTGTCCGACACGTGTTGGAGGAGTGTCAGATGAGTGTCATGTAGGATACGGTGTCGGACACTGCACGCCTCTTTAAGGAGAAGTGTCAGTGCATCATAGTGTAATGGCATGACAAAAGTCAAGGCTTAGATATAGCTAATCCAACTAAAAAATATGGAAAATCAAATTTAGACATTCAAGTTAATACGCTAAGCAACTTTTGCTTCAATGTTTATCTAGGACAAAGATAGCAATGTTTAAAGCTTAAATACCTGTGATTTTAGTTAATCAACCAATCAAAGTCATAGACATATAAAATAGGTTACAAACTTAAACTCAAGATATATTCAAATAAATTTGGTCAATTAACCTCAAGATATCTCACATATCTCAATCATGTTAATAAGATTCTTCAACCTGCATTTCTCTATGAAGGATGATAATATGTTTATTTTGAATTTTTTTTATTAAAAATATATTTTTTAAATATAAAATTAATTTATTAAATTATAAGTACTACTTAATATTTTATTCTTAATATATTAAATTAATTTATTATATTGATTAAGTAATTCAAAAATTGAACCGACGTGTTCACCAATTGAACGTGATTCTGGCCAGCTCAGCCTGATTTGATGCATAAATGGTTTTCAGGATGAACAAGATCGACCTTAAGAATGATTCATGGTTGAACCGGTTGGATCGACGGATTCGATCCACAAGGAAAAAGAATTTAAGGGGAAAAATATTAAACAATGTATTTTTCAAGTTAAATGTGAATTTACTAGTCAACTTGAATCTAACTCATTTAATAAACAGGTTAAAATCTTCGATCAGAATTTAACCCGTTTATTAAATAGGTCAATTCAAACTCAAATATTTTTTTATCAGATTGATTAGTCATGTGATCATTTATTGGCACCTCTAATGGAAACACTATTTATGTTCCTCCACGTACTCCTTTCTATCTTTTTTTCTCAATTTTTCTTTCTAATGCTACCCATCTCTCTCTCATATTATGATTGCTAATGTTTTTCAATATTGCCTCGAATAATGCTTTTCCATGCTTTTTTTGTGATATTTAGGCCAATTAAGGCAAATTCATAGACATCACATATGCAAGAGTCAAACTCAAGATCTCTTGGTTAGTAATCAAATCTCTCAACCAATAGACCAAAGTGAGCTACATATAAAATGAAAGTTTTAACAATACATAAATATTTTGATTTTTCAGCAATGAAAATATAAATTTTGTTGGAAAAATCCTAAAAACATTGAATTATTGAATACTAAGATAGGTAAAACGTAACCTACCTCTATCTGGATAACTTTTCCAAGTGAACTGAAGCTAAAAATGACCCGAACTGAAAAAAAAAAATTCTTTCCCACTCAAAAATTCTCTTCTCTCTCTTCTTCGGCTAACCAAACAAATCAAATGAAACGACGAGTGAAAATGGTATTTTAAGTGCAGAATTTGGCCCAACACCTAGGTGCTACTATTTAAGCGCCACAACACTTGTTCAAATTCTAAATTTTTAAGACTATAGTGCCATAATGTCACTATTTGGCACCTAGGGACTATAATCCAGTTCAAAGGTGCCAAAATACCTAACACCTAGGCACTCTAGCGGGAATACCAATTTTTTCCAATATGTATTCTAGATCCCTGTGACACATTCCAAAACTCATGCAAACCTTTTAATATGCCAAAATACTTCCAAACACATGCAAATAAGTTCAAAAATACATAAATTCAAATAATTACCTCTTTCAAATTGAGTCAAACCGGTCTGAATAGTACTATAATATTGGAGGTTTTCTAACTCTTCCCTCACAAAAATATTGTCTTCGATATTTCCAAATCAAAACAAGTTAGAATAAACCTAAATATAAATGTCGCATCTCAGACTCCTCCCACTTAAACCTCTCTAGCAATCATATTTTTTTAATGTACCTTGACCATTGGAATTTGTTTGCTTCTCAATTTTCTATTATCGTGTTCTAGAATCCTATCGGGCTCTTCCCTATACTGCAGATTCAAATGAAACTTAACATCATCAATAAATAACCTCTTCCCATAATCTGATATCTACTTCCTTACAGAAGATACATAATATATACTATGTATATCTAACATATAATCAGGTAACAATAACATTTAAGCTGAGCTACTATAACAAACCAAACTTTTAAATATCGAGATTTTGTTGCTTTGGCTAGAGGGCCTCACAGTCTCATTTTGTTTGTGTAACTTTCTAGGAGGCCACCCATCTCAGAATTTCTTTGGGATGAGTACTCTTAACTTCAAATTTTCTTAATAAAATTTCAATCATTACACCGAAAGGCACCTTTATTTTTAAGAGTCTAGTTTTTTTTTTTACTTAAGGGGTTTCACAATCTCCCATACTTAAAGTAAATAACATCATCATCAATTTATCCTAGAATCATCTATCTGGCAGATAGGATTTTAAAGATGGCTCTTACAAGTTTAAGTGGTGACTCCTGCCATGTAGCACTTATCCCATACGTGATTCAAGAAGTGGCTCCTATGTCATAACACTTTATCTTATATGACACTTAGTTCCCATCATTCGGCAGTGCATTGCTCTGATACCATTTATAACAGCCCAGCTCTTAACTATTGAGATATTGTCCGCTTTTACCTAAGGCCCTCATGATTTTATCTTGTTGATGTGACTTTCCAAGAGGTCACCAATCCAAGGATTTCTCTGAGATAAACACGCTTAAATTTCTTGAGTTTCAAATTTGACGAGTTAAAGCCTAAAGGACAAACTTTAATATGCATAAAACAAATCTGAGATTAAAATCAGTACATTTAAAGTCTTATTAATAATCATTTAATTTGGCCATTCGGTTGGAGAAAATCTTTGTATTTTGCAAATCATTACCAGGAAGAATTGCTTTTGCTTTTCAAAATCAATAAAGATTATTGAATGAAAGATGGGAATATTTTAATGCAAATAATTTATATTATTATTATTATTGTTGCGTCCAGGAGTATTCGCGGCGGTAGAGAAATATAAAGTTTATCGTCTTAGCGTTGTACGAAAATCTGGCACGCAATCAGATAAGAGAGAGGGTCTAGCATTTATGTGACACCAAGATTTTTATGTGGAAAACCCCTATAAAAGGGGGAAAAACCACGGGGCCTAGCCCAGTTTGAACGAATCCACTAACATTTGCAGTCGATTACAAATGAAGCCCTTCCTTGGGAGAAGGCCTTAGCTTGATGTACATCTTATGGAGTACATTACATGATGTAAATACAAAGAGTCATTGTTGACATGTTCGTTTGGTCAGAAGGACCGTAGTCGGCGGGCGACGTAGGTCAGGAGGACCGTAGTCAGCTGGCGACGGAGGACTGTAGTCGGCGGGTGACGTAAGTCAGGAGGACCGTAGTCGGCGGGCGACGGAGGTCGGAAAGACTATAGTCGACGGGCGACATAAGTCAGGAGGACCGTATTCAACGGGCAACGGATGAAGTCAAACGTCGGGTAGAAGACCGACGAAAGTTCGTCGCCGAGCAGAAGTCCGACGACGAGTAGAAGTTCAACGTCGGGTAGAAGTCCGACGACGAGCAGAAGTCCGCTGACGAGCAGAAGTCGGACGACAGGGAGAAGTCCGACGTCGGGTAGAAGTCCGATGATAAGGAGAAGTCCGACGTCGGGTAGAAGTACGGCCTCGGGCAGAAGACTGATGAAAGTTCATCGACGAGCAAAAGTCTGATGACGAGTAGGAGTCCGCTGACAAGCAGAAGTTCGACATCGGGTATAAGTTCGCTGACGAGCAGAAATCTGACGACAGGGAGAAGTACGACCTCGGGTCGAAGTCCGCTAACGGGAGAAGTCCGACGTCGGGTAGAAGGCCGACTAGAATTCATCGACAAGCAGAAGTCTGACGACGAGTAGAAGTCTGCTGACGAGCAGAAGTCTGACATCGGGTAGAAGTCCGCTGACGAGCAGAAGTCTGACGTCAGGTAGAAGACCGACGAGAATTCGTCGACGAGCAGAAGTCTGACGACGAGTAGAAGTCCGCTGACGAGCAAAAATCCGACGTCGGGTAGAAGTACAACGTCGGGTAGAAGACTGACAAAAGTTCGTCGACGAGTAGAAGTCCGACGACGAGTAGAAGTTCAACGTCGGGTAGAAGACCGACGAAAGTTCGTCGACGAGCAGAAGTCCGACGAAGAGTAGAAGTCCGGCATCACGTAGAAGTATAACGTTGGGTAGTAGTCCGTTGAATGTCCTGCAAGGCAAAAGTTCAGCGAGAGGAGGAAATTCAACATCAAGTAGAAATTTAACTTTGTGCAGAAGTTCGATGGAAGTCGATTGACGATATTATAGTGACGTTAACCAAGGATGTATAATCTATCCGAGGTTGTTTGTTAGAGCCTTTGCTCGATGATGTTAACCGATATTGGATCACCAATGATATAAGACCTATCCGAGGTTGCATGTCAGAGCCTTTTCTTGATGACTTTAACCTGAATGGAAGAGGTCGGGAGAATCTGCCAAGGATGTAAGACCTTTCCGAGGTTGTATGACGGAGCCTTTGCTCGACGACGTTAACCTGTGTGAAAGAGGTCAGGAGAATCCGCCAAGGATGTAAGACCTTTCCGAGGTTGTATGTCGGAGCCTTTGCTTGACGACGTTTAACCTGTGTGGAAGAGGTAGGGAGAATCCGCCAAGGATGTAAGACCTTTCCGTGGTTGTATGTCGGAGCCTTTGCTCGACGACGTTAACCTGTGTGGAAGAGGTCAGGAGAATCCACCAAGGATGTAAGACCTTTCCGAGGTTGTATGTCGGAGCCTTTGCTCGACGATGTTAACCTGTGTGGAAGAGGTTGAGAGAATCTACCAAGGATGTGAGACCTTTTCGAGATTGTATGTCGGAGCCTTTGCTCGACGGCGTTAACCTGTGTGGAAGAGGTCGAGAGAATCCACCAAGGATGTGAGACCTTTCCGAGGTTGTATGTCGGAACCTTTGCTCGATGACGTTAACCTGTGTGGAAGAGATCGAGAGAATCCACCAAGGATGTGAAACCTTTGAGAGGTTGTATGTCGGAGCCTTTGCTCGACGACGTTGACCTGTGTGGAAGAGGTCAGGAGAATCCATCAAGAATATGAGACCTTTCCGAGGTTGTATGTCAGAGCCCTACTTGATGACGTTAACCTGTGTGGAAGAGGTCGGGAGAATCCACCAAGGATGTAGGACCTTTTCGAGGTTATATGTCGGAACATTTGTTCGACAAGATTAACCTGTGTGGAAGAGGTCGGAAGAATCTACCAAGGATGTGAGACCTATCCGAGGTTGTATATCGGAGCCTTTGCTCGACGACGATAACCTGTGTGAAAGAGGTTGAGAGAATCCACCAAGGATGTGAGACCTTTCCGAGGTTGTATGTCGGAGCCTTTGCTCGATGATGTTAACCTGTGTGGAAGAGGTCAGGAGAATCCACCAAGGATGTGAAACCTTTCCGAGGTTGTATGTCGGAGCCTTTGCTCGACGACGTTAACCTGTGTGGAAGAGGTCGAATCGAATCCCCCTGGGATTGATTTTGCTTTGATTGGGAGGGGGCGAACGCCGCGTATATCCCGAATCGAAAGTGAAGAAGTTCTATCTTTAGACAGTTAATGCCTTTTTGAGGTCGAGGTTAAGACCTTGTCCAAGGAGTAGAAGTCCAACAAGGGACTGTATAAAGCTTGCAATTGATTTGAAGTATCCTTGCATTTTCTCAGATATTCCTGAAATATCATCTTGATATAGAAAGCATCGGAGGATCTTTTTGACAAGAATTGGGGTCAAAGTTGCCCCCCAGTCCGCATCTGATGCAACAATGACTGATGTCAGAAAGTTGATAAGAACGATCTTTTGAGATTGGAGCAAAAGTTGCCCCCCAGTCAGGAATCACTTTCCCACAGACGGCGCCAAACTGTTGCGTCCAGGAGTATTCGCGGCGGTAGAGAAATATAAAGTTTATCGTCTTAGAGTTGTACAAAAATCTGGCACGCAATCAGATAAGAGAGAGGGTCTAGCATTTATGTGACACCAAGATTTTTACGTGGAAAACCCGTCGGGTAGAAGTCCGACGTCTGTTGTTGACAAAGGAGAACTCTGGCTTCTCTTGGGCGGAGTTTCAGCGTCAGAAGGGAACTCTGTTGCAAATTGGGAAGAATTTCAGCATCACGTGGAAGTTGTGCAAATTCCCGACGTTTCTTGAAAATCCGGCAGAGTTCCAGCGTCTTCAGGCGGCAGAAAGAGCTCCGGTGGTGGTCGAGGAGGTGAGGAATCTCCTTTTCCCCTTTCTCCTCTTCTTCTTCTCTCTCTTCACTTGAGCCCCCTTGGTGTAGAATGAGGGCTCTATTTATAGTTTTTCTGGAGTGGCATAGCCTGTAAATAGGCGTGAGATCATGGGCGAATTGGGAGTATTTTGAATGGACGGCCAATATCGAATCCTTTGATCATGCACCGTTTGTTGGGCATTTGAAGGCCTTAATGATGTCGGAATTCGGTGATCTTGGGCTCGTTGGATTTGACTCGTCGAGCCGTTCGATTCGAGTATAAGCTCGTCAAAATCGGAGACCGTTTGGTAACTCAAATTGCAGTTTGAACCTTCCAACAGCGCTTTGAGCCATTGATTCGGACTCATTTGGGCTCGGATTGGGTTGATCTTGGTGTCGTTGGGTTCGTATTTCCGACACGCTCAGTTTGACTATAAGCTCGCTGAAATCGGAGTTCGGGTGCTCCCAAAATTAATTTTTGAAGATTCCAACTAGCTTTTGCCTCGAGATTCGTGCCCGATCAAAATAATTTTTGTGATGCCGTATCAATTATTATTTTAATCAAGAAGGTATCTTTTGCTTCAATTCTTTTCTAATGGGACCATTTGGCTATATTAGGTATTAAGTCGACATCAACATATAATTTTTTATGACTGTTTTTTTTTTAATTATTTTCAAGATATTTTTTAACTAAAAAATTACTATAGAAAATAATAAGAAAATTATTTCAAATGAGCCTTCAACCAAAAAAATTGCATGTACTACAACACTAACTTTCTCATGACAATTTCATTATTGTGGGGTGTTTTTTTAGGCCTCGATTGGTCGGGCTATTGCTGTTGTAGAAGTTTGTTAAAAAAATAATTGAGTTAAAAATGTAGTTTTAAAAAATACTATTTGCATAATAGAGTTAAGTGCGTAGTGCAATTTAAATAAATAAATAAATAAATATAGCTTTGGCTACTAGCCAAAAGGTCTTGGATTTGTGTTTTACATATATAATTTGGATGAGTTTGTCTTAATTGAACTAAATGTTCCAAAAAGCATACTTTTTTTTGTAAATGCTTACTCAAACCTAAAAGCAGATATTAATTAGCATAATACTTATTACTTAATGATTATAATTACAATATTTTGTTATTATTTTTGGCATTCAAAATAACTCAATGTGAACTAGACAAATAAATTTATGTTGGAACTTGGAAATTAATGTTAGCAAGATGCATTTCAATAAATTCAATCAAATCAGATTATTATCCAATTTGATAGGTTGAATAATGGCATCCTCAAAGAGACAAATGTATCTATAGTTATTATTTTTTGTGTATATCACCAATAAATTAAAGTGATGATGATCCATCATGTTTTAGTATATCATCAACAAGAAACCTTAGAATGATGTGGGCTTTGAAAATTCGCACCCCAACTTCTTCTGCTTTCAGGAGAGTTTTAACAGATTATGTTTTGGGGTTAATTTCATAAGGCAAAATTGGTTTCTAAATAAGTCACTGCCTAGAGATTTCACCCTCTTTTGCAATGACTTTATGATCCGAGTTCTGGTTTCCTATAGGCGCAAGCCCCTATAGTTAATTACCTCTCATGATAGCAAGAGAGAACTTTCGATTAAGGCTAGTCGTTAAACAAATACGTACGTTGCACTTGTATAAACATGATATCCGACATATAGTAGCAACATTGGTCTTAGTATTTGAAAAATTAATATTTAAAATTAAAAATTTCACCAGCTTGCACTTAAAGCCGATGATGGGGGAATGATGATGAGCTCAATCAAGATCCAATGGTTTTGTTATCCCAAGCCATCTTGGTCCCTTGTCTACCTAGTTAGAGGAGGTAGTCGACCCAATCTTACAGAAGGATCCTTATCGGCAAGCATCTCGTCTAAGAAAACCTTGTAGACCTGGGATAGATATTTGTCTAAGGGGACAAATTTAAAACCACCTTAGCTAACAAAAGCCTTTGTGCCCTATCGATCATATCCTATTGATTCATTTCTCAAGGATTTAATGCCATTAGAGAGCATACATGCTCTGGCCATAACTATAATTTAGTGTTGCAATTTGGCGGCAAACCACCTGGTTCATGGGGCCCTGGCCGGTCATAATTATTTACTTACATCGCCATTTGATGGCTAAATCCATGGTGTGGTGTCATTTGGAGGCGAAACCACCATTTAAAGGACACACACCACTTTCTTACTAAAAAAAGATAGATTGAGAATGAATCACAGTGATATTCTTGATTAGACATTAGCTCTTTGTGAGATGGAGTTGTTTTTAGATTTGTACACCTCGATAAACTATTGCGGAGAGTGGATAAGTATTTGTGCTTTAAGTGTTTAATGATTGAATTTTCTATTTAAATATCCTAATTTTGGGTGATTATTTGGAATCTTGGATTTTTATGGGCATTTAGAGGCATTTCGTATGTTTGGGGAGCCCTCTGGTTGAGATTTACATTCAACATAGCTATCATCAAGATATTCATGGGCTATTTCCTTTCATGGGTTTGAACCTTATCGACTTTGTCCATTTGCCGACAAAGGATCGAGTTCAAATTTAAACTTATTTCTTAACCTGTGTGGCATACTTAGATGTTATGTGTGCACTTACAACACGTTGGTCGTGGACTATGCAGGTATATATTGTTATGTGTATATTGCATGATGCATTCACGTGCGTGCATAATACAATTTTTAAAATGCAATTGTAGTGTAAAATGACACACATGTGTGAAACCCTCTGCTTATTTAAATAACATGTAGCGTCAAATAACATGTAGTGTTAAATGACCATTGCTACCAAATGCATGGGATTTTATTTTGGTTTTTGTTGACACGTTCTGTTTTCTTATATGAATACTATGAATCCGGTAGTTTTTACTACTAATTTTTTACTTTTGCTTATAGGTGAATTGCAGTGCTGTATTCAGAATATTCATAATATACTTCATCATTCTGATACAAACTCCCTTTTCTCGTTCTTTGAGAGATCATATCTATAAATCAACCAATCCTTGCTTACACAGGATAAGGACATCCAAATGATAAGATATCATTTTATGATAGATGAGGCATCCTCGTTTGATGAGATCGAAGGCTTGGCTAACATATTGTTGGCTCTTCTTGTCTTCAATTTGCCACAAGGTATTCTCCTCAAAGAATGAACAATATATGGTGCAAGGTCATCTTCGATGTCATAGTGATAATCTAGTATCTGATATGCACATGGTACATAGAAGCTTCTTTTATGGATCCAGAATAGTGTACTCAAGGGGCCTGTTTTATGCATTTATGATGCATATGTAAGAAATTGAGCTATGAGTCTTGCTCTCTAGATATCAGCCAAAATAACATGACATATTTTCAAGAGCCTCAATATTTCTAAAGAGATGATAGAATGAGACATCTTTTCTTCTTCAACTTCTCATTCTTTGATTCTATAGATTCATTCGTAAAATCATTCAATTTTGCATAAGAGTTTGACTCTTCCTTTGATGATGTATCAACGGGGTTCTTTTGTATATTGAGTTGCCTTTATACCCAACATACTCACAACATCTCAATCATTACTGCTTGTAGGTACTTGCATATGTTGCAAATTAACTATCCCTACTTTTAGGAGCGAAGTGCCTTTACCTATCATTGAATGGTTGGTGAATACTGGGCTGACCTAGCATCTGCTGCATATTGCTTATTATCACCCATAGGTGGATTACTGTATCTTGACGAGCTTCCAACAGTTATTTGCAAGTGGTGTATGTATTTGTACCCACAAGGGATTCGCTGTGCTAATGATATATTCACTATTGTTATCCATAAATAGGTCGTGTCAACTGGCTTTGCTTGCATTCAAATCAGTTCATTCATCTGATTTAATGTTAGATGTCAGCTCAATTACATTTATCTCCCACTCTCTCATGTATATTGTCTTTGTATTCATAGGAGACTATCACGTACATATATTCCCTATTTGCATATCTGCTGCAGTCTTCTTAGATATACTTATAGAGGAGCCACTATACTTGCATCATATCAACACTCATCATTCATATATGACTTATTATGCTTGTCTTCAATGACTTTAGTTACATGCATGACATTATCACATTCATTAGTTGTTGTCCATTTTAATTGCTTGTGAACTAGCTATTATGTACTCTTTGCAATCAAACAACACTAGTCACATGTATATTGCATTTTCATCATATCCACCATCATCATTCACATGTGGCATTTATGTACTTTTTTGTAGTGATATGCAAGATACTAATGTTGACTGTAGGGCATTATTCCTAGAGATTATGGGCTAGTGAACATTACTAGGAGAGAAGTTAAAGCATTCATTGCATACTAGCATTAATTACCAAATGACACTGCAATCCCTGCTCCATCCTTTTGTATATATTGGTTGGTAATTGGTTGTTGTCCAATACACGTCTATCCATTCTAATAGTTTGTTAGGGATGTTAAGCCCTTAAAACTATCCTAAGGCTAACCAAGAGGGGGGGGGGGGGGGAATTGGTAATTTAAAAATTTTCTTTTAGAAAAGTACAAAAAATCTTAAAAACAAATCACCACAGAAATCAAAGTGCAAAAATAAATAAACGCGGAAGCAAAACAAAGAAAGATCACACCAGATTTATGGTGGTTCGGTCAATCCTTGACCTATGTCCACTCCTCGGAGGCACCCTCCAAGTATCGCACTAACTAAGTGTCTCTCCTTTTGCTCCCATAGCTAGGCGGAGAAGCCTTTACAACAGACTCCTTTTTACCAACCTTGGTGCGGTAGAGAACCGACTCCTTTTGCTTCCTCCTGAAGAGGGCAGAGAACACAGACCTATACTGAAGTAGACCTCCCAAGGATGAAGGATGAAGAATGGAGACGATGACTTGGAACCTTGCTTGGAGAAACCTTTGTGAACCCTCTTACAAACTCCCACTCAAAAGTTCCCCTCTCTCTCTCTCTCTCTCTCTCTCTCTCT
>NW_021319523.1:1046310-1048215 GCF_001605985.2 Dendrobium catenatum | reverse complement strand
AGAGCAAGAAAGGAAAAAATACAGACTTGACTCAACCTAAATCTACCCGATCTTGAGCTGGCTTGAGCTGTATTCGATCTTGTGATCCTGAAAAGTTAGTAGGCAAAGCAGTCATAGGGAAACATGAATGTTTGCTATCATCAAAAGTCTAATCCATAATCTCAGATTCTCAACAATCTTCCCCTTTTTGATGATGGCAAACATAAACAGAGAATTTCAAACAGTTATGGCAGTAAACAGTTATGCCAGTTTAGTAAGAAAAATAGTTCACTAAATTCAAAATACAAAATACATCATACTACTCCCCCTTTTGAATTCAAAAAAAGGAGGAAACCACAAATAAAAACATAACATAAACTAAAACAAAACAAAAAAAAAACAAACTACAGAAAACTGAAACTAAAAAAAATAAAGAAAATAAAAAAAACGAGGGCCCCTGATCGTCAAACAGAGGTGGTGGTGGTGGTGGTGGTGGCTGCTGAAAGAAGGTGGAAAACATGGAAAATTGTGCCCTAAACCAGGCCATGTCCTGGTCGTGCTGCTGCTGCTGGTGTGCAACATAGGCATCGAACCGGGCCACATCCTTAGCATTCTGCTGCTAGTATGCAACATAGGCATCAAACCGGGCCACCCCCTCAGCATGCTACTGCTACTGGTGTGCTATGAACGTGTCGAAGCGGGTCTCAAATTGATCAAATCTCTCCACCAACTGATCTAGCTGTGAGTGCTGGCGGAGAGGAACAGGTTCAGGAATATGAGTTGGAGCGGGAGCCTCCTCCTCTACCCCCTGAGCTTCCCCATCCCCTGGGTGGAGACGAGTACTGTGAAGGGCATTGAAGGAATTGTTTGAGTAGAAAGGTGGAGGATGGTTGGGTGGAGCCGGATATTGAAGATGATATTTAGATTCTAGAACATAGGCAATGAGGTGTCCTAAAGCTAGATTGGATTTCCTCCTATAACCTGGATCGCAGATTATTGTCAAATGCTCAATATAGAAAAAAATTAGGTCAGTAGCATTGAACTCCCTATGGGCTAGAATGTAGAAGGTAGTAAGTGAAAGAAGTGGAGTGATGTGGACTCGGTCCCCGGCTTTTGGAATAATAGAAGTGCGAAGGACATGCTGGATTGTCATAGCATCTTTGAGTAAAGAGCTAGTCTCTCCAACATGAAAGTGTGCATTTATGTGGCGAAGAAAGTGATTTGCAGTGGACCAGTCAAAGTGAGGATCAGAGATAAGGGTATGCAACTTATCCCCAATGTAGATAGATACAATAATTTAGCACAATCATGATATGTGATTTCGACAGGGCATCGATTCACATAGGAGGTGAGAGCAGTGTAGGAAGAATTTATGTGGAGGTTTGCATAGAATTCAAAGAGAAGTTCAAAACTAAAGGGTACTGCAAGGATGAGAATAAAACAAAGAGAAGTGTGGGTGAAAAGATCTAGTACCAGATAGGAGAGATAGGCTGGATTGATGATTCGTGAGAGAGTAATGCCACACTCCTTGTAACGGTGGTAGGCAGCCTGATCGTCTGCCTCCCTGAATCGAGGGTCCAATATGGCCCTCGAGGAGCTTCCAGAGGTTTGTCGAACACGTTTTCCTCCAGCCATAAGCATGAAAAGAGCAAGAAACAGTAAGCAATCAGGGAGTAGAAGGAAGTGTGAAGAGAACAGGGCTGAAATCTAGCTGTATTTAAAGAATCAGATGGATAGTCCAGGACGATCGCAGGATCGTCCAGGACGATCCGGTGTAATTATTATGAACAGCCTGATTGGCAAAAAAAAAGGTCCGATTGTCCGGGCCGATCAGGCATCAGCCGAGATGATTAGACACAGACGATTATCCCGAGGAGTCAGGCTGGACGATGTTGGTGGAATTTTGAAAACATGTTTTGAAAATAT
>NW_021319523.1:1003882-1046210 GCF_001605985.2 Dendrobium catenatum | reverse complement strand
CTTTGAGAAGATTTTCATGCTCTTTTTATAAATTAAAGAATTCCAATTTTAGGCTAGCATGAATTTTCTTAAGTTTCTTATATGATGCATGTATTTTTTCAAAAACTTCAAGGAGTTACTCATAGGTTAGTTCACAAACTTCTTCTTGGTCACTTTGACCAAGATTATTGTCCGCCATTAAGTACAAGTTTGTTGTCTCCTCCTCATGTCCAGTTTCAGAGGAATCTGATACAGAATCCGCCTAGAACGCCCTTTGGAATTTCTTCTTGGTCTTGTCCTTTTTGAAGTTTGGTTTCTCCTCACCCTTCTCCTTACTTGGGTGTGCCTTTAGCGTAGGACATTCAGCTTTAAGTTGCCCAGGTTCTTGCATTCAAAGAAAATTATTTCATTAGAATTCTTAAAATTTTTACTTCCCTTACCTTTATTCCACTTTTGATGATTCTTGTGCTTCTTCCTTAGAAAGCTCTTAAATTTCCTCATGATTAAAGCAACATCATCGCTTTCAGATCTGGAAGAGTCAATGTCCGAATCGTTTGCCTTAAGTGCCATCGTTTTCTCCTTCTTCCTTTCACTTGTATCAAGATTTCTTTGGTTCACCCCTTGCTCATAAGAAATGAGTGAACCAAGTAAGTTATCGATCAAATAAGTATTTAAATCTTTAAATTCAGATATTGTAGTAATTTTTGCATCAAAAGTGGAAGTCAAACATATTAAAATTTTGTTTACATTTTTATAGTTAGAAAGTTCTTTTCCTAATGCATGCAATGAAGTAACAATCTGAGTAAACCTTATATATATTTCAGAAAAAGTTCGTAATCATGCAAGAGAATATTCAAACGGGATTGCTTAACTTCTTTAGTACCTTCATAGGTGACACACAATTTATCCCAAATTTCTTTACCAGTAGTGTAAGTGGAAACACGTATGTAATCTTTCGATTTCAAAGCATAGAAAAAATAGTTCAAACATTTTGCATTTAATTATGCTAAAACCCTATCATCTAGAGTCCATTCAGTAAAGGGAAGTGGAACAGTAACGCCATTCAATTTTCTAGTTGGAGGTGTATAACCATCCTTAACAAGCATCGACATATGATAATCAATTGATTGTAAAAACGTAGACATGCGAGTTTTTCAAAAATCAAAAGGGATATTATCAAACAAAGGTGGTTAGGTAATAGAATACCTTTCCGCAGCATTTTAATTTCCGTTGTTAGCCATGGATCAAAAATTCTAAAAGTTTTCAAACTTAGTTTTCATGAATCCTTCTCTGATACCACTTGATAGTTCGTAAATATTAAAAATAAATCACCACAGAAATCAAAGTGCAAAAATAAATAAACGCGGAAGAAAAATAAAGAAAGATCACACCAGATTTATAGTGGTTCAGTCAATCCTTGACCTACGTCCACTCCTCGGAGGCACCCTCCAAGTATTGCACTAACTAAGTGTCTCTTCTTTTACTCACATAACTAGGCAGAGAAGCCTTTTCAACAGACTCCTTTTCACCAACCCCGGTGTGAAAGAGAACCGACTCCTTTTTCTTTCTCTTGAAGCAGGCAGAGAACCCAGACATATGCTGAAGTAGACCTCCCAAGAACCTCGCAAGGATGAATGATGAAGAATGGAGATGACGACTTGGAAGCTTGCTTGGATCAATCTTTGTGAACCCTCTCACAATCTCCCCCTCACAAGTTTCTCTCTCTCTCTCTCTCTCTCCCCCCTCTCTCTCTCTCTCTCTCTCTCTCTCTCCCCCCTCTCTAAACGCTCTCTCAGGTCAAGACAACAGCACTCAATATCTTAAGCATGAGAAAATTTGGGTCCTTTAAATATAATTTCAAGAACCGACATTATCATCCAAGACGATATAAATATCATCCTAGCCGATCAGTACAAAATAAGCTCAATCAGCTGGGATGATTCAGGACGATCAGAAGAAAATTGATTACATCATCCAGGATGATGGACGATTAGTTTAAATCAGAGTACAATCATCCTGAATATCGCCCTGAATAGAGTTTGGCCTGGACATCGTCCTAGTCGATTTTGCGATCGGCCTGGCCGATTCTGCGATCAGCTCGGCCGATGTGATCATATAAATCAGCCTTAATTTCTTTCCATAATTGCCTAATTAATTTAGGCATAATTATGCTGTATCATCCAGGCCGATATTGAGATTGTCCGGGATGATAATTTAAAATAAAGAATACCTAAATTGATCATGGCGGCTGATTCTTTCTAATTTGAGTCTATCATCCTGGCCGATGCACGTATCATCTAGAACGATTTGCTTAGTGATGGCTGCTTAACCTGGATGCCCTAATTAGGGTTTCTATTTTTAGTTGAATTGCTCTGACCGATAGAAAAATCATCCAAGCCGATGTACTCAAAACAAAAAAATTAAAAAAACCCCTCAAGTGTGTGTGCAAGGTTACTTAGCATCAGGACCCACTTTTACAATTGACTCAAGAAAGGAAAAAATACATACTTGACTCAACCTAAATCTACCCGATCTTGAGCTGGCTTGAGGTGTATTCGATCTTGTGGTCCTGAAAAGTTATTAGGCAAAGCAGTCGTAGGGAAACATAAATGTTTGCTATCATCAAAAGTCTAATCCATAATCTCATATTCATAACACCTTCTGCTTGTAAGGGATAAGTGTACTTATTGGATGGCAGCTTGTATATACTTGCATTTAATACAACTTCTTTAGATGTATTTATAGAGGGTTTATCAAATCTCTTGCCAATATTTGCAGAGATTTTTAGTGCATTTTTTTGCATTCGAATGATACTAATTTGCACTCAAGCTATAGTTGCCTCATACTTTATAAATGCACCTTAATTGCCAATTCACTGTATGTCACTTATTATTATTTTCATGGATAATTGGAATTGTAGGTTATTATTGTTGTTAGCTGTGTGGATACCCTAAAATTTGTTGCATGCTACATGTACTTGCATCATATCCACCCTCGTCATTCACAAGTGGCCTAGTATGCTTGTTTTTAGTAGCATTAGTTACATGCGAGCTATAGAAACTCCTTCCAAAGCTAATTGTACTATGTGATGAGCTTGTGGAACTGTTCCTAAGCTTTTCTCCACTAGACAGAAGGAGATTTTAGTAGGCTAAATCCATGCAAGCAATTAAAACACAAAGGCTTGGGTTTCTAGGTCTCTGGCATATGTATCAATATGTGAGCTATATGTTTAATCTTATATTTTTACTCCGTAGTTTTCTCATGATAACATTATTGTTGAGTGTTTTTTTAGGACTCAATTAGTTGGGCTATTGCTGTTGTAGAAGTTTGTTAAAAAATAATTGAGTAAAAATGGAGTTTTAAAAATACTATTTGCATAATAGAGTTAAGTGCATAGTGCTATATAAATAATTTTTTTTATGCATCTCACATTGATATGTTGGTTGGGAGATTTTCCTATCTACCAAGAGGTTTTTGAATTTGAGTATTACATATATAATATGTGGGTGAGTTTATCTCAGTTGAACTATATGTCCCACAAAATATACTTTTTTTTTTTGGTAAATGCTTACTCAAACCTAAAAATAGATATACATACTTTAGTGAGTGATAAATACACATCCATGATCTTCTACATCTGTGAATAGCACACGATTTGCAACAGCTAGTTTTGGAGGCTTATGAGGAAAAAGTCCTAAACCTTAAACAGTTTAATAAATCTCTTTGCCAACTTAGGATATCAACAGAAACAAGTGCAACCAACTGCTTCATGGTACTCTCCACAAATAAAGTAGCTAGTGATTTCTTAGGCTATTGTTGGGTAGATTGGTGTTGACGAGTTGAATGGGGTGAAATAGATGTCAGTGTTGGCATGGATGGTCCTAAAAAGTTGTCTTCATTATCTAGAGAGGCTTACATTGGTAGAGAAAATATAGGCTCATTACTCGAATGACTCTTTCCAGGATAATGTTCAAAGTAGCTTTGTCTGTGCATTGATATAATTGTCAAGTCAATAAAATACTCTTACTAAACACTTTGTATAAAAAAGCATCATGCTTAAAATAAAAATAGCTAGGAATTCATATGGTTACTAACTTTTTTTATCATCGGCCAAGTAGTTCGTAGCTAACCGAAGTGGAGCTAGATCAAGAAATGATAAAACAATCAAACTATAAAATTATAGGCGTCCAATAATAATAAGTATTTTGATTTGAATCAACTTGTTGTTTGATTTTAAAGTGGTTTTGGGGTTTTGATAATGTTAAATTTCTTTAGAAAAAGTTAATTTCTGGAATTTTAGTTTTAAAATTGAGCACATCATTATGTATGATATATTACCTCAAGAGGTGAATATATTATTCCTTAATGAGTTCATATTGCAAAACTTTGAGTTCATCCTAATTACTATAATCAAATTCAGAAAAGAACCACATATGACCCCAAAAAGTCAAAATGATGTTAAATCTAATATTTGACTGTATTAATCTAGATAAATTGATCATTAATTTTATAATCAAAGTTATGTTAATAGAACAATATATCTTACCGAGGAAATAGGATATCCTTTATTATCAATCATTTGAATTTGACAATAATGATCATTGTATTTGATTTTCCCCAAGGAGAATTAACTAATTTTCAAAAACTTGATTTTGAAAAATCTTTTTATCTGGGTTATGAAATCTCCTACGAGCACAAACCCTCGTAGTTAATTACATCGTAGGAAACCATAGTTTTCTATGAATACTCTTGATTAAAAAAAGGGTAAAAATTTTATTTAGAATTCTCAACAATTGATATCAAAGGAAGCGAGGCTAGAAATTCAACAGGGATTTAATCAAAGTGGAACACTTATTTCTAGAAGTCAAAAGAGGAAAGGTAAGAGGTGCTTTGCGATTCTGAAACATTTCAGAAGAACCCCAAACTATCTTAAGTGTTGGGCTTAAATTTAGATTGAAAAAAATTTAATTTGAAATGCCAATTTTATTAGAATGATGAGATTAGATTCCTGAAGGTTAAGGTTTTATATCCTGAGACTACCTCAAAACCTAAATCTAAATTGGGTATAAAAAATCAATAATGCAAACCTAGCTAATGCAATGCAGAATCTAGACTTACCTCATAGTGGATTAGGGAGACAGGTAATCACCTAAGCACTTTAAAACCATGTATCTAGTCACTTATACAAGAGTGATAGGGTTGTTATTTAGTTAAGTTTAAGGAATCAGGGCCGATATTGAGAGCAAATCCTAATTAGCCTCTTAACTTATGTTGGGTAATATAAAGCTTGAAATAAAATGTAATTAAAAATTTAGACTTATTTAAATCTATTTCTAATGTAAATTATATAAATTAACTTGATTAAGATGCATAAATTTGAATGAAGCAGTTTAAAAAATTAGGCTTAAAATTATATTTTATCCAAGATTGCATAACATCTCCTTGATAGGACTACACCCTAATAGCTTAGGTTGCCAAATAGAACTCATAGGTGAGGAGGTGCCTAACAAGAAAGAGAAAAGTATAATATGTATGTATGAGAACTCTCAGTGATCCAAGCTTAATTTTAAATTTGTTAGAGTTTCTATATGAGTTCAATAATTTTAAATTTTAATTAGAGTAGAAAAAGTTTATTCGTATCCTCACGAGCCTTTGATTATTCCAAGAGAAAATAAATATGACATGTAAGTAAGAAGACTAGAAAAGCATATAATTTCTATTGCATAATCAATTAAATTAAGTACTCAAATTGAATGTCTATATGATAAGTGCCACTTAATATTATATCTCATGGTCTGCAAGTAAAGTAAAGTAGTCAGCTATTTTTTTTATTTTTTTAAAAGTAAAGTAGTCAGGTATTACTGACAACAAGCCCATATTTCTAATCCTAAAATAAAATGAATTTGAGAATTGAATTCTTCTTGTTCTTCACTTCTTCATCTTTCTACGGACTCCTTGGATCTATCGGGTCTAGATATCTAAATGAAAAGAAACCCACCCCCCCTAGAATGGAGTGCTATATTTTCTTTTTGGATATTTGAAAGTTATCATAATTTGAATCTCAAAATGGAGAAAAACTCTCCCCTAAGGGATGCCCCATCCTCTTTGGATTCAAATTGGATGCTTAACATCACATCTCAAAGTACTTTTATAACACAAAATTGTAACTCAAATATAATTAAATTACATCAAATAGAAAATTAAAATTTAGACTCAAACAACATGTAGGGTTATCCTAAATAATCAATAATTAAATTAACATCACAATTAGTTAATGTTAATAAAAAATTAAAAATGATCAAATCACAGCCACATTTGGCCATACACATTTAATTTAATGGGGAATTAGTGTTTTTGAAGTAAATGTAGAAAATCTCATAAATTTATAGCTTAATTTTATGCCCCTTTTATTTTAATTGTCCTCTATAAGCATGATCACCTACAAAATATTGTATTAGCATCCATTTTGTCCGTAACCTAAGGATAATCTAACGCCATCAAATTAATACACAAATTGTAGAAATTAAGTAAATAATCACATCAATAATCTAATTCTATCAACTAGCATGTAGTGAAAGCTCAAAAAATCTATCACATAGTATAAAAGTTAATACCGGCCTAGCCTAAGATAATAATTGGATATTCTAGTAAATTATTTAAAGTGTGTGAGATAGGGTGTGTAGTTTATATATGTCCAACGTAGGGTAATTAGCTGAAGTTGATTGATGTTCTGGTTAGTTGAAAGACTTAAGGGAATTTTTCATTTAAATTTAAATATTAATGATTCAGAATTAATTTTAAGATGAATTTTTATAGTTAAATGGATACCACCTTTATTGATCACAAGGACCGTGAAGTTTATTTTACCTTCCTTGAGGCTAACTTAATAACCTTAGTAGGCTTAGGTTACCTAGTGGTAACCAATATAATTAAGTGATTTTAATTGATTAAGGTTTGAAGGTTGATGAATTTTAATTAGGGTTGATTAGTTGCTATTTTTAAAGTTGGATTAAGGTTTCTTAGATTTTTAAATTAATTATTGAACTTTTTGGAATAATTTAAACTATTTAAATGCATTAATTAAAGGGGACAAAATTTAACTATTAGATTAAAATTGATTTTTGGTAAGTTAATATTTTTTTTTAAATAATAAACCTTAAGATGAGTAATTAGACTATAAGTTTGTTGGATTTTAATTTTTCTATATTTAGTTATGAAGTTTTAAAGTTTTGACTTAAAGTTGACCAAATGTTTGAATTTTTTAATTTAAATTATTTATGGTGGTTTGATATTTTTAATTAATATTAGATCCTAAATATAGTACAATGCCTTTGAATTTGCTCAATTTGAATTTTTCAATAATTAATTATGATTTTTAGAAATTTGGTTATTTATTTGAATTTTTAAAATTATTTTAATTAAAATAGTTTTAATGATTTGAATCCAAATTAACTCCAAACTTCTTAAAATCTCCTCCAAAGATAAAAAAGATCTAAAGAGGTGTTCTCAAGTGTTTGAGAATTTATTTGTTATTTTTAATTAATTAAATTAATTAAATATTAAATTTTAATTAAAATTAAATTAAGGTTGAAATTAGAGTCTAGTCAAGGGGCTTTTATTTTTCTTTGATTAAGGGTTGAATTTTGGTCAGTTAAAAATATTAATTATAAATTTTTTATTTAATCTGGCTTTATTAGAATTTTTAGAAATTTTAAGGAATAATTAAAGGTTTAATCTTAAGTTAATTAATTAAGTGGCTTGATAATTTTCAGAGCCAGTGAGAAATTTTTTTAAGGTTAGATAACTATGAGGACTTACGCTCGTAGGAGATTTATAACTCATATCAAATTTTTAAAACTCAATTAATATTTCTTTTGAAAAATCAAATTCATAATGATCGTCATCATCATATTCGAATAATTGCTAATTTATGATATATTCTTTCTTCAGGGAGGCATATCATGTGTTAATATAAATTTGAATATGAAATTAACGATCACTTCTTTTGATTATCGTAATTAGATATTTGACTGAACTTCATTTTGACCCTCTAGGGTTTGATTCTCCTCTAAATCAGATTACGACATTCACGAGATAATCTACAATTATGGGTCTGAACACGTTAGGAGATTTTATCTCCGCCTTCTAAGGCGTTATAAATATATTAATTTGAAATTAAAGTTTATTTAAGGCATATTGATTAATTTTAATTATTCAACCCCTTTAATAATTAATTAAATGTTTAATTTAATTTAAATATTTTTAAGATATTATAAATTTAATATTATTTTAATAAAAATATGATAATATAATTTAATTATTTTTAAATTAACAATCTATTTTAAATATTTAATATATATTTTAAATAATTTACTTAAATATTTAAATATTTAACTAATATTCAATTAAAGTTCAACTCAAACATTTTTCAAAATTCTAAGAATTTTATCTAACAATATGATCGTTAGAGTTTCTATGTTGGCCTAAAATTTTTAATTTTAATTTTAAGTAGAAAAATTTTATACGTATCCTCACGAGTCTCCGATCGAATACAGGCTAAAACAAAACTTGACATATAAATTGCTAAAGAAACTACGAAAAGCAGACAAAATCTAATCACAATCATGGTGCCAAGGATGGAGTTTAGGAAGTTTGGAAGAATTTAGGAGTTTTGCTGGTGGCGTTGTGGGATGTAGTGTCGCGTTGTTAGGCTGAATGAGTGATTTTTAAAATAAAAAATATTTAAAGTCTTAAACCTACCAAACGCCCTTTAGCCCAACTAGTGTTAGGAAAAAAAGGAGAGGAAAAAGAGGAAAGAGAAGGAAAAGAGGGGATTTGGAGTCTAAAATCTAATTTTAATTATTCTAATAGGTTAGGAAAATTGTCGAGCTCAAGGTAGATAACCTTATACCTATTTATGATTCAAAAATTGAAGTATATAACGAAAGATTTGCTTTTAAAAGTGCTTTTCTTAAGTTTTTAAAAAGTGTCATTGCGTAACTTTTTATATTATTGATGTAGGCTATGTAAATTTCAAATTAATTTTGATTTTAAATTAAAGAGTTCAATTTTCTAAAAATTTTGATATAAAATATAAATTAATTTTTTTTATTTAAAATTAATTTTCTATAAATTTTTAATGAAAAAAGGGTTTAAAATATTTTAAAATTTTTTTTTAATAAAAGAAATGGTTTTGGTGGCGTCGCTAGCGGCATAGGACATGTGGCGTATATGGATTGGATGAACTGAACCGCAGCCAATGATTATTTATGGTGGCTTTAAATGCTGATGATTATGCCACCGATAATCATCTAGATTTAATGCAAAAAGATGGCATGCCCACATGCTTTCACTTTACGAGTCAGCGTGCAGTGGTGGCCATCGTATAGATGTGCGATTTGGGTCCAACATGTTTAGTTTGATGTTTGAAATTTACTAAAAGTGATCTCATATGAAGAGGAGGCCTTTTGGTTTGAAATGACTGTTCAAACCTCTGAGGGATATTTTGGTCAAAACTAGTTAAATTGACCAAACAAGCTTAACCAAGGTCTAGGTTTGAGTCCTATGAACTCCTAATGATGATTATGGTTCATTGGAAGACGTTTTGAGGTATAATAGGGAAAAGACATGTTGAAGTTTGGAGGGAACTTTAAAATATCCCTTGAGGGGCATTTTGGTCATTTTGACCCCTAGTCAACTAGGGGTCTAAGTAGGTCCACCAAAATATAGCTTTCTTCTAAACATATCATAATCAAGTATCTAGATGTAGTTAGAGGCTTTGATAGATCATTTTGGTGGTCAAATTCAGCTAAGGGACAAGTCTAGTGACTTAGGCCATAAATATTTGAAGGTTTTATATTCTTTCAATTGTAATCCAATTTTTGGGGTTAGAGGGCTTAGATTGAGCTCAAATTTGAAGGGTAGACCCTAGAAACATGCCTAATCAATATGCAATTAATAGATCATGAATTGGTGGTCATTTGATTGGGGTTTGAAGTATTTGGAAAAAAAAATTACTAGAAAGGCTTTCATGATAGGGCTTCGAACCTTAGATTTTAGTTTAAATTTTTGGATTTGATCTGGATTTTTGATTTGATTGATTAAATTTGAAATATCTATATTAATAACAATAAACTGGATGATTGTTACTGAATATATATGATTGAGGCTTAATTAGAGGATGTATCAAAGGATAAATTGGAATTTAGATTGGGATAAGTTTAAAATCTAGATAGTTTGAAGTTTGAATTGGTTGGAGATCTGGATTAGCTTGAATCAAAATTGATCTATAATCTGGATTGATCCTAGGGATTGGATTGGTCATAGTGACCTCATACAAAAACGAGGTCAAAAAATAGACCCCCAATATGTGAAATAGAATGAAGCTCTATTGCATATATTGGTATTGACCAAATTAAAATGTCAAGTTTAGAATTTTGACTCTAATGAAGGGTATAAATCTATCTAACCCTAAGGAATTGAGTTTGAATTGATACTAGGATAGTGCCTAGAAAGGTGTACCCTACCACTAGTAAAATTGGTCCTAAGGGAAGGGAACACATAAAGCCTAAGGAATTGAGTTTGAATAGATACTAGGGCAGTGCCACGAAGGGAATACTCTACCACTAATAGATCTAATCCTAAAGAAGGAATGGATCTAACCTTAAGGAAAATAAGATTGAATGATCGCATAAAAAGGAAGAACTCCTAACTACAGAGGATTGAGTATGGGTTTGAAATTAGGATGGTGCTATTGTGGGCACGCTCCATCAGTAGAATATCTAATCTAAAGGCAAGAAAGCACGATGACTCACATCTAGCCTTAAGAAGAAGAGAACATGAAGAACATGTGGGAAGGAAGTGTTGTTCCCCATAGAGGATTGAATCTGGATTTTAAAATTAGGATGGTGCCATAGAGGGTGTGCTCCATCACTATATGATTTGAACTTAAATGGGGAATATATTTGTAGAAAATGAAACTAGGATGGTGCCACGGAGTGCATGCTCTATCACTAGTAGATCTAATCTTAAGGAAGGAAAGTATGATGACTCACATTTAACCTTAAGGAAAATAGAGTTAGAAGGTATTATGTAAAGGAAGCATTTCTTTCCACAGAAGATCGGTTATGTAATTTGAAAACTAGGATGGTGTCATAGAGGGTGTTCTCCATCACTAGTGGATTATCTTGTGAAGATAAAACTTGTTCTACTTGAAAGATCAAATCTTGATTTTGAAACTAGGATGGTGCCATAGAGGGCATGCCCCACCAATAGTAGATCTAATCCTAAGGAAAGAAAGCATGATGACTTATATCTAACCTTAAGGAAAAGAAGACTGCAAGATCTTGTGGGAAGGAAGCATTACTTCCCATAGAAGATCATATCATGATTTGAGATTTGAAACTAGGATGGTGACGTAGAGAGAATTATCCTCCACTAGTGAATGATCATATAAGGAGGAAGCTTTCTCCACATAAGATCGAGATTGTGATTTGAAATTTAGGATGTTGCTACAGAGGGCATGCTCCATCACTAAAAGATCTAATCCTAAGAAAAGAAAGCATAATAACTCACATCTAACTTTAATAATAGAAAAATTGGATTCTAGAATTTGAAAACTTAAACAAAATTAAGTCAACTTGATTCAAAATTTGAAAATTTTATTGATTCAAGCTACATTAAACATAGTATCTCTTAAGGAATCGCCCGTTGATTGGAAATATTGGGTGATTTCCTTTACAATCCGCTAGCTGATACAAGCCTCCTTCACAGACTGTCTCTACAATGAAGGTTCCTTCCTAGGTTGGTTCAAACTTTCCACCAATCTTTCGATAGGCTAAGATAGGACTTTGAAGAACTAAAACCAATCTCCTACTCAGAAAATTCTAGGTAGCACTAATTTATCATGAGCTTGAACCATTCGAAATTTATATAACTTTAAGTTTTGCTGAGCTTGGGGAAAACATTCTTTAAGGCCTTCAATCTCTTCTAACAAGAATTGTGCATTTTTTTCAATTATGATCTAGTTCTGGATTACGATTCTGAGTGAAGGAATTTGAACTTCTAGAGGGAGTATGGTCTAGGACCCATACACTAGTGTGAATTTTGTTAATTGGGTCAGGGTTTGGTAAGTGGTCTGGAAGGCCCACAAAGCTTCCCCAACCTCTCATCCAACTAATGTTTGTTATCATCCAGGGTCTTTTTGATAATTTGAACCAAGGTTTTATTGAAGGTTTCAACCAATCCATTAGCCTATATATAATAGTTTGTTGAGTATCTCCAATCGATAACATGGCAACTTGTAAAGTTGTTGATCTTCGTAGACTTGAAAGTAGACCCATTATTAGATAAGATACTATGGGGCATATCGTATCAATATATGATATGGTTATGAAAGAATTTCATTACATGGTGTGATGTTAAGTTATGTAGGAGAAATGCTTCCACCCACTTTGAGAAGTAATCAGTCATTGGTAAGATGAAATGATGACCCTTTGAAGAAGGAGGGTCAATTGGCCTGACATGCCCCATCTTTGAAGGACCACGAAGCTATCATGGGATACAACATGTCGGCTGGATGATGTAAAACCACACAATGTACCTAACACTAATGACAACATTTTGTAATTTTAATATAATTGTTAATCATCATAGGCCAGTAGTATCCAAATCTTTTAATTTTCATTTTTTTACCTGATTGATGAGCACCGCATAGTCCAGTATGGACTTCATTAATGATCTTTATGGCCTCTTATTTTTCTAGACAACGGAGCTACATCTAGTCAAATGATCGACTGTATAATGTATTATTGACTAGTATATATATATATATATATATATATATATGACATGTTTCTTAATTTGATTGGCAAGTGACCTGTCATGGGTAAACTTGCCTTCTTAAAGGTAATTGATCAGAGCTTGTCTACAAATGTTGTGTTCATCAACTATTAAAGAAATCGAAAGGACCTAGGGATATTATTTATTGATATGCTCCAAATCTATAAGAGATTGGAATTGATGACCCTAAACTTTTATATGAATGGAGTCTTCTTCTAGGTAGGTAAATTCCTTTGCAAGCTTTGCTAGGGAATCCACCAAAGAATTGCTTCCATGGGGAATCCTATACATAGTTACAAAAGGATTTCTCTTTAGTAAGTGACTTGTGTATGTTGACCTTATTTTCACCTAAACCCTTTGTCAAAGGGTTTGTCTTGGTCAAATTGACTAAGCCAGGCCCTAAGACCACCTCCCTTGTGTTTAATGGGTTGAGTCAAGTCTGTTGAGCCTAGACCCAAGCTCTAAGTCAACTTGGTTGGCCAGGTCAACCTAGGTTAACCCAAATTGACCCAATTCCCTTTCTTTTGATTCTAAATCACTCCCTAGGCTTCCTTGGCTCAATTCACACCTCCCTTGGGTACTATGGGCCATACCGAGTCTATTGAGCTCAGACCCATGCCTTGGGTCAACTTAGTTGGCCAGTTCAAACCAATTTTGATTTCAAACTCAATCCAAATCTACCCTTGACTCAAACCATGACTAAATCATCTATTGTCCCTCCTAATTAGCTCTAAATCTAATCCCAAACATCAATGATAGGTCTAGGGATATAAATAGGTTTATTTAGGATTCTTTAGGGATGTTTTTGCAATTACTCTTGCTCCAAGCCTCCTAATCCTGAGGGACTGTATGTGAGAGCTCCCTAGACCTCCACTATTTCCAAGCCAAAATCATCGCCAAGACCCCGCCGGTTGCGAGATCTTCGATGAACTAAGCTTAGAAGCCTTCTAAGAAATTTTGCCATGGATCCATAGTGTTTTGAGCCATGATTTCTTCTATAAAAGGAGCGTGGATAGTCTACAAGTGCAACAAGCCTTTAAATAGGTCAAACCATCCATAAACTAAGGTAAAATCCCTAACCCTAGTCTAGGACACTTAGGGTTAAATAGCTTCTCACAAAGTGCTTTTCAAATCGCAAAAATACCTCCCCATGAATGTTCTTCATTCATACATCCTATGTTTAAAATTTAATCTAGTTTGATCAATCCAATCGATCAAACGAGATGAATTATTCTTTAGGGTTTTGGGTTACGATTACCGTCAGCTGGGGGCTGATCCGAACAATTGTTCTCACAATCAAAGGTCAAGATCTCATCATTCTGTGGTTTGGATCGACTGCGGGACTCAATCCCATGGCTCCCTTGTTTGTGTGGCTCAATCCAGACCATTCATTCCAAAACATAGAAGATCGGACGACGGAGGATCCCATATAATGTGGTTAAGTGCTGTGCGGATTGAAACCGTGCTGCCCCCAATCATTGGAAATGATTATCCAGCAGTGACATTATTTTCAATAATAGCCCGTGGTTTCGTTCGTTAATCCCACTCTGATGCATGACCCCTGCCGTCGCTGTTGCCAAACTTTAATTAAAATAGGTATTTTAATTATTTTAAAGCTATTTTAAAACTATAATTACTTTAATAATTAATTTAAAATTATTTTTAAACCCACAAAAGGATGCCAACCAAAGCCACTCCTTATTCATTGGTATTTGAACTTAAAGCAATATTGCCTCTAGAAGTTGAATTACCGTCACTCCGGGTAGCAATCTAGAATGATCTCACTCAAGAGCAAAATGCTCATTGAGAATGAAAGAGCTCGATGCACTTGATGAACTCATAATACATGCTCAACAAAACCTAGAAATCTACCGAGGAAGAATGGTAAAATTCTTTGATCGGATGGTGCGCCCTCGGAGATTTCAAGAAGGGGAATTGGTCCTGGTGCTAAGAAGACCAATCATCCCACACCAAAAAATTGGTGACAAGTTCATATCTAATTGGGAAGGCCCCTTCATCATCGAGAAGGTGTACCAAGTAGGAACTTATCAGTTGATCGATCTGAATGGTCAAAGACCTATGCCCCCTATAAACGGCTGACATTTAAAGAAGTATCATGCATGAAAATTTCATGACAAATGTACTTTATAATGATCAAAGTTTTATGTGCATAGTTATCAATACATACTTATATATATATATATATATATATATATATATATATTAAAATTATTTTATATTAAATTTCTTTAATTTTGAGAGATTTAATTCATGAAATTTCAAACATAGATCATGCATGTGAATAACAATTATGATGGTTAGATTAGTGAATGATTGAACTCTAATTATTCGCTAATTGCATTGATACTCTTGCTTATTTATTATTTAAGTTTATTTTTGCATGCGTATGACACATGAGTACTTTGTTTAAGTTCTCCTAGATCTAAGGACATGATGTGCTTATATTTTATTGCATTCTCTTTTTATTTTACCCAAAGGGTTAGTCATCAACATTGAATTTAAACCTACTTAAGGTAGTGATACTCTAAGGACAATAATTAAGGACCTGTCTAGCAAACTTAAAACAATTTTTGGAGTTAGGATAAATCTCTGATTGATTTCAAACTTAGAACACTTAAACTTAGTGACATACTAAACCCCCAGAATTTTTTAGGATTTTTAGGATCCTTTAAATCACTTAATTAATAAACCCTAATTTACCCTTTTAATTAAGCCTTGATAACTTTGGAAAATTCTAATAAATTTAAATTAACTCTAAAAATTAGCTATGACATCTCAAACTCTTTAAAATTTAGTCCTTAATCTTAAAAAAATAAAATCCTCTTTATTGGACTTTAATTTAAAGCTTAATTTAATTTTATCTAAAAATCATCTTTTTAATTAAATTCAATAATTAAAAATTCCAAATTTTCCCCAAATACTTGAGAACATCTCTTTATGACATTTATAACATTTTGGTGTGATTTTAAAAAGTTTGGAGCTGATTTGAATCAAAACTCTTAAAATGCCCCTTAATTAGATAATTTTAATAATTCATTAATTATCTGATCTTTAAAAATTTATAATTAATTCCAAAATATATAAATTGGAAAAACTAAAAGGTTCAACTCCAATTAAAATATAGTATTTATTAAAAATATTAGTTTTTCATAAACTAATTTAAATTAAAAAGTTAACTCTCTGATCAACCATAGTTCGATAACTAGGGCTTGAAACTTCCAAAATTCATAACTTTGCCTAAAAAGCTCCAAATCTAGCAAACTCAAAGTCTAATTACTCCTTATATAGTATAATATTTAATTAAAATACTAGAGCCCCTAAACCTAACTTATCAAAAGTGACCTTTTGAACCCTTTTACTTAACGAGTAGGCTGACCCTAAACCTTCTAAAATTCGTTAACTCAACTTAAACTTTAAAGAACACTACCCTAAGTATTAAAAATAAATAAAAAACTTAATTAATTAATGGACCCCATTTTATTAATATTTAAACCATAATTAAAAATCCCTTTATGCCCTCTAACCAACCCGAATACAAAATAACTCAAACTAATTGCTTAAAATAGGACCTATCCAAAGTCACATAGCCTATTACACACACATAGAACTGTTTTCTAGGGCACAACTTCTAGCTCTAGGTTAGGCCGATGATTTACCTTTTCTGCTTCTGTGATGCGGTGCTCTTGTATGTTGCATATATATGGATTGACTTGATTTATTATGATTATTTATTTTATTACTGCACTTTATTTATTATGTGATGTGTGTGATAGATTACCCATAGGATTAGGGATGATCTTAATACTAACGATATTTTCTATAGGTGGTCATATCCATATGGCGCTAATAAATGGTGTTAAAATTCATAAATAATAATATAATTGCTTGCTATAGGTGCTCTAGAATACTTAGCCCCAAAAAATAAGTAAGAGCATAGCCAAGTGTGATTAGCAATGTGTACTTTACTTTTCATATTTAACTGCTTTGGATTTTCTATTTAACTACTTAGGATAACCATGTAGGAGAGTCTAAATTTTCTTTTTCATGGTGTAATTTGTAAAGTATTGAGTTGTGAAAGTCTTCAAAAGTTGGGCATTTTATACACTAGGGATCTAAGCGGAGAAAGAAAGCTCCTCACAGGAACTTTCTTTCTCATTAAGGTACCCTTTTGGAGGATGAACCTTACGAAAATTGAAGGAAGTCAATCCAAAGGAAGATGATCTGGAGGAAGATGATCCATATAAATACATGAAGATGAAGACTCAAAGATGAAATGCCTTACTTTTATGACTTGCATGATTCAATAGGATTAGAATCCAGGTTGTTATCGGTGGATCCTGGCCACCATGACTTTTTTACATACTCTGGGTTATACTTATATGACACTTGATATGGACTCTTCATTTTGCTCTACAAATTTTATTTATATTGATGTGTTTATTTTGATTATGCAGTAGAAATTATCTACTTTTCTTATGTTTATTTCTTGCATGTGTGTAGCCTGATTTCGCTAGACTCTGTAAGGACTACAAATTTTTATACTCACAATTAAAATGTAATATTTTAAGAATTAAATAACATAAAAATTTAACAATCTTGGGAATAGCCAGAATCATTCGAGGTCGTATGCATATTAATGCACATCTATTTTCCTTACTATAAGAAACTTCCCTACCTACAAGTTGAGTCTAGATAATCCAAACTATGAGGATGAGGTGTTGGATAAAGGGAAGTCTAGTCTTTAAAAAAAAAAATATTTTAAAGCCTTTTTAACATTCAAGGATATTTGATTTGGAGACTTTCAACTAGCTTCCATTGTATTAGAAACTAATTAAATCAAAATTTTAATTGCATTAGCTCTAGGAGCATTCTACCATACATAAGTTTAAGGCCAATTATGAAACTCTCTAGATGTCGACCTTACTTTAAAAAACTCAGCCTCCCACCCATCTTTCATAAAGAGCAGATAACATAAATTTTATACATTTAGGTGATTAGCTGGCTTTCCTTTTTAGGCATGATATAAGTCCATAAAGTATTAGTTAGGACACGTGTATTAGTGTTGGGTGTAGAATATAACCCACTTTAGATTTTTAAGTTTCAAGCTTATTACATTTAGTGTCTCGTAGTATGCCTCATCAGTAGGTAAGTTTCTTATTCTTCAGAGGCTATAAATCCTGTTTATCTGTATCAAATGGATGACGCCACTTCCATCCTTCTCTCCTATATGCTTTGAGTACATTGTTTATTTATTTTCATCAGTTTCTTCTCATTACCTTAGTTCCTCCAAGTGTTAGTGTGAGTCGTGTATGTTAACTAAGCCAAATTGATCCTTTTTTCCCTTTAAGTAGGACTTCCTAGTCTCCTCGCTGTGTGCCAATCCCATCTAAGAGAATAATATAGGATCCTTAATTAAGAGTTTTATTAGGCCCATGGCTTGAGATGTAATTAACCACTGGGGCTTGCACTCGTGGGAAATTAAATTCCATTATCAAATAAATTCCACTCGAGCTGATATATAGGGTGGGGGAAACCCGTTATTTCGATCAGATCATGTATATTATTACTCATTGAGGTATGTTGGTGAAAGCAGTTATCCTCAATGGTTAATTGAATATGCGATCTAATCTGACATTCCATTGTTCTACTTGTGAAGGGCATGAAGGCCTACGATCTACTCATTCCTCAGGATGGTGCAATCGTATACCCTTTACACTCTATCCCCCACATAACGATATCCCATTCGAAGGTCCACAGTGTACTAGTGGTACTTTGGGAGTTTAGGATTCAAAATCTTGTAGGTCTATACAATCTGGTTGATCACCAGTTAAGAGTTACTAAAGATTCTAATCTCTTTAATCTCTATTAGTATAACAAGTTCTAGGAAAGTTATCAGAGCTTCATACTTAGCCTCTTTATTCATGTAAGGCTTTGATAAGTGGTAGGAAAAGTGCATTATTCCCTTATCTGGTGTTATGAAAACCAGGCTGATTCTGACTTTTCAAGGAATAGTTGGTTAATGTGCATTACTTCGCTAGCAGGACACTGTGCCATCAAAATAAATTTCCTAAACTCGATTATTCAATTCCTCAAAACTCATGATTTGCTCGATATGTAAATCATCTTTTAGAGGAGACTTTCTTGATAATGGGTGTGCCACAAGGAAGTTAGCAATGGCCTGCCCTTTCATAATACGCAGGGGAATAAAAATTATTTCAAATTAAAGAAACATCATAGACCAACGAGCTAAACATCTTAATAATGTAGGCTGGGTGAGATATTGTTGGGGGTTGACGCTGAAAATCTATTTGACTTGATGATAAAGCATGTAATGCCTTAATTTTTATGCTGCAAAAACTTTGGCAAGATACTATTTCTTGATTACAGGGTATCAAATTTTCATTGGAAGAAGTCTCCAAATTAGGTAGTAGAGAACATTCTCTTTACCCTCATTATCGACTTGAGCTAGAAGGGCTTTGAGAGACTTGTCAAGAGCCATAGTGTAAAGGATTAAAGGTTTCCCCGGAATGGGGGCTACCAAAACTGGCGGATTTGTCAGGTATTGCTTGATATTTTTGAAGGAAGATTGACATTTCTCATCCCATATAAATTTGGCATTCTTTTTAGCCAAGACGGAGAATGGTTGACATCTTCTGAAGAGGTTAGAAATAAATCTTCTTATATATCCCAGCCTGCCCTGAAGAGACCTTAGTTGAGTAAAACTCTTAAGAGGCGGCATATTTAAGATAGCTTCTATTTTGGCAGGATCAATTTCAATTTTGTGGTGCCACATTATGACACATAGAAATTTTCTTGATGTGATGCAGAAGGCGCACTTCAAAATATCCATCTTAAGGTCGTAGCGACGCAACCGCTCGAAGATGATTCTTAAGTCATAAAGATGACCCTCTTTCAGTTTACTCTTGATAACTATATTATCGATATAGCATTCAACTTGATTTTGGATTAAGTAATCAAAGATTCAAGTCATAACCTGCTGGTAGGTTGCACCAGCATTTTTAAGGCTAATAACATCACTTTATAACAAAAGATCCCTATAGGACTTCTGAATGCAATGTTTCTCTCATCTTCTGGGGCCATCTTAATTTGGTTGTAACCAGACGAGCCATTGATAGAGGAGAAAATGACATGTGAGGATGCAATGCCCACCATAAGTTCTAGTATGGGCAAAGAAAATTCATCCTTAGAATATGCCTTATTCAGATCCCTATTGTCAACACATACTCATATTTGATCATTTTTCTTTTGAATCGGCATGACTCTGCTAATCAACATGGGTATTGTTCCTCTTAAATAAGTCCGGCCTTGGCCAATTTCTTAACTTCTAAAATGACTTATTATTCGATCTCAATATGCATGCCTCTAGGATCTTGCTTGATAGGAATGACATCATGTTGGATTCCATGTTTATAGACTATTATGTCGGCAAACAAACTCAACATTTCTTTATATATCCAGGAAAAGCAATCCTTAAACTCAAAAATAAGTTGAATTAGATCCCTAGACTCATGCTCACTCAAAAAAGAACATTTAAGGTTGGACGAGGGCCGTCCTCTATTCTAAGGTTGATTTATTTAAGTTTATTAATTATCGATTTAATTTCCTCTTTAAAAGCAGGAGGTGCATCTCAAACTTGAGGTTCATCAAAATCATTTAAAGTCTCTAAACAAAGTTTCTCGAGTGAATCAATGACTTCCATAGGGGCATTTTAAAATTTAGGATGACTAGTTATCATTAAATAATATTCATCGTAGTCAAATAAACTAATGGAACCAAAACCAAGACCACTTATTCAATTTTTATTAAATTTTGAATTCCATATATTTTTATGATATCTTGCTTGACCCTTAGCCCATCGGCTTGGAGTAAGATCTTTAGATATAAGAGTTCTGACACCAATAGGAAAGTAACCAAATGGTAATTTCATTAATTTATTAAAATTTGCCTCATCAAGGATGTCATCATCTTCATTCATTGAGGAGGAGTCAGGGAAGAACTTCTAGACTTTCCTTACTTCTCCATCTAAATTAGGGGTGTCCTTAATCACTAACCATGAGACCCTGTCGGTAGATAGTGGGGTTATGATTAAGGATTCAACTGCCCTATTAAGCTTATCAGAAAGAGTTAACTCAGGCTCATCACTTTGAACTTTTGAATTTTTACTCTCTTGGTCACTATCTGACTCTATGGTTAAATCATATTTTGGAGGGGGATTTATTTTTTGATAGTAAAAAATAATTCTAGTACCTCTCTTTATTAATTCTTCATCAGAACTTGATTCAAGTTCAATGTACATTGAGAAATTTCTTTTTTCAACTGAAGCACGACCTTGACCGCGTGCTCTTTGGGCCATCCTCCCACCTCTTTGAGGTAAATTATTTGGAGGCCTAAAGACCACGCTCTTGACATCATCTTCGTTACAAAAATTCTATCTTTTTTTATTCTTATTTTTTTCTATTTTTAACTTTTGAATTACTTTTTAACCTTAATTGTATGCTTTCTCCTCTTTAACATTGATCTCTACCTTAGAACAGGTAGTTGACCCTTTGGGTACATAGTACGCCGCAACCTCATAGATTCCAACCTCTTGAATAGAAAATGCTTGTAGATCACCCTTAATTTCATAATTAATGCTATCTCATTGGTACTTGAGACATTGGTGTAAGGTTCAAGGAACCTTCTTATAATCATGGATCCAAGGTTTACCTAGGAGCACATTTAAGGACATCGTTGGATCAATTATATAAAATTTTGCTTCAATTTTTAACTCTCCTATCCCTAGAAGGAGGGTGATTGAACCTAAAGCATTATCACCCTTTTCGTTGAACCCACAAAGCACTAACTTGTCAGTTGAGAGCTTACTAGTATCAACTCTAAGGTATGTGAGAGTTTTTATGTTCATCACGTTGATCGATGCACCTGAATTAACAAGAAATCTATATAACTTAAATTTGCTCACATATATAGTGATGTAAAGTGGGCGATTGTGATTGGCAGTTCCTAGGAGTAGATCTTCATCGAAGAAGGTAAATCTTAGGATTTCCTTAAAGTACAAAGATTCCTCTTTAGAAGGCAAAGCCAATTGAACCAGACAGATCTCTAGGTCGAGAAGTGCTTTAATTATAAACTCTCTCATCTCCTTTTAGAGAAGGATGGCATTGTAGGTGCTCAACTTAGCATGTAACTTTTTAAGATGAGCTAAGATATTGTAATCAACACTTTGAACATTAAGATCAATATTTCCTTTTTTTTTTGAGTGGGGACTTGAATTAGATCAGTAGAAATAACTTGTTTTCCTTTTTTTTTTTGGGAGGATTCTTAGGGGGTAAGACCTTACTGCCTCGTAGTTGCATTTGCATGATTTCATCTAGATGGAAAGCTGTAGTAGGGTTTACGCTCTCCTTAGGTGATTGATTTTCATTTTTTGATTGGAAGTATGATTCTGAAAAGTCTATCATGGCTGTACTCTCTTGAAAGTTAATTTCAAGCATATCACAATCTGATAAGACATTAGATTCGTTTCCCCCTTGAGAGGTCAAGTATGGGGAGCTAAGTTTTTAAAGATCTTGATTGATCTCAGCTTATTCTTGATTTATTTCAATAAAAGATTCATTTTGAAATTCATTCTTAATATTAACCATCAAAACATTTTGCAGAAGGATCAATATTTTCTATTAATTTTTGATTCTTTGTCTTTGATGGGGAAAAGTAAAGTCAAATAACATCAGTGGGGATAATTATTTTGAGCCACCATCAACCACTTGTACATATCTATCATTAACAAATTTTCTTTTTACACAAGGTTCACTCTTTTTATTTTTATTAATTACAGTTGTTCCTAGAACTAATAAAGATGAAACTATCCCAACATCCTCCTGCGATGCCTCTAGGTCAATCTCCTAAATCGAGCCGCGGGCTCATGTTGGTATGTGTTGAGAAAGATAAAAATATTTGTTAATCCATTTTTTAAATGTTTAGGATAGGGTTATATCCCAACCATCTTTAATGGATAGAGAAAGGTTTATGTTTTTTACCTAAAATTGATTTAACATACCCCTGATCCGAATCACCGAGTACTCTTTTGGAATTATGATATTACCTTGACAGGTGTTTTTCTCAAGCCAGTCCTTAAAGACTATGCATTCTTCAATTGTGTGGCCTAACTTATGGTGGTAGGGGTAAAAGATAGGATCATCCTTCTTATTTGCCTCTTCTGACTTCTTGGCCTCTGGTAATCTAAAATCTGGCTTCTTTTGAAGACTCTAGATTTTTTTTCACCAATTCCATTTTAAATGATATGAATGATCCAATCTCTCTTTAAAAGTAATCATGTGAGACTTCCTAGTGGACTATGTGGTTACCTAAAAAGGTTATTATTTATGGACTGGTTGAGGTGGTAGATAATTGCTAGATTATGAGCTAGTTGGTTTCTTCCCTTTATCAACAACAGAGATTGTGGGTACCCTTTACTTAAAAGACTTTAACAATTTGTTGGATTTCTTCTCCTCAGACAAATCCTTCAAGAATGACATTTTGGAAGCCCCTTCCTATAGATTGCAAGCTTTATTGAGAAGTCTTTCAAAGGTTTTGATTTAAACCCCCCTTTAGTAGAAATGCAATAGGCCCATGGATATTCTTCAAAAGAATCTCCACTGCATGTTGCTTATGCAATTAAGGTTCACATTTCATCGAGAGGTTTCACCATCTCAATATGTACTCAACCAAAGACTTGATTGGTTTTTGCTTTTCGATGATAAGAACGCCAATGAATACACACTGTTGAGCTCCTATGAATCTCTTTAAGAATAAACCCTCAAGCTCTGTGAAAGTTTTAACTAAACCGTTTGGTAAATCAATGTACCACTCAAATGAAATATCGGATATACTACTCACAAAATCATGAAAGAGTATAGCATCTAACCCTTCTGCATTATAATAGCTCATATAGAAGTGGGCTAGATACTATCTCGGGTTTTTTAAACCACTAAAAACCTTAAAAAAAGGTGGCACAAAGCCCTTCAGATAAGGAACTAAATCATATTCCTTGGGGAAGGGTCTACTATTTGGAATATATATATAATCCCCTGAGAGTGGGCTAGGGTTTCCCTTACCTGTGTCTCAATCGTTTGATGAATATCCTTATCTTCTAAAGACATTGGGGAAGTAACCTCTGGAATTATGGGGCTTGAATCTGCCTTCTTACCTTCCTATTGTACTCAATAAATGTGTGTACTATAGGTTACAACTACTCAGGTTTAGACTGTTTTGATTAAATGAGCTGATTCTACATTAGCTCAACTCCTAGCATCATCTCCTCAACTTTTCTTTTAAGACTTTTAATATATTCATCCTTCTCCCTCAACCTGATGGAGCTATCCAAATTTAAATCAACTACTGCTGAATCCTCTTTCCAGATTAGTACTTTGAAGGCTCAACATCTTTAGTTGATGCTCGAGTCTCCACCATGCATATAATTTCTGTTGAATCTTCCTCCATTATCAAATCATCTGTTTCTAGATCGAAGACCTCGATCATCATTTTCTTGAGTATATCCCAAATTTCCTAGACCACTTTATCGACTGGTCTACCATCGATTATCATAGGATCTACTAAGAAATATCATTAGCATTATAATATTTTCTCAAACTCTCTCTTATCGATCTTCGAGAGTATCTACTGGATCTTATGGCCTTGCTCAGTAACTAATTCTTTTGCTAGCTAATCCAACATCTCATGATCAACATCTAAAATTGTCCCCTCCCCTTTGATTGTCCTAAGGTCAGTAGCCACGAGGGTGACATCCTCCATAAAGTAAGGGATATCCATCTTAACTGGTGACGAAGGAGTTTGAAGAGTTGGAACTCCAACATCAATAGAAGTAGAATCCTCACATCACTCAATGGGGAGTCGGGGGACATCAACTAGTAGTGTAATTAGGCTATCTCAAATATGTATCCCTATAGATCTACTCTACTTCTTTGGCATGTAGTGCTTCTCTGATGATATGGGCCTCTTGCCCTTGACATCCACTAGTTTCAAATCCTCAACAACCTCTTTAGACTTAGCAATCACAGATGCTAGCATGGAAAACCATGAAGGGGGAATTGGCATTCTTCCAATGTGAAGACAACCCTTGTCAAATCCCATTAAAACTATCTACTCCATCTTTATAAATGGGAGGCGAGGAATCCACTGATATCCGTCTACCAAAATTGAAGTAGTAGGTTGCTTAACAAACATTTTATTTCTCTTCACTAGTTGAGGATTTAGATTCCTAGCTTCTGATTTCTCTTCATTTCTCTTCTTTCTCAAACTTATGAGAGATCACCCCTTTTAGGTGTCTCATGTAATGTTCCTTGGTTTGACCTGCTTGAGTAATGCAGGTGTGGATAATGTTCCTTAACATCCTAGTTCTTGAAGTTAGCTTTTCCTTCAGGGTCTTCTTCACAAAGTAGTCCACCGGGCATGGTGGAGAGCTGGAAATCTTGGAGACTCTCTCCTCCCCTGTAGTAGCTATGAGGGGGAAGACACGACTCCCCTTGAGGAGTAGAGAATAGGCAGGAATAGGAAGTTCCTCAATAGCCTCAGACTCGACTAAATTTGAGGCCTTCTACTTGACCATCTTCCTTAATTTGGTGATTATTTTCCTTATCCTTCTTAAGTTATTCTTTCTAACATTCTTGCTGCCAAGGATATTTCAGTACTGGAGGACCCCTTCTCAAACACAGAGCTAACTTCAGTATCAAAATTGAGTAAGGCAAATACCTGCAGAAAAAAGAACCTTGGACTGGTCCACAAGAAGCTCCACCTACAAAGATAAGCTAATGCAAAAAGAAATGCTACACCACCACACAAAGTAGGTTAAATAATCACAAAAGTATAAAAAATAGATAGGAAAATAGGTAATGTAATGAAAAATGTGCCAAGTGAAGCTAATCATGGAATTAAGACTTAAAGAACTCAGAATGAAATTATTATGAAGAGCCTCATTTGAAACATCCACAAGCCACTCAATCCTACCTTCACAGCAACCAAACACCCTCTTAATTAAGCCTAGCCAACCAGACCAAGAACCAACAGAAGGAAAAAGGCACAGCTGAGTGATATAACCCATACCAAAGCCCAAAACAGTCCACCAAAAGCTGAGAGGATGTAGACAACACAACATCCTAACAAAATACAAACACCACCAATCCAACTTAAAGTTCCAGCCAGCACCAGAGGGATGATCACAGCATTCGAAAAGCCGACTACTAGAGTACAGATGAAAAACCAAACCAGACAACCCGAACCAGGGAAATAGCAGGCAAACTCAAGAAGAGCTGCAGGAAATAAAACACAAAATAGGCACAACCATATAAGAGGAAAGCTCAGCCATATCCCCACTGTTACCCCCAACACCCCAAGATTTGAAGGTAGAAGAGTAACAATGGGACAGACCATCAGCAATATAACTTGTGAGACCATAGCTCAAGTCAAAATTCACACTGAAAAATTAGCTAAACCAGAGAGCACAAACTGATGTCTGTAAGATATAATAAGGTAACAACTGATAGAGACACCATTACAGGCAACATAATAGTCCCAAAGAATGATGGAAAAATCAGCCAACACCAAATGACCAGCAATAACATTAACAAAAAAAAAAAAAAAGCCAACGGCTCAAGACACCACCAGACAAAACCATAAATATCACCTTTTTCACAACACTGAAGGACCAACCATCAAAATAAATGCTCCAGAAAAGCCAAAAAAACAACCCCTAATAGGCTAATAAATAGATCCAGCAAACCCTCAAAGACAACAAGATCATATAGAGCATAATCCAGTACAAGTGAAACAACCAGAGCAGCAACCAAAAGCAAAATATTTATATAGATACATAAGGAACCCCACACGCCTCAAGCTTAAGCAGCCCATGAAGACGAGCAGGACTATTGGACCAAATAAAATCATAGACTCCATTGAGATCACAACCCCACCTAGCTAACCAAGAATCAGAGGCATTACCGACTTTGTTAATATGATGAAAAGAACAATTTAAAAGCAACAAATACTGTTTAATATCTCTAATTTGATAAAAAAATATTTGGGTTGTAACACAAATCCACATCAGAAAGAGGAAGAAAGTTGAAACCATAATTAACTTCAATATATAGATTAAAAACATTAAGAGAGATGCACAATTGAATACCATATAAAATAGCCCTATGGATAGCTGTAGGATAATCACCACTGTACAACGGCCCCGCAAAGGCAACAATGAGGAAGCCAGAGCTATCCCTAATAATCCCACCATAACCAACAACAACATCAGAAACCACAACATCAACATTTAATTTAAAGAAGTTACTAGGGGGTTTGTTCCAATGAATAGTATGAATACCAAAAGGAACACTCTCCCGTTCACACCCTAGGACATTAAACACTAAATAGCAGTTTTTAAAATTCTCAATAGAGATCAAATTGATAGCCAAAAGAGCAGCAACCTTATCTTTAACTTTTTTGAATAACATTATGGTGGTACATTCTAACACCATTGAAAAGGGAGTTATTCCTTTCCAACCAAAGGAACCACATAATGAGGGAAGGAATAAGGTTGTGAATGTGGCCTTTAGAATTATTAAACCAACATTTAAGTAAAGATTTAATGGAAAGATGAGAATTAAAGCAATTTAACTAAAATAAATCATTAAAATAAACCCAAGTTCTGATAGCCACAGGACGAGATAAAAAAATATGATGCATATTCTCCATATGATTATAACAATGACACTTGGAAGCTAATATGAAACCTTTTTTGATGAGATTATCTTTCGTAGGAATAAATTTATGCAAGACTCTCCAAACAAAAATAGAGACAGTAGAGGGAATGCTCTTATGCCAAATATTAGTGAAAATATTATCAATATTACCCTTGGTTCTAAAAGCATGCTAGGCACTTTTTAAGTAAAAACACCCATCTTTAGATAAATAACACAAAATAATATCTTTAGAACAAGTATTGATAGGAAAATTTAAAATACGTTGTAGGATGCAATCAGGAATCAGATAGAAAGCTTATCAACATCCCAACAATTATTATTAAAAAAAAAATTAACTTTAACATAAGCATTAGAAGTAAAATTGAGAATGGAGTCAATAGACTCTTTACCTAACCATTTATCTTGCCAGAAGAAGATATTACCTTCACCAAGCCCCCAAGAAATAAAGGGCTCCACCTCCCATTTGATCTTGCAAAACCATCTCCAAACTTTAGAAATACCAAGCTTAGGAAAAATATTAGACGGGTGTTTACCAGCACAATACTTAGCAATCATAAAATTAGCCTAGAGGCTCTCTTTAGTGTGTAAATTATACCACAGTTTAAAGGAGAAAGCCTTAGAAAGATCTTTTAAATTTTTGCAACCAATACCACCTTCCTCCAAAACACCACAACTTTTCTCCCAAGCGGCCCAATTAATTTTAGAGCTAGAAGAAGTACCTTTCCAGAAGAAATTATTGATAAGCTTGTGAACCCTATTACAAACAGCTTGAGTTTAGAAAATGGTTTGAAAATAATAAATCGGTAAAGCACAAAGAACACTTTTGATCAAAGTAAGTCTACCACCAAAGCTAATAAAATTGGAATCCCAAGATAGAAGCTTATTCTGAACAGAAGTAATAAGATCATCAAACAAAAAAGTAGTCTTTTGACCTTTAAAAAGAGGAACTCTAAGATATTTGATAGTCAAATGAGAATGAGTAATAACATCTTTTATCACTAAAATACGATCATTGGAGATCCTCTTAGAAGTAATAAAACAACTTTTATATTTGCTAAAGGACATACCACTAACCAACTCAAAATGATTAAAGAAATACATAATTTTATGAACTCTATTAATAGTTGCATTAGTGAACACAATAAAATCATCCACAAAACATAAATGAGAAATATGAAAGCCTCCCAAAGTTTTAAAATAAAGACCATGATTATTCTTAAATAAATTGGAAAGACCCCTAGAAGAAATTCAACAGCAATAATAAAAAGGGCGGGAGAGATTGGATCACCTTGCCTCAAGCCATGGGAAGACTTAAAAAAACCATGATTAGAACCATTAACAATTATAGAGAAATAAACATCAGCAATACAGTTCTTAATAAGATTAATAAACACAAAATTAAAACTAAAAAGCTCAAGGGTTAGATAAATAAAGTTCCAATAAATATTGTCATAAGTTTTGACAATATCCAATTTCAAAATCATATTTCCCCCTCTCACACAAGCATCCAAATCTTGGACAAATTCTTGAGCCAACAAAATGTTATCCGTGATGGCTCTACCTTTCACAAAACCCATCTGAGAAGGGGAAATAATTTTAGGTAAAACCACAGTAAGACGATTCATAATAATCTTAGAGAGCAGTTTGTTGAAGAAGGTGCAAAGACTAATAGGATGAAAATCATTCCAAGTAGTAGTAGAGTTGTTTTTGGGAATTAGCACAATAGACGTAGAACTGAAAAACTTCGGAATAGGGTTACCAATAAAAAAATCCATAACTGCATCATAAATATCATTATAAATAATCTGCCAAGCTTTTTGAAAGAAAAGAGTGGTAAAACCATCAAGTCCAGCCAAAAAATCAATATTCATATCCATAAGAGTCTCTTTAACCTCCTTCAAAGTCGGAGACCTAGAAAGAAAAACATTATCCTCAAGGGATATAAGCCTAGGAATAAAGGAGTGATCAAAAACTTGAATATGATTGAAAACTTTGTTAAAATGAGTATTGAAATGGTGGACAGCCAAACTAGCAATCTCTACAGTGTTATCAGCAAAAGTGCCATCTTCCCTTTAAATTTTATTGATATTATTTTTAACCCTTTTTCTCTTAGCAAGCGCATGGAAATACTTAGTATTATTATCACCTTCAACCAAATGTTTAGCAGCAGCTTTCTATTTCCAAAAAGCCTCTTCCTGAGCTTGAAAATTAAAAAGATCAACTTTATGCTTCTTAAGAAGATTACAGTTAGCATCAGTAGGATTATTTTGATACAAAATCTCAGTCGAATTCACAAGTTGCTCAGCATGAAGAATGTTAGAGAAAATGTTTCTAAAAACATGGTGATTCCACCAATTAAGAACTTATTTTAACCTTTTAAGCTTAAGACAAAATCTACTCATTCCAGAAATAGAATTATCTGGCATAAGAGGGGCATGCCAATTATTTTGAACAACCTCAAAAAAAGAATTATGAAGCAACCACATGTTCTGGAATCTAAATTGAGAAGGAGAATTAAACTATCTATCATTAATGAAAATAAGTAAAGGAGAATGATCAGATAAGATTCTACTAAGATGGTGCACACTAGTAGAGCTAATTGAGTTAAGCCAAGAATCATTGAAGAGAACACGATCAATCCTTTGCCATAGGTGGCCCCTATTCCAGGTAAAATTATTACCCAAAAAACCAATATCAATCAAATTGCACGCCAAAATCATATTATTAAAGTCTTCCATAGATCGGTAAGAAGGATTAGAACCACCACTCCTTTTAGATGGACTAGTAATTATATTAAAATCACCACCAACAAACCAAGGCAAGTTACAAAGACTATGAAAATTAATTAGAGAGTCCCAAAGCATTTTTCTAATGTAAAGAGATGAAGCAGAATATATAAAAGATGCACACTAATGGAAATTAAAAATCTCAATTTTACAATGTAACACTTGAATAAAGTCACCAAGAACATCAACTTTAACCTGGTTTTTCCAAAAGACCCAAATTTTGTTGGACACATTCGAAATAGCATGGTTAAAACCCAAAAACTGAGATGTGTTTAATAACCTAGAAGAGGAAATAAGAGGTTCAAGAAGGATAAGAATAGAAATATTGTGCACACGACATAAATTCATTACAGGAATACAAATAGAAGGGCAACCAATTCCCCTAACATTCCAAATAATGGTACTAAACATAAGTAAAAGCTTAATGAGAAGTATTTGAGTGGGTGTTTCTAGGATGTTGCAAGGTAATATGTTTTGTCTTCCTACCTCTTTTACTATGCACTTTACTAAAGCTAGTATCATTATCATCCCTAGCAAAACATTTAGCATTAACATGCATATCCTCAGTATCAATGAAAACATCACTATTATATTTAGAATTAGTAGGGGTCTTACCATCATTATTTTGATCTGAAAGAGCAATAGAATATTCATCCTCCATAAACATACCATCCTCCTCCCAATTATCATGAGTTATCCTAATAGAATCCTTAGTGCATTTAGATAACGAAGAAACATGATCCATAGAGACAAACTCACCTTTCTCTAATGGCATGTCCTTAGTTTCACCCTCTTTAGAGACCAAATGTATGTCACCATTTGCTTCCAAAGTTCCATCCTGTTCATTTAATGTATTAGAAAGCTCATGAAAAGGTACAACATCAAGGGTATCAAAGACATCTTCATTAATAATGCAAGGTAAAGATGGCCCATCGTTAGCATCCTTTTGGGTTTCAATAAAAGGAGACTCATCAGTCACAATATGAACACAATTAGTAGTAGGAATTATTAAAGTACTATTAAAAAATTCCTGGTCATGAGTCAAATTATCAGTAATGATAGCGTCCATATGAACATGTGGCCTAGGTTCCTCCTCAAATTGTTGTGATTGATTAGGAGTATTACCAACCAAAGGGTTGAATTTACATTCAACATGATGATTTATAAATTTGAAAGAAAAACCAGGAGATTTTGGCTTGACTCTTTTACCCCACTGATTGATTCTGGGGTAAATGCCATAACCTGGGTTTAAATTTGAAGTTGCATTGCATGCATTAAACTACAAGAGAATGTTATAGGAAACACATAATACTGGTGATCAAAGTTGATTTTAATGATTTTGAAAGGATTTTGAATTTTTTTTAAATCATAAGATCTTCCTTGAGTTTTAAAACTCAACCTGTTGAATGTGGACTCAACATGAGTGTTTACAAATTTAAAGCAAAAATAAAGAAGTTTTGGCTCGACCTGTTTACCACACCGATTGGCTCGAGGGTAAAATGTCAAAGCTCAAAATTATTTTTCGGATTGAATATTGAAGTTGAATTTGAGAAAGGTTGAATAAGCATTGGATTTGTTATACTACAAGAGGGGTGTTGCAGAAAAATATATGGCAATGACGATTGAGTTTGGGTGACTTTAAAAGGATTTGAAGGTTTGACACACCAGTAGAATCTCCCCTAAATTTTGAAACTCAGTATGTTGAATTTGCATTCAACATAAAGGTTTACCAAATTTTGATGAGAATATTCTAAGAAACCAGCTTAACTCTTTTACCTCAACAAATAGTTTGGGAGTAAAATATTGAAGATCAAATTTGCTAGAAGGATTAAGCTTTTGAATTGAATTTGAAGAGATGTTTATATTCTATCACATATACTGAATTATAAGAATTATAATCCCATATGTATTGATAAAATATAGAGATTGATTAGGATTTGAAAAACAACAGATTTGATTAGAGAAAATAGAATTTTGAATTTGTAAATTGAAAGGCCTTCTAAAAATTATGAAACTTGACATGCTTGTGATATATTTGAGCATGTGAGTTTTCAATGTTTATAGGATGATCTTAAAAGATTTGGTTTGACTCTTTCTCTCTACCAATCAAGTTGGAGGCAAAATGTCCAAGCCTGACTTTGAAAGAGGCTTCCTCGCTCACCTCTTTTTTGATATATCTTATTGATGTTGGCCATACTCACCCAATAAAGAAATGGGTAGAGGAACTAACGGAAGGAAGGTTAGTCAAAACTACAGATAGAATAAAATTTCAATAATTATTAAAGATGGGGAGAGAGATTTATTCCCAATAGACTCATCATTTTTTTGTTTGATTTAAAAGTGGTTGTTGGGTTTTGAAAAGGTTAATTTTCTTTGGGAAAAGTTAATTTCTAAAATTTTAGTTTTGAAATTGAACATGTTATTATAAATGATATATTACCTCAAGAGGCAAACATATCATTCCCTAATGGCGACATTAAATGCTGATGATTGCACCACTGGTAATCATCGACATTTTATGCAAAACGATAGCGGGCCCGTATGCTTTCCACTAATCTGAGTCAGCAAGCGGTGGTAGCTGTATGATCTCCCGCTGTCTGTAATTGACAGCTGTGATGCCGACGTATAGCTGCACTATTTGGGTCCAACAAATTTGGTTTGATGTTTGAAATCTGTTGGAAGTGGTTTTATACGAAGAGGAAGCCATTTGGTTTCAAATGACTATTCAAACCCTTAAGGTGTATTTTGGTTAAAACTAATTGAACCGATCAACCAGGCATGACCAAGGTTTGGTTTTGAGTCCTATGCACTCCTAATGATGATTAGGATACGATGGAAGAGATTTTGAGGTTTAATAGGAAAAAGGCATGTTGAAGTTTATAGGGAATTTCAAAATTTCCCTTAAGGGGCATTTTGGTCATTTCGACCCATGGTCAACTTGTGGTCAAAGTGATACCACCAAAATATATTTTACTGCTCAACATATCATGATCAAGGGTTTCAATGTGGTTAGAGGCTTTAGTGAAAGCTCCAAGGTCAAATTTCACTAAGGGATATGTCTAGTGGCATATGCCATAAATATTTGAATGTTTTATAGCATTTGGATTTCAATCCAGTTTTTAGGGTTAGTGGCTTTAGATTGAGCTTAAATTTGGAGGGTAGACCCTAGGGACATGCCTAATTAATATGCAATTGATAGATACATTGGAAGAGATTTTGAGGTTTAATAGGAAAAAGGCATGTTGAAGTTTATAGGGAACTTCAAAATTTCCCTTAAGGGGCATTTTGGTCATTTCGACCCCTGGTCAACTAGAGGTCAAAGTTGAGCCACCAAAATATATTTTACTACTCAAAATATCATGATCAAGGGTCTCAATGTGGTTAGAGGCTTTAGTGAAAGCTCCAAGGTCAAATTTTACTAAGGGATATGTCTAGTGGCATATGCCATAAATATTTAAAGGTTTTATAGTCTTTGGATTTCAATCCAGTTTTCAAGGTTAGAGACCTCAGATTGAGTTTAAATTTAGAGGGTTGATCCTAGGGACATGCCTAATCAATATGCAATTGATAGATCATGAATTAGGAGTCATTTGACTAGAGTTTGAATTGTTTGAAAATAAAATCACTAGAAAAGGCTTTCAGGATGGGGCCTTTAAACCTTAGATTTTAGTTTGGATTTTTGGATTTGATTGATTAAATTTGAAATATTTATATCGATAAAAATCAACTGGATGAGTTTTAGTGAATATATATGATTAAGGCTTAATCAGAGGTTGTATCAAAGAATAAACTAGGATTGAGATCTAGATAAGTTTAAAAGTTGGATAGATTTTATGTTTGAATTGATTGGAGATTTGGGTTAGCTTTAATTTAAATTGATCTAAGATCTGGATTAATCTAGAGTTTGCATTGGTCTAGTGATCTCATGAAAAAATGAGCTCAACACTTATACGGAGGAATAACGATTTGAAAATTGAAAACAGTGCGAAGGATAAGGAACCTTCCTCCAGGATAGTGACATTTCATGTCTTTCATTCATTTATGATATCAACTTATGCAAATTATTGGAAAATCACTATCACAAATAGAAAAAACTTGGATAAGAGGTTGAATATGTTCATGCATTAAACAATATAGCTGTCCGATTTGGTTAACATTAAACCCACTGATAAGATCAGTATCAAAAACAGATGCAGAGCGATGAGAAAAACAATTAGGTGAAGGCATTTTTTATGCTAAAGAAGGAAATGAGGTCTCTACAAATTGGACACAAATGGCAATATAGGATGTAATGTGGCCTTAGATTGTCCCAATAGAAACTCCTTGCATTTGTAAACTCCTTTAGTCGTTTCTTTTGCTTGGTCTCTGGTACATGAGCCTCTCCATATTGCTTTCTGCTATGTTTTGTGCTACACCTAGTGGTTTCCTCAACATCACTCTCAAGTTCTTCTTTAAGTTCAACTTCAAATTCATCATCATTTTCTTTATCTTGACCAAAGCTTGTCACTCCTTGACCTACTTGCTCATTTATATCTTCTTCCAAATGAAAAAAAGCACAAAAATGGTGATATTGTTCTTCCTTGCCAACATTATGAAGGTCATCATCACCATGAAAAATTAGCAAGAAATTGAACGATTTAGATAAAGAAGCACGCAAAAATGGAGAAAAATATCATCACCTTTGCAACAAGCTGTGGTCGTCGAACCGAACTGATAAGAACAACGTGGTCGAAGGAGGCAAAGAAGCTTCCTTAGCGATGCTTTCAAAACTAATTACCGTGATAGGTAAAAGAAACTACTAAAGGAGCTTACAAAATGCAGAAACTACAACCCACGAAGTCAAAGCAGCAACAAAGACAAATTAGTGAAAGAATCGGGGAGTGGGTCTTCACTTCAAGATTTGTTTATATATGATGAGTGTGTGAGTTTTTTTTTAATTTATCTAAATGTTCAAAAAAAAGGGGGAAAAATACTATATTATTAATTAGCAATTAAACTAAAAGGCTTAGTTAATATAATCTTTATTATTGTTGTGTCCTAGAGTATTTGTGGAGGTGGAGAAATATAAATTTTAACGTCTTAGCATTGTACGGAGATCCTTCACACATAGATAAAAAGAGGGTGCAATATTTATAGGAGACACCAAGATTTTACGTGGAAAAACCCTTAAAAAGGGGGGAAAACCACAGGGCCTAGCCCACTTTGAATGAATCCACTATTATTTGCAGTTGATTACAATTGAGGCCCTTCTTTGGAGAGAAAGCATAGGCTTAATGTACATCATATAAAGTACTTCATATGGTGGGAATATAAAGAGTCACTGTTGATATATTCGCTTGGTCGGATGGGCCATAGTTGGTGAGTGACAGAGGTCGGAAGAACTGTAGTTGGTGGGCGACGTAAGTCGGAAGAACCATAGTCGGCGAGTGATAGAGGTGATAAAGACCGTTGTTTGACGACGGATGTATAAAGGAATATGTAAAGAAGAAGTTTAGTGATGGACATAAGTCCAGTGTTGGATAGAAGTCCGACGACAGATAGAAGTCTGGCGACGAGCAGAAGTCCTATGGAATTCCAAGGATGGGTGGAAGTTCGGTGTCATATAGGAATCCAACGATGGGTGCAAATCTGGTGTTAGGTAGAATTCTATGGATGGAAAGAAATCTGGCATCCGATAGAAGTCCGGTGAAAGTTCGATGATAGGTAGAAGTCCGACATTGGGTAGAAGTCCAGGGTCGGGTAGACATCCATCGACGAGCGGAGGTCGGGCGTCAGGTAGAAGTCTGACGTCAATTGGTGGTCGAGCATAACTATGGTGTTAGGTAGAAGTATGGCATTAGGTAGAAGTCTGGTGACAAATAAAAGTCTGGCATCGGGTAGAAATCCAACGACGATCGGCAGACGGGCATAGCTCCGGTGTTAGTCGACTATCAGGTGAAAGTCCGACGGTGGTCGAGGAGGAGTCTCTTCATTCTCTTTCTTTTCTTCCTTTTTTTTCTTGCTTTCTTGCTTAATTTTGGCTTCAGTTGGCCATCCTACAGAACAACGACGTCGGTCGGTTGTATGGTGAAAGTTCTGCGGTGGTCAAGGTGGAGTCTCTTCCTTCTCTTCCATTTCTTCCTTCTCTTTTTGTTTGAGCCTCCTTCTTACTTCCATTGCTTCCTCCCCCCTCCATGAGAAATGAGGGGTCAATTTATTGTTATGAGAGTGGCATGGTCATTAAATAAGAGTAAGATCAGTGGTGAATTGGGAATGGTTTGAATGGACGACCGATGTTGATTCCCTTGATCATAGACCATTCATTGGGCATTCAAAATTTGAATGTCTCATCGAGTCGCTTGATTTTCTTATAAGTGTTTCATGTTTGGAAACCATTTGATAATTTAAATTATGGTTTGACCCTTCTAAATATGCTTCGAGTCTTTGATTTGGACCAATTTGGGCTCGTATTGAGTCAAGTTTGGTGTCGTTGTGTTTGTCATTTTGAGACATTCAGTTCAACTATAATTTTCCTGAAATCAGAGTTCATATGGTTTCTTATTTAATTTTTGAAGTTTCCAACTTGATTTTGCCTCCAGATTTGTACCCGAGTAAGATAATTTTTTGATGATATATCAGTTGCCCCCTATTTTCGTATGTTGAAGAATATAGAGTCCAAAAATATATGTAATATCACTTCAAATTGATCAAATAATAAAAAAATTGTGTTTTAAAAAAAAAATAAACATGCTCAAATTTGATTATAAAGATCTTGTTGAGCTCTGAAAGTGTCAAAATTGAGTCAAGAACATCAAAAAATATATCTGGGACCCCAAAAACATCCAATTTGGTCTGTCCAGGCCAAAGGTTTGGGCCTGAAAATGTTTAAGTGACCAAACTAGCCAGATGGCCAGCTGGTCGTCGGCGGACGCCGCTGCTGGTGACTAGAGATCGTGCCCTTTTGGGTGCGCGGTTAGAAGAAGTAGTTGTTTGCTACTTTTTTTAAAAACTTTTTTTTCTCACGGTTGCTATAGTAACCCGTATTGCTACAATAACTATTGTAGTAATCAAACTGCTATAGTTTATGCTATAGTGATTTCAGTAAAATGTTTTATTTTTCACTTTCATGTTGACCGTCCTACACTCCCACTATAGTACTCGACATAAATTTATTTTTTTTTACTTTTCTTTTATGGGGCTAGCCATTTTTTTAAGGAATATTCCTTTGAATATTCTTACTCCAGGAATATTCTTGGGATCTTTTTGGAATATTCTTACTCATAGAGAATATTCCTCCCTCCTCTTTCCCCTATAAATAGCACCCCTAAGGAAACAGGAAAAATTGCTCCTCTCCTACTTTTTTCTCTAACTTTCTTACAGTTGAGGATTTTAACTAATTTTTGTATATGACTTTCCCTACATAAAATCAGTACCCCTCTCCTTATATAGAAGTTAGAATTTCTGATCATTCTCATTTTCTTCCTTCTTTTTCTAGCTTTCTTATAGTTGAGGCATTCCATTATTTTTTATAGGTGACTTTTCAGACGCAAAATCAGCATCCATCTTCTTATGTAGAAGTTAGACTTTTTTGCAATCATTCCTTTTCTTTCTCATCCATCATTCTAACTTTCTTATAGTTGGGCATTCTCCTATTTTTTTATAGGCGATATCCCCTACTAAAATTTAAGGCTCCTCTCCTTGTATAGAAGTTATAATTTCTCGAATTCCTCTCCTTTTTGTTCTCCTCTAATCTTCTTCATACAATTGAGGCATTTCACTATCGGAGATAGGTGACATTCTCCTATCAAGCTTCAGTGCCTCTCTCTTTTGTAGAAGAAATATTTTTCTCTTTTTTTTTTCTTATATTGGAGGCATTCCATTATAGAAGATAGGCGACATTCCCTTATCAAGCTTTAGTGTCCCTTTATTTTGTAGAATGACATTTTTTTTTTCTTTTTTTGTGTTCTTCTTCTTATATTGGAGGCATTGCACTATTAGAGATAGGCATCATTTTCCTATCAAGCTTCAGTGCCCCTCTCTTATATAGAAGAAGTTATGATGAGAGCTTACTCTCCCACTAAACTATCCTTGATAAAAGAAGATCAAATGCTTCTTGCATCTGATGGTGCTTTAAGAAGATTTGGTGGCAATAATACTCAGGAGGAAAACTAGAAGTTATTAGTAGACATGGAGAATTTTGATGCTATTTGAGTGGAAGTCCGTCAGCAATGAACGATCGAGTGGAAGTCCATTGGCAGTCATCGGCTGAGTGAAGAGGTGAAGGAGAAAGTTGGAGGGTACATTACTATCAATAGTTGAGAAAGAAGCTGATGATGGTAAGTTTTTAGTGGCATTTTGTTAAGGCAATATGCATCAATACTGAACTGTACTGACATCAGATATCCCTGAGTCAAGGGGCCGGAGCAGTGATATGCCAGTATTCTAGAAACGTACTAACACTGTTAACTGAGTGGAGGCCTGATGATGATAATGTTATGTCATTTCTTTGAAGAAGAAGTTATAGAAGATGCTTGTGTGTTATAGAAAAGAAGTTACTTAAATCTATAAAGAATATTTGACTATTTTGAAGTTGCTTGTTGCTTGATGATAGTAACTTGTACGGATGATGCCAATGTACTTTTTAATTTCAACTTCTAGTGAGAATAGATGTATACTTAAATTTGATGTTGGATTTGTGTAACTTCATTGATATTATATATGAAGCTGAAAATTTATCCCTTAGAGGAAGTTAAATTGTTTATGCATTTTTGAGATATGCTTTGATATATTATCTCCCATATTTTTAGAGGCATTGTTAGACTACTAAGGTCTTTATTTCAGTGATAATTTTATCAATCACTTTCATGAAATCTTTTTAAGAGAAAATATTATCTACTTAGAGTATTGCTCAATGATGTTGACCTCTGTGGAAGAGGTTGAGAGTATCTACTAAAGTGTATGACCTATCCGAAGTTGTATGTCAAAGCCCTATTCGATGATGTTAACATATATGGAAGAGAAGTAGAAAATCCATCAAAGATGTATGACCTATATGATGTTGTATATCAGAGCACTGCTCGATGACGTTAATCTATGTGGAAGAGGTTGAGAGAATCCACTATGGATGTATGACTTATCCGAGGTTGTATAACAGAGTACTGTTCGATGACGTTAACTTATGTGGAAGAGGTCAAGAGAATCCACCAAGGATATATGACCTATCCAAGGTTGTATGTTAGAGCCTCACTCGATGACATTAACCTATGTGAAAGAGGTCAAGAAAATCTTCTAAGGATGTATAATCTATCTGAGGTTGTATGTCAGAGCCCTGCTCAATGATATTAGCCTATATGGAAGAGGTCAAGATAATCCAATAAGGATGTATGACCTATCCGAGGTTGTATGTCAGAGCATTGCTCGATGACGTTAACTTATATAGAAGAGGTCGAGAGAATCCACCAAGAATGTATGACCTATTCGAGATTGTATGTTAGAGCCACACTCAATGATATTAACCTATGTGAAAGAGGCTGAGAGAATTCACTAAAGATGTATGACTTATCTGAGGTTGTATGTCAAAACACTGCTCGATGACATTAACCTATGTGGAAGAGGATGAGAGAATCCATCAAGGATGTATGACTTATCCGAGGTTATATGTCAGAGTCCTGCTCTATGACATTAACATGTGTGGAAGAGGTCGAATCAAATTCCCATGGGATTGATTTTTCCTTGATTGGAAGGGGAGAATGTCATGTGTATCCTGAATCAAAGGTGAAGAATGGCCTATCTTTAAATCATTACTACCTTTTTGAGGTCAAGATTAAGACCTTGTCCAAGTAGTAGAAGTCCAATAAGAGATAATATAAAGGTTATAATTGATTGAAAGTATCTTTACATTTGCAAGAATTTTTTTGATGTTGAAAGCATTGGAGGATCTTTTTGACCTTGGTTGGAGTCAAAATTGCCCCCCCCCCAATCTGCATCAAATTCTTATGAAATTAATGCATTAATGACTAATATTAGGATGTTGATAAGATCAAAATTTTGAGATTGGAGCAATAGTTGTCCCCCAAGTCGGGAACCACGTTCTCACAAATGATGTCAAAATGTTACATCCTGGATTATTCACGATGGTAGAGAAATATAAAGTTTAACGTATTATCTTTGTATGAAGATTAGCACACACATAAATGAAAAAAGAGGGTGTGACATTCACAAGAGACACTAAGATTTTTATATGAAAACCCGAAAAGAGGGAAAAACTATGGGGCCTAGCCCGATTTTAATGAATCCACTAATATTTGCAGTTGATTATAAATGAGGCCATTCCTTGGGAAAAGGCCTTAGTTTGACGTACATCATATAGAGTACATTACATGGTGGGAATACAAAGAATCACTATTGACGTGTTCGCCTGGTCTAAAGGATCATAGTCAGTGGGTGATGGAGGTCGAAAGGACCATTGTCTGGCGATAGAGGTAGGAAAGACTGTAGTAGGCGGGTAATAGAGGTTAGGTGACAAAGGTTAGAAGGACTATTATTTGACAACGAAAGTTGAAAGGACCATAGTCGGTAGACGATAGTGGTCAGAAAGACCATTGTCGAAGGGCGACGGAAGTCCAGAATTAATTGGAGGTAGTGCAAAATTATGATGTTAGTTGGTGGCCAGGTAGAAGTCTAGAGACAAGTAGAAGTGTGACATCTAGTAGAAGTATGAAGATAGTCTAGCATAGGGTAGAAGTCTAGTGTTGGGTAGCAATCTGGCGATAGGTGGAGGTCCAGCATCGTGTAGAAATCTGGCGACTAGCGAAGTTTCGACGTCGGGTAGAAGTCCGGTGTAGGACAGAAGTCTGGCATCGGGTAGAAGTTTGGCGAATGTCCGGTGACGAGCAGAAGTTAGTGTCAGGTAGAAATCTGGCAACGAGTCAAGGTCTGCCGTCGGGTAGAAGTCTAGCGTAAATTAAAAATCCAGCGACGAACAGAGGTCTGACATTGGGTCGAAATTTGATGTTAGGTAGAAATCCGGCGACAGGTAGAAGTCTAACGTCAGTCGGCTGCCAGGTGAAATTCTGGCGGTGGTCGAGGAGGAGTCTCTTCTTTCTCTTCATTGCTTTCTTCCTTCTCTTCTTGTTTGGGCCTCCTTCATTCTCCTATTGCTTCCTCCCCCCTCCATGAGAAATGAGAGGTCAATTTATAGTTTTATGAGTGTGTCATGATCAGTAAATAAGAGAAAGATCAGTGGTGAATTGGGAGTGGTTTGAATGGACGACCAATGTTGATTCCCTTGATCATAGACCATTTGTTAGACATTTGAATGTCTTAATGATATCAAAATTTGACGATCTTGGGCTCTTTTGATTCGTTTCATCGAGTCTCTTGATTTGACTATAAGCATGTCATATTTGGAAATAATTTGGTAATTTGAATTATGGTTTTACCCTTCCAAATATGCTTCGAGTCTTCAATTTGGATCCATTTGGGCTCAGATTGAGTCGAGTTTGGAGACGTTAGGTTCATCATTTCGAGACATTCAGTTCGATTATAAGTTTGCTGAAATCAGAGTTCATATGATTTTCGATTTAATTTTGAAGTTTCTAACTTAATTTTTCCTCAAGATTCGTGCCCGATCTAGATAATTTTTTGATGATATATCAATTATAAATAAATAATTAAAAAATTAGCATCATAAGACATTCAGTTCGATTATAAGTTTGCTGAAATCAGAGTTCATATGATTTTCGATTTAATTTTGAAGTTTCTAACTTAATTTTTCATCAAGATTCGTGCCCGATCTAGATAATTTTTTGATGATATATCAATTATAAATAAATAATTAAAAAATTAGCATCATAAGTATTGATTAAATAATTAGCTAATAATAAAATATTTATATAGATAATTAATAGTATATTTAGTAATTAAATACTATAGTTA
>NW_021319523.1:971678-1001461 GCF_001605985.2 Dendrobium catenatum | reverse complement strand
AAAACCCCCCCCCCCCCCACCTTGGGAGGCTTAGAAGAGTAAAAATTATCATTGGTCAATTGAGTAACCAGACAAACATAAAAACATTCTTTTTAGTCGTCGGAAAAGACTAGGTCCTCTGCAACGTGGTCTGATCTTCATCTGAAGATCATCCTAAATGAGTAGCAAGACCATCAATATTCAGTAAAGGCTTGATCCTCCGATGTGGGCTCCAGTCTTCATCTGAAGAAGTCACAAGACCGTCAATATTCGATAAATGCACAGTCCTCCGATGTGGGCACCAGTCATCATCTGAACACTGTCCTGAAGGAGTCGCAAGACCGTTAATACTCGGTAAAGGCCTGATCCTCAGATGTGGGCTCTAGTCTTCCTCTGAAGAATGTCCTAAAGGGGTCCCAAGATCACCAATATTCAATAAGGACCCGGTGCTTCGATGTGGACTCAAGTCTTCATCAAAAGTATGTCTTGAAGGAGTCAGAAGACTGTTAAAATCTGGTAAAGGCCCGGTCCTTTGATGTGGGCTCTAGTCTTCCTCTGAAGAATGTCCTAAAGGAGTCACAAGACTGTCAATATTCGATAAAGGCCCAATCCTCCGATATGGGCTCCAGTCTTCTTCTAAAGACTGTCATGAAGGATTTTCAAGACTGTCAATATTCGATAAAGGTTCGATCTTCAGATGTGGGCTCTAGTCTTCATCTGAAGACTGTCCTAAAGGAGTCACATGACCGTCAATATTCCATTAAAAATTTGATCCTTTAGTACCATATGAGTATAATGGTGGACTTTGGTGGCGAACAAAATATGATTTTATTGTGCCAGTCCAAGCTTCCCATTGATTGGTAACTTGAAGAACATTGGTATCGACGGTCAGACGTAGGTTTGATGATGGTGGGTAGTGAGGAAGAAATCTAACAACATTAGAAAAATTGGCATAAGTCTAGCGATGGTTAATGATCGATGGGCGAAGAGATCCAACGATTATAAGTTGATGCATGGAGTTAGGCAATATGTCGATGAAAGAATGTTCGAAGTGGTTAGGGGATATTTCAATATTGGTGGTCAGTTGGTGAGTTAATGATGATGACCGGGCAGAATTTTGCTGAAGATAGAAGATATGCATGTTGACAGGGGCAGAGAAGTACCACTTTATTGGAGGAGGTCAAACATTATATCAACCACAACTATCTAGTGACACTCAAATGATGTTAACAAAGTGGAGCCATGATGCGGATGAAATCCCTCTTTGAATAAAGCTAAGTAAGACGCTTCAAAATGCAAGGTGGAAGAGGTCAATTAGATCCATCAAAGACATTTAACCAAGGATATTTGAGCTATCAAATATTATTTCTCAAAATGACGCTTGTTGATTTTAACTTGTATTGAGAAGGATAAAAAAATCCACTAAGGGTGTTTTACTTATCCGAGATTATTTTTCAAAATATTACTTGATAGCATTAACCTGTATGAAGAGGTCCAGAGAAACCACCAAGGATTTTTTACTCACTCGAGATTGTTTGTCAGAGCATTATTCGATGATGTTAATCAGTGTGAAAGAAATTGAGAGAATTCACTAAGAATTTTTGACATATCAGAGGTTGTTTGTCAAATAATTGCTCAATGATGTTAACTTTTGTGGAAGAGGTTGAGGGAATTCACTCATAATTTTTGACATGTTCGAGGTTATTTATCATAGCATTGCTCGTTGATGTTAACATGTATGGAAGAGGTTGAGAGAATCCATCAAAGATATATGACCTATTTGAGGTTGTTTGTCAGAGCCTTGCTCGATGGAGTTAAGCTGTATGGAATAGGTCAAGAGAATCCACCAAAGATGTATGACTTATCCGTGGTTGTTCGTTAGAGAAGTGCTCGATGACATTAACTTTTATGAAAGAGGTAGAATCAAATCCCCATAAGATTGATTATATCTTTAATTGGAAGGGGGTGAATGTCACTTACATCCCGAATCAAAGGTAAAGATTATTGTATCTCTATACCATTTTTTTCTTTTTTGATGTTGAGATTAAGACCTTGTACAAATAGTGAAAGTCTAACTTGGGACTGTATATAGCTTAAAATTTTCTTGAAGCATCCTTACACTTATTAGAAGCATTATGAAAAATGGTTGCAAATGACATTATCTTGAACGTTGAAAATAGCGGAGAATATTTGGTAGGCTATAGTAACCTTAGAAGCTACAAAAATGTTCTCCCCATAGTCCAAATCTGCTTCCATAAAAATGATACAATATTTATTGATGCTTAAGGGGCTATAGAAAATTTTATAAGTTTACCCCCCCCCCCCAGTTAGGAATAATTTCTAATAGATGGCATCATATAGTTGTGTTTTGGAATATTCGTGGTGGTAGAGAGTGATATAGTTTATTGACATAGCTTTGTACGAATATCCAACACCTAAATAAATAATAGAGTATAGTTACAACGTTTATAAGAGACACCATAATTTTTATGTGAAAACCCTTGAATGGGAGAAAAACCACGAGGCCTAGCCTAATTTGAATGGATCCACTACTATTTGCAATTGATTACAAGGAAGTTCTTTAGCTCGATGTAGCAAATATACATCATCTATATAGTGTATTACATGGTGGGAGTTGGAAGAATCAGTGTTGATATGTTCATTTGGGTGGCATGACCATAGTCGACGAGTGTTATAGGTAGGAAGGATTGCAGTTAGATGATGGTGGTCAGAAGGACCGCAGTCAGTGGGCAAAGGTGGTTAAAAAGATTATAGTCGGATGACGGTGGTTGAAAGGATCATAGTCGGTGGGCGTTGTAGTCCAAATGACTATAATCAGCACGTGCTAGAGGTCAGAAGAACCATAGTTGGTGATGGTGATTAGAAGTACCTTAGTCAACGGGCAACAGAGGTCAGAAGAACCATAGTTGGCAGGATACAAAGGTAAAAAAAATCTTAATTGGGTGGAAGTGGTGGTCGAAAGGACTATAGTTGACAAGCGGTGAAGGTTGGAAGGACCATAGTTAGAGGATAATAGAGGTCAGAAAGATCGTAGTTAGAAGATGGTGGTTTGAAGGACCATAATCAGGCAATGGTGGTCATAAGGAAACTCCGATGGTGGTCGATGAACAAGAGGTAGCCCAGAGGTGGTCGACAAACAGAAGGAAGTCTGGCGATGGTCTGCAAGAACTATGGTGGTGGTTGGCAAACAGACAGAAGTCCGATAATGGTTGGGAAGTACTATAGCGGTCGTCAAAGCCAGGAAAAAGTCCGAAAGTGATTGAGAAGATATTCGGTGGTGCTCTAATAACAAGAGGAAGTTCTGAGGTGGTCGATGAACAGGAGGAAGTATGGCGATGGTTGACGAAAAGGAGGAAGTCCGGCAGTGGTCAACGAACAGGTGGAAGTACAGCGACGGTCGACAAAGAGGCAGAAGTCCAGAGGTGATCGATAAACAGGAAAAAGTCCAGTGGTGGTCGAAAAATAGGTAGAAGTTTGGAGGTGGTCGATGAGCAAGTGGAAGTCCGGTAGTCGTCAGGAATTACTCCAACGGTGGTTGATGAACAGGCACAAGTTTGGCGGTGGTTGGCGACAACTCAGCTTCCAACTTCTTCCCTTCTCTTTCTTCTTTTCTTCCTTTCCCCACATGTGAAGAAGAATTGGGGCTATTTATAGCTTTTTGAGATTGGGAAGGCTTGAAAATATGGGGAGGTTAAAGGTCAAAATGGGAGTATTTTGAATGGATGGTTGATAATGATCACTTTCATCATGGTTTGTTTACTGGGCCTTTGAATGTCTTAATGACATCAGAATTTAGTGATCTTGGACTTGTTGGATTCGACTTGTCGAGCCGCTCGATTTGACTATAAGCATGTCACATTTATAGTTTGGTAACTAATCAAAATTAAGCTTTGAACCTTTCAAATTTGCTTTGGACCCTTGATTTGGGCTCATTTGTGCTCAGATCTAGCTAGTTTTGCTGTCATTGGGTTTAAACTTTTTAAGATATTTATTTTGACTATAAGTTTGTTGAAATCAGAGTTTGGATTGTCCCAAATTTAATTTTAGAAGCTTTCAAATTATTTTTGCTTTGAGATTCGTGGCTGAACAAGATAAATTTTTTATGATATATCAGTTTTTCCCCTATTTTCAGACATCAAAGCTCTAGAAGTCCAAAAATATATATATATATCACAAATTTTTTAAGGAAGTTTTTCAATAAAAGATTAACAAGAAAATTACAATAGAGAAAACATTTTATAAGTAATCTAGTATAATCTTATATATCCGGGATATATAAGGAACCAAATTCATATTTATAAACTTAATTTTGTAATACCTCCAGAGTTTGATATACGTAATATAATAGTTTGAATATATTTAACGGGCGGAAAGTATAAGTCTTTTTTTTTTGGAAAATTAAGGGCAAAGCCCAATTCCATTAATCAAAACTAATTATAAGTAAAGGAGAATAAAGGAAGAAAGAAAAATAAAGGTGTATAAAATACACACAAAAAGGCTTCAAAATATCTAAACAATGTGAACTAAAGGTGACGACACCCAAAAAAGGCTCCGTATGTGTATTGCATCCATCCAGCTCTTAAGAAATCCCCGACTGCTAAAGAAGCCATCTAAGGGGAGCCTAATTGCTAAGAGTCGCCATCCAGGGGAGAGGATAGCAATCCACTCATCCTAACCCCAAAATAACAAACTCAAATCCAATAAACCATGATCAAGTGTAATAAACTCAGCAAAATAACCATGAAAGAGAAAAGTAGAACTCCCCAAAGTACATGAGACCAAACAAAAATTCAGCCTATACAAAGTCGCACCATCAGCTGCAATGAATTCGAACATAACATAGGAACGACCACCCAAAACAAGCAGCTAGGCAGCATAGCAGAAGCTAAACCCCATCTGAGATAAAACTTGTAAGCTTTTCTCCTTTCTCCACCTTGAAATCTTCATTAAAACTGCTTTTCTAATAATTTCTTTTATGATAAATGCACTTTTAGCAATAGAAGCAAACCTCCTTTCATTCTGCTCTCGCCAAATATAATAGACAAAACTCCATAAAATTAAGAAAGAGAGCTTAACCTGTTTTCCCTTAGGCCCTTCAAGAAGAAAATCAGCAATTTGAAATACCTTTGGTCGCAGAAGAAAACACTTGAAGCTTTGAATGATGCTACTAATAATAGTAAAGGAAAAGTCACATTTAAAGAAGAGATGGGCCACTGTTTCTTATTTTTGTTTGCACAAAGAACACACAGGATCAACCAAAATATTCCTTCTAGTCAATATATCAGCCTTCTTAAGACCACCCGCCATGGTAAGCCATCCAAAAGTTGAAAATCTAAGTGCATAATGTTTGTGGCACACCGCATGATACCAAGAAACATCAGAGTCATCCTTAAAATTTTTAGAAATAAAGGTATGAAAAGAAGAAATCCCATTACCCGATTTCCAATTCAAACAATAGGAGTTTCCCTCTAAAGAGAGGGGATTAGCCCGTATGGTGCTGCATATGGTCTTGTTAAGAGACAAAGGCAAAAACCAACCATAAGGACATAGAATTACATTAAGTTTATCATGAGTAGGAAATAGATCATTAATAGAATTATATATTGGCATTTCAGAGAGTGAATGCCCATTACACCAGTGATCCCAATAGAAGGAAATGGGGCTGTTAGCTGTAATAGTGAAGCATGAATTATATTTAGCTTTGAGGGCCGTTTCATTTATACTCTTCCACATAGGTGAAGCATCTCTAGAAATGGACTTCCACAGAGAACAATATCTATTAAACAGCCATGAAGAGAGCAAAGAGGAGGTATTATAAATTCTAATTATTATAAAGCAATCAAATGCAAATTTGAGAGCATCAAAAGTCGGCAACCCCAAGCCCCCTTTAATTTTAGGCTTGCAAGTTTTAGACCAAGAGATAAGGTGCATTTTCTTTGCATTAATATCACCAAAGTATATAAATATGGAATATAGCTTATTAAGTTGTTTACAGCAAGCCTTAGGTATGATGGCACCACGAATCCAATACGCCATTGTATTCCAGATAGTGAATTTGAGGGATTGAAACCTGCCTGCAAAAGAAAGAAATTTAGCTTTCCATCCGGAAAGCTTGTTAGAAATAATGTCTAGAAGAGGGGTGAAGTTAAAAAGATGAGCTCTCTTAATGGATATAGGCAATCCTAGGTAAGTTATTTTAGGACAAAAGGTAGGGATTTTAAGGGAGGCACATAAATCATGAGCAATAAGCGAATGTTGGTGCAAGGTAAGAGAGCTTTTATCATGGTTTATCTGAAGTTCAGAAGACTTAGCAAAAGTTTCCAGAATTTCATTCAAGGTCGAGCAATTGTTAAGAGTGGCTTCCCCAAAAACAAGGATATCATCAGCATATAATAAATGAGATATACATACATCATTGCATTCTATAGCCTTAAAACCATTCTCATTACCATTTGAGTCCAGCAAACAAGAAAAAATCATCCATGGCGATGCAAAATAAATAAGGGCTTAGAGGACAACCTTGTCTCAAACTAGTCGAAGATGAGAAGAAGCCCTCCAGATTGCCATCCAAACAAATGGAGAACACACATTGGAAATGCAAGCTTTGACCCAACTTATGAAAGTAGATAGAAAACCCTTTTGAGCCATCCTCAAAAATAAAAATTATCCAGAAATGGAATTAAAGACTTTTTTGATATCCAGTTTAGCACACATAAAATTCCCTTTGCGATTCTTCTTGAAAAATTCTAGCAATTCAAAGGCAAGAATAACATTATCAGTGAAAATTCGCTTGTTAAGAAAACCAACTTTGGCTTTATTAATGATAAGAGACATAATGCATTTAAGACTAGCCACCAAGATTTTAGTGATAATCTTGTAGAGAGTATTGCAAAGTGATATAAGTCGAGGACTCTTAGGGATGAGGGCTATACCTGTAGCTTTTACTATTCTAGGCATTTTTCAAAGAAGGAAGAAACAGCTTTGCATAGAGAGGGGCCCAAAATATGCCAGGCAGATTTGAAAAAGTGGAAGTTAAAACCATTTGGACCCGGGGAGGAAGTAGAAGCACCCGAAAAACATCCTCTTTTATTTCAACCACAATAATAGGATTAGAAAGCGTAGGAATAAGGTGGCTATGGATGATATCACCAATAGGAAAAACTGAAATATCAAGCAGGGGCGGAGAGGGTTTGTACAACTTTTGAAAGTATTGAACAATAAAGCTACTAGCAGAGGAGATATTGCCATCAATTCCTTCCAGAGCAGCCATAATCAAAGACCCATTGTAATTTCTTCTAATACGAATTCTAGAGTAAAGGAATTTGAGATCATCCTCCCTATGTTTAAGCCATTTGTCCTTAGCCCTTTGTATAATCCAGGAAGTTAAGGATGAAGTGAGGTCAACAATCTCACTATTAAGCCTCCTAAGGATGGCGTTAATCAGAAGATTGGAGGGATCATATTGCAATCTAGAAATGCATAAATTTTGTTTTTCTTGGAGATCATGTAAGGTGTCATCAATAATACAGGAAGAAGACCATTCTTTGCTATTAATGAGGTTTTTTTACCTTGGTGAGCTTGTGACAGAAATCAATAAGCGGGTTCCCCATAAATGGCGTCATAAAAAAATTAAAAAGTATGTTCCAATAACCATCCCTATGAGTCCAAAAGTTTTTGAATTGGGACCGTTTAATGCAAGCTTAAGAGTTGCCATCCCATACAAAGAGGGGAGAATGATCTCAGCATATGGGATCCCCAAACAAATAAAGAGAAGTGAGAAATTTATAAAGCCATTCATCATTAACATGGACTCTATCCAACTTGATATGGATAGGATAATATGTTTGTTGATTAAACCAAGTATAAAAATGAACATTAGAATCGAGATCCTTTAACTGAGTATTAAATATAAGGGAGTTGAATTCAACCAATTTATTAGAGTGCAAAAGAGATCGTCCCACTTTCTCATTTTGAAACCTACAGCATTTGAAATCACCCAAAATAATCCAGGGAATATTAGTTGGAGGAGCATTTTAACGAATCTATTTCCAAAGAGAGGAGTGTTCATCAGCCGAGTTAGAAGCATATATAACCAGTAGGAAGAAAGTGGATGAAGATCCAAAATTGATCATCCCGCTAATCATTTGAGTATAAGTGAAGGTGGGATTAAATTGCATTTTGTTGGGAGCCCATTTAACCCATATTCTACCAGATGTAGCTAAATCAAAATTATTATAGCTATCTTCACCATAAAAAATTGAGTGCGAGGATAAAAACCAGGGGCTGTATAAAGCATCCACTTGAATCCCATTTTCCAAAAGACAAATCATATCAAGATTATGGCTTTTAGCAAGTTACTTGCAAGTGAGGACCTTGCTAGGGTTATTAAAACCACTTATATTCCAAGATGCAATATTGAGCAAAATCATTGAGATTTAGTGAATGATTGTGGGCCTTTTCTTGGGTCCTTGTCTCTTGAGCTTTTCTGTTGAGAGGTGGTGTTTGCGATTTGGCTGGACTTTTTAGAGTTACCTTTAGATAGTGTGGAATTATCCAATAGAGTCTCTCCCAAAGGATTTTGCTCAGGCTGAATAACTGCAAGAGAATCAAACTTATTTGGAATAATAATGTGGGAAGGTCCTATGTCAAATCTCGTTGGGATGATGGTTGTCAAAATAACTTCTTCTGTAGGAGAGTTAAGATTAGGAATATTGGAAAGTAGAGAAGACAGCTTTGGAATAGAGATGGAGGGGTGAGGGTGTGGAGTAGAAATAGAATTGTTAACCTGAATGCTTATCTCTTTCTCAGGTTGACTAGGCGGGAGCAGTAACTATGGTTGCGGCTGAGGCTATGAGGGCTACAATTGAGGTGGCTGAGAAGGTTGTATTAAAGGCGGCTGAGGTGACTTGGGATGAGAATGGGTAATTGATGGTTGTGGAGATTGTGACTGAGAGGGTTTCGGGGATTGAGGAAGAGAGGGTTACTGATTTAGAACTGGCTGAGAACATTTTTGAGGAGTTTGCAATCTCGGTGGGGGGGGGGGGGGGTCAGCTTCTACTAGCAGCCCAATATTGAGATACCCTGGGATCTCTAGAAGGAGGTCTCTCTGTGTTAGAGTTAGAAACATAGACTTCCGTCACTTGCTAAGAAGGAGGTTGATAAGGGCATGTGCTTGACAAGTGCATTAATGAACCACAAAATTCACACGGTGTAGGACACCATTCATATTATATTTTCAAGTGCATGATTTCATCTCAATTGAAATTGGGATAGTCCGGGTAAACAGTCTTATTATTCACCTGCACAGAAACCCTAGTGTATGAGCAGCTTTTTGCGCAGTGAGCGCATCCACAACAAGCGGTATGCCTATTTTGCTTACAATAAATGAGATCCCTTCAGAATTCCAGCAATATAAGGGGAGATCAATAATTTTGAACTAGATAGGAAGACATGTGAAATTATCCCTTTGAGGTCTAAATTTAGGAGACCATTTTTGCAATATAAAAGGCTTTCCTAGAAAAAACCAAACCCCAACTAACCATGCCATCTCATAATCCAGAGATGAGAAAAACTTAAAGAGAAAGAAACCATCATTCATATTAAGAAGTTGGATATTACCTTGCAAGCTCCAAGTTTTCTTGATAGCAGTTAGAAGCGCCTCATAATAAGGCCTCCTTCCAACTGAATACCCTACCAGAGATAGCGTCCATTCATTCACAGCTGCATCAGTTTTAGCTTTTGGAAAAACAATGACTTCATCTTGGGTGTGGAGGAATGAGATGGGAAGATCTTTGGAGGAGAAGCAGGACAGGTTAACAATGTTTGACCAGTCACGCGGCGGGTTAGAAGTAGGGGGAACAGAGGAAGAGGAGGATAAAGGAGGGAAGCCTTGGATGTTGAGGGAGGAGCCCATAGAGAGGGGAGCCTCTCAAGGTGGGAAGATGGAGGGCAACTATGGCGAGGAGGCTAGGGTAGAATGCAAAACCCTAACAAAGCTCTTTTTTTTTTTAAAGATGCACTAAGATAGAAAGTATAAGTCTTGAATAACATTTAAGTATCAATAATATTATGATATTTTCAGCAAATATCAACATCAAATTAATTACAAGAAATTATTATACGCATTTTTTAATTCTCATAAAAATTATTTGTTGTAAATATATTATATATATGTTATTGATATATCATCAAAACATTATCTTGATCGGACACAAATCTCGAGCAAAAATCAAGACGGAAGATTTAAAAATTAAATCTGGGATCACTTGAACTCCGATTTCAGCAAACTTATAGTCAAACTGAGCGTCTCAAAAATACAAAGCCAACGACACCAAATTCAACTCAATCCAAGCCCAAATGAGTCCAAATCAAGGACCCGAAGTGCTGTTAGAAAGTGCAAACCACAATTTGTGTTACCAAATGGCTTCAAAACATGACGAGCTTATAGTCGGATCGAGCGGCTCGACGAGACAAATCCAATGAGCCCAAGATCTCTGAATTTTGAAGTCATTAAGACCTTCACATGTCTGATAAATGGTTCATGATCGAAGGATTCAATATCGGCCGTTCATTCGGACCACTCCATATTTTCCCTTGATCTCTCATCTATTTACGGGTCATGCCACTCCAGAAAATCTATAAATAAACCCCTCATTTCTTATGAGAGGGGGTCAAGACCCTAGACCCAAGAAAGAAGAAGCAAGATAAAGGGGGAAAGCAAGAAGAGGAGAAGAGAAGAGTAGGAGGGAAGATACTCCTCCTCGACCACCGCCAGAGTTCCGCCCGAACTCCAAATGTTGCCAGAATTCTACATGACTTCCACGGGACATCAGAATTCTACCCAACTTTTACAGGACGCCAGAATTCTTCCTGACTTCCACGGGATGCTGACATTCTGTCCAAGTAATGACAGAGTTCCCCTCTGACACCAAAACTTCGCCCAAGTGATGTCGGAGTTCTCCTTGACCACCAATAGACGCCGAACTTCTACCCGACGCCGAACCTTCACCCATCGCCAAGTTTCTACCTGAAGCGGATCTTCTACCGTTTAGCCGAAGATGGATTTCTTTCTATTATTGGACTTCTATCTGACACAGTCCTTCCGACCTCCGTCGCCAGCCAACTACGGTCTTCCTGACTTACGTCGCCTGCCGACTACAGTCTTTTGGATCTCCGTCGCCCGCCGATTACGGTCCTCCTAACTTACGTCGCCCGTCGACTACAACCTTTTCGACCACCGTCGCCCGCCGACTACGGTCCTTCTAACTTACGTCGCCCATCGACTATAGTCCTTTCGACCTCCATCCCCAGCCGACTACGGTCCTCCTAACTTACATCGTCCATAGACTACAGTCTTTCCGGCCTTCGTCGCCAAACAATGATCTTTATGACCTTCGTCGCCAGTCGACTACGATTCTTCTAACCTCCGTCACCAGACTATGGTCCTCCTGACCAAACGAATACGTCAATAGTGACTCATTATATTCACATAATGTAATGAACTTTAGAAGATGTACATCAAGCTAAGGCCTTCTCAGAGAAGGGCCTCATTTGTAATCAACTGCTATACTAGTGGATTCATTTGAACTGGGCTAGGCCCCGTGGTTTTCCCCCTTTTTAGGGGTTTTCCACATAAAAATCTTGGTGTCTCTTACGAATGCTACATACTCTCTTATTTGATTGCATGCCGGATTTTTGTACAACGCTAAGACATTAAACTTTATATTTCTCCACCGTTGCGAATACTCCTGGACGCAACAGTTTGGCACCGTCTGTGGGAAAGTGATTCCCGACCGGGGGAAAATTTTTGCTCCAATCTCAAATGATTACTCATAGCATTAATTTCATAAGAATAATATATGGATTGAAGGGCAACTCTGACTCCAATTATGGTCAAAAAGATCCCCCCATACTTTCAATATCAAGATGACATTTCAAGAAAATCTGAGCAAATGCAAGGTTACTTCCAATCAATTGCAAGCTTTATACAGTCCCTTGCTAGACTTCTACTCCTTAGGCAAGGTCTTAATCTCGACCTCAAAAAGCAGTAACAGTCTAAAGATAGACCATTCTCTACCTTTGATTCGGGATACATGTGGCGTTTGCCCCCTCCCAATCAAGGAAAAATCGATCGCAGGGGGATTCGATTCGATCTTTTTCACGCAGGTTAACATCATCGAGCCGGGCGCTGACATACAACCTCGGATAGGTCTCAAATCCTTGGTGGATTCTCTCGACCTCTTCCACACAGGTTAACATCATCAAGCAAAGTGCTCTAACATACAACCTCGGATAGGTCTCACATCCTTGGTGGATTCTCTCAACCTTTTCCACACATGTTAATGCCATCGAGCAAAGGCTCCGATATACAACCTTAGATAGGTCTCATATCCTTGGTGGATTCTCTCGACCTCTTCCACACAGGTTAACGTCATCGAGAAGGGCTCTGACATACAACCTTGGAAAGGTCTCGAATCCTTGGTGGGTTCTCTTGACCTCTTCTATACAGGTTAACGTCGTCGAGCAAAGTCTCTGACATACAACCTCAGATAGGTCTCAAATCCTTGGTGGATTCACTCGACCTCTTCCATACAGGTTAATGTTATCGAGCAAAGGCTCCGACATATAACCTCAGATAATTCTTACATTCTTGGTGGATTCTCTCAACTTCTTCCATTCAGGTTAACATCATCGAGCAAAGTGCTCTGACATACAACTTCAAATAGGTCTCACGTCCTTGTTAGATTCTCTCGACCTCATTTACACAGGTTAACATCATCGAGCAGGGCTCTGACATACAACCTCGAAAAGGTCTTGCATCCTTGGTGGATTCTCTCGACCTCTTCCACACAGGTTAAAGTCGTCGATCAAAGGCTCCGACATACAACCTTGGATAGGTCTCACATCCTTAGTGGATTCTCTCGATCTCTTCCACGCAGGTTAATGACATCGAGCAATGCTCTGACAGACAACCTCGAATAGGTCTCACATTCTTGATAGATTCTCTCAACATCTTCTATAAAGATTCTAAGCAGGCTAAAAAGCCTCAAAAAAGTACATTATGCAAGATATCAAAATATGCCTCCAAAAATAGGGGGCAATATATCAAAGCATGACTAGAATATGTATAAATAATTCAACTTCCTTTGAAGGATAAATTTTCAATATCATTGAAATTACATTGCTAAAAAGTATACAACAAGTTTGTTTTTGCAAGAATTTGAAAGCAAAAGGTAAATTGATATCATTCGTACAAGTTACAATCATCAAGCAACAAGAAGCTCTAAAATAACTAAATATCCTTTGTGGATTCAAGTGACCTCTTCTCTATTATGAATTGATGAATTTCTTACAACTTTTTCTTTAAAGAAAGATTACAATTTGATCTTCATCAGGCCTCAACTTAGTTGATACCATAAGTGTGTCGTAAGACTACTCACAGCTTTGGTTCCTTAAATCAGGGATATCTGATGTCGACAAACTTCCATATGAATGCTTATTATCTTTGTAAAATGCCACTATACACCTGCTATCATCAGACATTAATCTGATATTTGTCGGCAGTTCTTTACTCCAGCCATCAATGGATTCTCGCTCGACTGCTACTTGCAACGCACCCTCGAGCTCTCTCCTTCAACTCTAAACTCGATAGTTGACTGCTAATGGCCTTCAACTTGATCGTCCATCACTGATCAACTTTCGCTCAAATGGCGTTGAAAAACCTCTCGTCTACTCATCACTTCTGGTTCTCATCCGGGACACTATTGCCTCTGGATCTTCTCATATTACCATTACATACAAGCAGCAATTGCCTTCTTCTGTCAAGGATCATCTTTTAAGAAGATAGCTTCTCATCGCGACTCTTTCTACACAAGAGAGGGGCACTAAAGCTTGATAGGGGAATGCTGCCTATCTATAACAGTGGAATGCCTTCAATGTAAGAAAAGTTCGCAAGTGAAGACTAGAGAAAGAAAATCAATGGCTGTAAAAATTCTAACTTCAACACACAGAGAGGCACCCTAAATTTTAGTAGGGGATGCCACCTACAACAAACAGGGGAATGCCTCAATTGTAAGAAAGTTGGAATGAGGGAGGAGAAAGAAAAGAAACAGATGAAAAAAGTCTAACTTCTGTACAAGAGGAGGGGCGCTGAATTGAGTAGGGAAAGTCTCCTACTCAAAAACAACGGAAAGCCTCAACTGTCAGAAAGAAAGAAGAAAAAAGGAGAATAAATTCTAACTTCTATACAAAAGGAGGGGTGCTGAATTAAGTAGGGAAAGTCACCTACTCAAAAATAATGGAAAGCCTCAACTGTTAGAGAGCTAGAGGGAGAATAGGAGAAGGGGCAAGTTTCTCCTTGGCCTTAGTGGTTTATTTATAACATTTTTGGAGAGAAGAGGGAAGTTTCTAGAGTTTTCTAGAATTTTCAAAATTTTTGAATTTTTTTGAATTTTTCAGAATTTTTTAGAATTTTTTGGGATTTTTTTGGATTTTAAAAATCCATGTGGGTGACGTTCAAAAAAAATAAATTTCAAAAAATTGTAACCGCCGGCCCCTTAACTGCGTGCCCCATTGGGCACGCCTATTCACGCGTGCGGTGCAGGGCCGCCGCTAGTGGCGGTGATGGGCGGCGGACCTGGCCGGCCGTCCGGTTCGGCCGCCTACGCATGTCCGACCCTGATTTTCGGCCCGGACGGTCCGAATCAAACTTTTTTGGGGTCTCCGGACACATTTTTCAATGTTCCAGACTAAATTTTTATATTTTTAGAGCTCAACAGGGCCTCTACGATCAAGTTTGAGCAAGCATTTAATTTTTGGAACGTAATTTTTTGCGAATTGGCCAATGTAAATTGGAGACGCATATATTTTCGAACTCATGGAGCTTCGGCGTCCAAAAATAAGGGGGGAACTGATACATCATAAAAAAATAATCTTGATCGGATACGAATCTTGAGGCAAAAATTAAGCCAGAAGATTCAAAAATTAAATCCAGTCTCACTTGAACTCTGATTTAAGCAAACTACAGTAAAACTGAGCGTCTCGAAAATACGAACCCAACGACACCAAATTCAACTCAATCCGATCCCAAATGAGTCCAAATCAAGGACCCGAAGTGCTGCAGGAAAGTTCAAACCACTGTGAGAAAATAAAATCTAACTACTAACTTGATTTTTATTTAAAATATAATTTTTTAGTAATTAAAAAAAAAATAAATCTCTCTGTTATTTAAATAAAGAAAAGGAGGGTGAGAGAAAAGAATTTTAAATCTTTTTATAATAAAATATATTTTTATTTAAATATTGAAAATAGTTTGCTTTATTTATATTTTGAATATTCTCTTTCAATTAATTCTGTATAGTCGGATATTAGACCGCTCCGAAGACCGTTCTAATATTCTTCTATCGATTCTAAAGAAAGAGAATGACGATTCACTTTCCTAATCAGGTATAGTATAGGGAATATACAAATCATCCTAAAGGATAATCAATACATTCTCTATCTACCTAATTAGTCTAATGAATCTTTGATTCATTCCTGTAATCAAGTATATAGACGACATTTTACTTGTTCGTGAAAACAAATCAAATATTTGCTAATCTCTTAATTAAAAGAATGAATTTAAATAAAATTTAGATAAAGCAGAATTTTCTTTAAAAATAATGTTTTATTCTCTCACACGATTCACTTTATTTATATTTAGAATACCCTCTCTCAATTAAATCCACATAGTCGGATATTATACCGCCCACTCTGGATTTAAATGAAGGCTAATCAATTTCAAATATATATATATATATAACTAAATACTTGGGCTAATTTAAATTTCCACGATCAGGCTTTAGATTATACGATTATTATTTGAATTGAGAAGAATTAGAATTGATTAGAAGGAATGTGCAGAGAAAAGTGTATACGATTTGGACTTACCACCTGCCTAGAGTGGGCTGCCAGCTAACAATTCTAATCACAATAATTCGCCGATGATGCAAGAGTTAAGATGGCTTTATCTTAGGAATCAAAGAGTGGTTTAAGGATCTTAAACCATATGCAATTGAATATGCTTACAAAAACAAAAAATCTACACAAATGCTAATGATGCATGAAACAGATATATATGAAAGAGCTTATTTTATTAATATTGAATTTATCGGTTACATCATAGAATTTGCAATAAAGTAAAGGTGGCTAGGTCCCACCGACAACAAACCTGGATTCTAAGCCTATAAGAAAGTAGAAATTAAATACAACTGTTTATGGTCTTCAGGCTCCGAGTCTTCTATGGAATTCCAAAAAGGAACGTACTCTTGAGGGAGGATATCACTTTTTTGAGACCCATTTATATGTATATAAGTAGTTTTTTTTAATTCTCTTACAGACTTCAGACGCTGTACAGACTCAATCTATATACAATAATTCTAGGAAAAGAAAGCTTTACATTTTCAATTATATCAGTACATCAGACCCTAGGAACATTCCACTGTTGCAGTAATATAAAAGACAGAAAAGTAGAAGCAGTTGTATATCTATGCATGATTTGAGTGCGTTGTGTACAGTTATATATGCAGGAAAGTAAAGACAGAAAAGTAAAGTACACGGCCCTCACTTTATTCACTCCGCGCTCTGGTGTATAGACAGAAAAGTAGATATGCATGTTATGCAGTACAGAAAAGTAAGCAATCACACATAGGTGCCATCTAGGTAAGACACCCACAATCAAACCACAACAAACCACCGGCCTAGCCTAGGCTAAAGTTGGTAGTCCTAGCAAGCATCTAAGTATGTGAAAGAGGTTGTATGGCTTGGATAGGTCCTATAGGAATTATTGTTCAAATTACATGTATTATTAGAGTTTATTTATTTAGAGGCCAAATGGGATTTAATTGAAATTTAAGTAAAGTGTATTTGAATTTAAATTATTCCAATTTTAGAAGTTAAAGTTGTTTTATTTAGTTATAAAGAACTTATAGATTGAGAATTCCCTAAGTGCGAGAAATTATCAATTTATAAGTCCTAGAACTTTCAAAATGCACACTCATCTTATAAAGAAGATAAGTATTCATTTTGAGAGTCCCTGAAATTTTATTAGAGAGAGAGAGAAAGGGACCTTATGAATGCAATACCACGTGCCCTCCTGAAGGAATCTAGCACGTCGTATAAGGTCGGTAGTTTATTATTTTTGTTTGAAGATCTCCAAATCCAAATGGGTTAGTGCATTCTTAAAAGGAGTCGTGCACAACCCATAAGAGATCTTTTTGTTATTTAAATGTTTTAAGAGTCTTTGAAATCAAAATGCCTAAATTCCTCCAAAAGGAATCAAACTTTAGGCATAGAAGACCCAAATTCATTTAATCTAAATTAATTATCAAATCTGACTAATTAAGGTAGATCTTAACCAATCAAATTATAAAACTAATTTAGATTAAAGGAATTTAGAATTTAATTGAATAATTAATGGATTTTAATTAATAATATTCAGAATTATTAAGAATTGGGGGGTTTATTGCTTTATTATTGATTTGAAATTAATTTAGAGATTGATTTTAATTGTTGGTTGAATACCACCTTTGTTTCATACCGAGGCCGTGAAGTTTATTTCTCCTTCCTTGGGGCTAAGCTAATAGCCTCGTAGGCCTGGGTTACCCAGTGATACCCAGTATAATTAAGTAGCTTAAATTGATTAATGTTTGAAAGTTAATGGATTTTATTCAAAAGAAGTTTCATTGCTGATTTTAAGAGTTGGTTAAGAATTTCTGAAGTTTTAAAACAATTTCTGAATTTTTTAGGAATTTTGGAATATTTTAATCATTTAATTAAGGGGTCCAAAATTGACTTTTTATTTAAGGATGTTTTCTGGAAAGTAAGTATTTTATTAAAATATTATACCTTAATACGATCAGTTAGAAGGTAAGTTTGCTGAAATTGGATTTTTCTGAATTTAGTTATGAAGGTTTGAAATTCTGAACTAATTTTGACTCAAAGTTGACCAATTTGTTGACTTTTTGAATTTAATGATTTTCTGGAATTTTTATATTTTTAATAAATATTAGGCCTTATTATGAGTTAAATGTAACTGACTTTGGTTGATTTGGATTTTTCTTGAATTAGTTATGAATTTTAGAAGTTTGAGGTATTTATTGAATTTTTGAAATTTTTTAATTAAAGGACCCTTTTATGGTTTTGCTCCAAATGAGTTCCCAATCCCTTGAAATCAGCTCCGGAGTTCAGGAATGACCTAAGGAGGGATTCCCAAGTGTTTGGGAATTTATTGGAATTTTTAATTATTATTAATTATTTAAATGAATTAAATTTGAATTTCACTTAAAATCAAATTAATCTTTAATTTACTGTCAAATTGATTTGGTTTTAATTTTCATGGATTAAGGATCCAATTATGGTCAATTAGAGGTCTTATTTGTATTTTTTGGAGTTAAAATGGATTTATTACATTTTCTGGAAGGTTTAGGGTCAATTAGGGGTTAATTAAGAATTTGATGAAATTAGTGAAATTTGGGTAGGAATTTGGGTTTTTAATTATTGAACTTATGATGTTGAATGGATTACAGTGACTTGAAGATTGATTTTAGATTTTTCATAATTTTATTTGATTTATTTGGGTTTGTTGAAATCAAAGAAAGAAAATCCTTAATCTACTAGTTGTTATAGGATTAATTAATGTCCAATCAAGGTACAATTGATCAAAAGGTATATGGCACTCATTTTCTAAGTTTGAGTTTCATCCCAAAAGGGATGTGTGTAGTTCTTCCTAGATTGACTAAGTTAGCTAAGACTGAGTCCTTAATTGTTGTCCTTAGTGTCACTAGGTTATAGGATATAAATCAATGTCTCTAACCCTTGGACAATAAACTACAATCATATCAAAACAATCATGAGCAAAAGAAAGATAGTGGTCCTAATGTCATATGGAGGGAGTTTATAATAAATCATTCCAATCGTAGGTTATATAATAACTTATGAGTTCAAATGACTTAATATGAAAAGAGATAGACATATGGAATTGGATTAAGGTTGCCTAGAGATATATGTAAATATATCATAATTGAAGTCAATCCAATCCCATAGAATGACCATATATAATTATTGATTCCTTAAGCTAGGTTAACATGCCTTTAAAAGTGAATTTTAATTGAATTATATATGATCATGGGTCTAAACTTATTATCAGTGAAAAGATGACTTTACACTGATCCCATAGGGTTCTAACATGCAATGATTAGATTTAAGTTGAATTGATTATGAATTTGCAAAATCAAGACCAAATCATGATCAGGATTTTTGTAAAATCATAATCCATGTGATATTGCATCAAAATGGATTACCAAAATTACAGGGGATCAACCTTAAACCCTATTATGTTTCTGCCAAATTTCAGCCCAAAATGATTTGTATATTTTTATTTAAAAAAAAAATTTAAATTTTATGTATTATTGAAATTATTAAAAAATTCTTACTCAAAATAATTTTTTTATATTTTTATAATAAACTACTTAAAAATACAGACAAAACAAGCTCAAGAACTCCAAAATTGGACCAGAAATGAAATTCCAGTCAAATTTTGAAGTTCTAGGCATTTCCTGAATTTATTTTAGGGTTTTAAATGCCCGGTCAAATGGCGGCACTGACTGGGACACGCGGCGTGCTCGGGGAAAGCCACACTGATGGCGGCGGTCATGCGGCGGCCCGCCACTTAACCAGCTCAGCAAGGTTTGAGGCCGTTCGATCCTCGGCGGTTTCGATCCGACAGTCAAGATCAGACCCCGCGGCTATCTCGATCTAAAGGCGATCGAAAGGCCTGATTCGAGCCCGCGGTTTGGATCAACGGCCAAGATCAAAGTCACCAATGACCTGGTCAAACCCCGGTCAGCAACAGAGCTTAGGTGGGATTTAATCGCGGCCGTTGATCGCGATAGAACGGATCCAATGGCCAGCAACCCGTCTTCTTCCTCCGTCCGGACAGAAAGCCCTAAACCCTTTTTTGTTTCATTTTCACAAAATACTAAACCAAACATTTTGAAATTTTAGACAGAGGAACATTAGGACCTAAGGAAGTGTGGGGGATCATTTTCTAAGCCATTGATGCAATGCTTAAAGAGTTATTTAAGAAACTATGTAAATACCTAGGGTTTAGGATTTCTCACCAAAAGATGGATCGATTTGGTTGATTTTAAAACGGTTGAATTTGTAGACTGTCCACGTGTTTATCTCCTTCAGACTCCGAGCTCGAACGACCACTGGAAGCAGAGTTAGATGAAGATGGCTCTCGGTCAACCACTGATCTCGCCGCCGGTAGCTTCGAAACTTCAAGGATCAATGGGAGAATGAAGGTTGAGCTCTAGGAAACCAAAATGAAGTCTCAAGAGCTCTGGAGAGTGACTAGAATGCAGGATCAAGTCTAACGAGTCATTCCTGTCCTTTTTCCCTATTCAGTTCTTTGGAGCCAAAACCAAGGGCTGGAATTGATCAGGGACGTTGCTTGGATGCGAGACATGTGTCTCAAATGGTTAGAGGAATAGAGAGTGTGCTGCTCAGGTGGGAAGGATGGACATCCTTTCCATTTTCATGAGGGGAACCACGAGCTTGTTTGGCTGGTCTAGGGACAAAACAAATGGCTGGGATGAGTTAGGCAAGCTCTAAGAACATTCCAGAATTGATTTGAACGACTGGATTGGCCTGGTTTCAACCGAGTGACTTTGGTGAGTCGGGTTGAGTATTAGAGCTCATTTAAGCTCTTGTTCGAGCTAGGGAGCAAGCCAGGGCCTGGGTTAGGTCGGGTTGGCTTCAGAGAAGTTCCTAGAGTTCTTTAGGATGACTGGATGGGTCTGGTTCAGGCTAGGTAGGCTAATTTGGTAAGATTGACCGAATAGGCTATGTTTGAGCTTTTGATTTGAACTAGAGAGTAATCCTAGGCATTGGGCTGGTTTAGATTGAGTCTATAGAGGTTTCTGGGAGTGAATTAAGTGACTAGACTGACCTATATTGGGTTGGGGAAGTTGGGTTAGTCGAATTGACTATATATGTTCATTTGAGCCCTTGTTGACTGTTTGACCAGTCAACAAGGGTCAAATTTACTTGGGTGGAATCCAGCTAGAGTCTAGGGTCATCTAGATTGATATGCATGAGTTGATTTAAGGGCTTGACTGAATCAGGTAGATCAAATGGGTTAAAGTGACCCATTAAGAGCCTTAAGGGGTAATTGGGTTGACTGGGTCAACCAGATTGACCCAGTGTGTGGTTTTAGGCTAGATAGGTTTGATTAGATATTTAGAGTCTGATGAGGGGGTTTTTGGATTTTAAAAGGCTATTAGGGTCAAAAGGGCTTAATGGGCCCTTAATGGACCATTAAGCCAAAACTGGTTGACTTGGTCAACCAGTTGGGTTCAGGATGTGGAAATAGATTCAACAGATTCAGAACATCATTCTGAGTCTATTAGATGTGGTCCCAGGGTTTGGAGAGGTCAATTCAGTCAAAATCCCTATTTGAGCCCTTAAGGGTCCTCTTGGGTCAACCCTGTTGGCTTGGTCAACCAGGTTGACCCAAGGGTTGGGAATGGGTCCAATAGGTTTGGTTTGATATTTAAAAATTGCTGGAGGTGGTTGCATTCAATTTGGAGTTCAATTGATTGGAAATCCCCATTTTGAGCTCCATAGGGGTATTCTGATCTTTTTGGGCTCATGTCCACTGGGGGTTGAAATGGGTCCAGAAAAATTCAGTTTATTGGTCAACATGACAGGATTAATGATTTATAAGTGATTGCAGGCTTCAGTGAAGGCTCTAAGGTCAAGATCTTCTAAGTGACAAGCCCAGTGGCATAGGCTGTAAATATTTGAAGGTTTTACAGCCTTTGGATTTGGATTTAGTTTCTGTGGTTAGAGACCTCAGAATGGGCTCAAATTTGGAGGGTTGACTCTAGAGACATGTCCCATCAGTATGAAACTGACATAGCCTAAATCAGAGTCCATTTGACTGGATTTTTAAGTGTTCAAAAATTCACTGGAAAAGATCTTTAGGATAGTGCCTTAGAACCTGAGATCTGGATCTGGAATTGACTTGGAATTTAGATTGATTTGGGTTTGAGCTAGATTTAGGATCCCATTAGAGACCTCATACAAAAATGAGGTCAACAACCACAACTTTAGTTACCAAATGGTTTCTAAACATGACGAGCTTATAGTCGAAACGAGCGACTCAACGAGACAAATCCAACGAGCCCAAGATCTCTGAATTTCAAAGTCATTAATACCTTCACATGTATGATAAACGGTCCGTGATCGAAGGATTCAATATCGGCTATTCATTCAGACCACTCCATATTTGCCCTTGATCTCTCATATATTTATAGGTCATGCCAATCCATAAAATCTATAAATAGACCCCTCATTTCTTATAAGAGGGGATCAAGACCCAAGACCCAAGCAAGAAGAAGCAAGAGTAAGGGGGGGAAGCAAGAAGAGGAGAAGAGAAGAGTAGGAAGGAAGAGACTCCTCCTTGACCACCGTCGGAGTTCTGCCCAAACTAAAAATGACGCAGGAATTCTGCCTAACTTCCACGGGACACCGGAATTCTACCCAACTTTTACGGGACGCCAGAATTCTTCCTGACTTCCACGAGATGCTGACATTCCGTCCAAGTAACAACAGACTTCCCCCCTGACACCAAAACTCCACCCAAGTGATGTCGGAGTTCTCCTTGACCACCAACAGACGTCGAACTTCTACCCGACACAGAACCTTCACTCATCGCCAAGTTTCTACCTAATGCCGGTCTTCTACCGGTTATCAGACTTTCACTGGACATTTAGCCGAAGATGGATTTCTTTCCATTGTTGGATTTCTACCTAACATAGTCCTTCCGACCTCCATCGCCAGCTGACTACGATCCTCCTGACTTATGTCCCCCGTCGACTACAGTCTTTCCGACCTCCGTCGCCCGCCGATTACGGTCCTCCTAACTTACGTCGCCCGCCGACTACAGTCTTTCCAACCTCCGTCGTCCACCAACTACTGTCCTTCTGACTTATGTCGCCTACCAACTATAGTCCTTCCGACCTCCATCGCCAGCCGACTACAGTCCTCCAGAATTACGTCGTCCACATACTACAGTCTTTCTATCTTTCCGACCTCCGTCGCCATCGACTACGATTCTTCTGACCTCCGTCACCAGACTATGATTTTACCGACCAAACGAACATGTCAAAAGTGACTCTTTATATTCACATCATGTAATGTACTTTATAAAATGTACATCAAGCTAAGGCCTTCTCAGAGAAGGGACTAATTTGTAATCAACTGCTATACTAGTGGATTCATTTGAACTAGGCTTGGCCCCATGGTTTTCCCCCTTTTTAGGGGTTTTCCACGTAAAAATCTTGGTTCCTCTTACGAATGCTACATACTCTCTTATCTGATTACGTGCTGGATTTTCGTACAACGCTAAGACGTTAAACTTTATATTTCTCTACCACCGCGAATACTCCTGGAAGCAACAATTATATATATGAGCTATTGAATATTCTTTCTCCGAATGATGCTTGTTAATGTTAACTTGTCTAGAGAACAAAAAAAAAATCCACTAAATGTGTTTTACTTAGCTGAGATTATTTTTCAAAATATTACTTGATGGTATTAACATGTGTGAAGAGGTCTAAAGAAAGCACCAAGAATTTTGTACATAATTTGGATTGTTTGTTAGAGCATTATTCAATAACATTAATATGTGTGGAAGAAATTAAGGGAATTCATCAATAATTTTTGACCTATTAAAGGTTATTTGTCAAAGCATTGCTTGAAGATGTTAACTTATGTGAAAGTGGACGAGGGAATTCACCAAGAATTTTTGACCTATCTAAGGTTATTTGTCAAAGCATTACTCGATGACATTAACCTGTGTGAAAGAGATTGAGAGAATCCACCAATGATGTATCTGAGATTTTTTGTTAGAGTGTTGCTCAATGGTGTTAACCTGTGTGGAATAAGTCGAGAGAATCCACCAAGAATATATGAACTATCCGAGGTTGTTTGTAAAGACATTACTCTATGACGTTAACTTGTGTGAAAGATGTCGAATTGAATTTCCCTAGGATTAATTATATCTTTAACTGGGAGGGCATGAATAACACTTGTATCCCAAATCAAAGGTGAATATTAGTCTAACTCTGGACCATTTTTCTTTTTTGATGTTGAGATTAAGACCTTGTCCAAAGAGTAAAAGTCTAGCTGGGCACTGTATATAGATTAAAATTTTCTTGAAGAAGCATTGCACTTGTTAGATGCTTTATGAAAAATGGTTGCCAATGAAATTATCTTGGACGTTGAAAACACCGAAGGATATTTTGTTGGCTATAGTCACCTTAGAAGTTGCAGCCAATATTTGCCCCTGAATTCAAATATGCTTCAATAAAAATGATACTGCATTTGTTGATTCTTATGGGGCAAAAGAAAATTGCATAAGTTTGCCCCCCAGTTAGGAATTATTTCTCATAAATGGCTCCACATTATTGCATCCTAGAATATTCATAGAAAGTGATATAGTTTAATATCTTAGCTTTGCACTAAAATCCAACGCATAAATAGATAATAGAGTATGGTTATATCGTTTATAGGAGACACCATATTTTTTATGTATAAACCACTAAAAGAGGGAAAAGCAATGGGATCTGACCCAATTTGAATGGATCCACTAGTGATTATAATTGATTACAAACGAGGCCCTTCCTTAAGAGGAAGGACTTGGCTTTATGTAACAAATATGCATCATATATAGTGTATTACATGGTGGGAGTTGAAAGAATCAGTGTTGATATATTCGTTTGGGCGGCATGACCATAGTCGGCGAGCAATATAGGTCAGAAGGACAATAGTTAGATGATGTTGGTTAGAAGTGAAAGTTTGTTAGGGATGTTAGGCTCTTATGAATTTGATTAATAAAAAATATTATTATTTCACTTCTAAGAAAGAGATCACAATAATAACAGAATTGTTTTGTCTTCCTATTTTTATATTATAATTAATCAGAAAAATAGAAATAAAAGATATTTCTTATATATATTCTAATACACTAAATTAAATAGTCCCAAGGCTAATTAAGAGAGAGAGAGGGGTGAATTTGTAAAAAATATCTTTCAATCAAAACACAAATTAAAACCAATATCACCACAAAGAAATCCAAATGCGAAAAATAAATGCAGAAGTAATAAAGGAAAGAACACACCAGATTTATAGTGGTTCAGTCAAACCTTGACCTACATCCACTCCTTGGAGGCACCCTCCAAGTATTGCACAACAAAAGTGTCTATCCTTTTGTAAAGACCATTTTGCTCCCAAATTCGTCCGGACGAAGTTCGATCGTCCGGGACAATCGGTACAGGTTGTGCAGGAAAACAGTTCTGGCTGTATGGTTTGTCTGGACGAAAATAGGATCGCCTGGACAAAATTCTTACCGAAAGAAGATCGTACGGGACGAAGTTTGTCTAGAGCCCAAGTCGTCCGTGACGATAATTAATTTCGTCTGGACGAAATTCTTCCAGAGCATAGATCGTCCGGGACGAAGTTGCGATCGTCCGGTACGATCAGTCTTGATATATAAGGAAATGATATATTTTTGGAAAAGAAAGGACGTCCAGGAAAGAGAAAAAAGAAGGAAAAGAAGGAAAAGAGGATTTTTGAGCGACTCCGGTCTATTTTCGTTCGTTGTGGTAGTTAGAGAAGTTGACCGACTCGAGGTAAGGCACATTCCGCCTTTCTTAATTTTCAGAAACGAGATTTTTGACGCATTTTCTGTTCCGAATTTTGTTTTTGTTAGCGAATTTCTGGTATTATTTTATTCTGACAAAGGTTTTACCGCGTAACTTTTGGTATATATCTGAGATGATAATTATGCACGTTTTGAGTATTTTCTGGAAGATTTGTACTGGACATTTTGAATTATGCGGTGTTTTGATTAAACTGCAAATTATCAGGATGTTGAAAAATATTTTGTCAGTACAATAAAAGTCTTATAATGTTGTTGTGAATGTTTTGTGGTAATTTGGTAAATTTCTGGATATGTGAATTTTGTTTAAATTCTGTACACTGTCGTTATGCCGTTGAATTTTCTGAAATAAGATGATTTGAATATTTGATGTGTTTGTGCTATCAGAAGGGAGTTATAAGGGGCCGGAATCCTACGTGATTCTGTTGTCTGGGTCAGGGAATTCTGAAATCTTAAATGAGCTCTGAAATCTAAAAATATTTCGGAACCTCTGATATCTGTTCTGTTCTGGTGCTATAAGCACAACGGGAGACATAAGGGGCAAAAATTCGTTGAGATTCTGTCTGTGTCAGGGAAGGGAGGTATAAGGGGCCAGAATCCGTCGAGATTCTGTTTGTGTCAGGGACATCTAAAATCTGATATCTGAATTTGCTCTGTGAGTTATTCTGATTATTCTGTACGATTCTATCTGCTCTGTGATTTGAAAGCTTTATGATATTTGTTCTGAACTCCGATTTGACTTCAGTCTTTCGTATCCGATGTTTGATTTCTGATTGAGCTATTATCTGTACTGTCTATTATATGATTTCTGTATAATTGTTCGATTTCTGTACGGATATTTTTCTGATGTGAGTTTCTGATGATTTTGATTGGTGATTGATATCTTGCTGAGCTGTTAGCTCATCCTTGTTTTCTGCGTGGTTTTCAGGTTCTGAGAAAGGGAAGGAGGTCTTGGACTAGACGTTCTGAATCTGATCTGTGATTAGGTACTTGATACTTTTGATTTTTGTACAGTCATGGCTTTTCTATTTTGTTCTGTTCTTTCTGTTTGAAGTCATGCACTGTATCTGTATATGCTTATTTTGATGAAAGAAAAGATAGTTGAGCTGTGCTGTGTTTGGATGTTTATAGTAGCTCTGTGTTTTTTTTCTATCTGGGTTATATTTGGAAGAAAGTTCTGAAGCAAATTCTAAAGCCAAATCGTGGATTTAGCTGTGTCGAGGTCCGATGCGAGCGGGATCCGTCCCGGTCGGGTTGGGTCGTGACAAGATTTAGTGGTATCAGAGCAATGGTTTTGGAATTTGGATTGTAAGACAGAGCTATAGGAAGCGATCTGTGAGTGTCTGGGGTAGTTTTGATTTGTCTGTATTTTTATTTTGTTATTTTTGTGCCTAATCTTCTATGTGATCATGGATCTGCCAGACCCTGATATGACAGATGGTTAGAGTGCTAGTCAGGCAGCTCTAGTGGGCAGTACTATCCTAGTAGTTGGTTCTGATACACTTTCTCAGTTCGCTACATTGATTGCCCAGATGATGAGCGAGACTCAGAGTAGAGCCTCTATTGTGCGATCTGAGGATATAGATAAACATCTGTAGTTGTTTCTGAGATTGAAACCTCCGATGTTTGAGGGCACTGATGAGCCCAGAGCAGCTGAAGAATGGTTGAGAAGGTTAGAGAAAACTTTTGACGGCATGCAGTGTCCGCCGGACAGGAAAGTACCTTTGGCAGTTTTTCTGTTGGATGGGGAAGCAGAGCACTGGTGGATAGGCCAGCAGGAGGCGAAATTCCAAGGGAAGTTAAATCCGTTGATTACTTGGGAAGAATTTTCTGAGGAATTCCGATCGTGGTTTATACCTCCTTCTGCACGACAGCAGATGCAGGAGACTTTTCTGAGACTTGTTCAGGGGAGCAGGACTGTGATGCAGTACGAGGATGAGTTTACTGCTTTAGCCAGATATGCTCCGCAGTTGGTGAGTACTTCTACTGAGAAGTGCTATCAATTTCTGAGGGGACTACGAGATTGTCTGAGGCAGCCCCTAGTGCCATTTCACATTTCTGATTTCTCTGAGCTTGTGGAGAGAGCTCGTTTGATAGAGAATGATCTGATGGCTACGCAGCAGCGGTGGACTGCGAGTATGAAGAGGTTTGGGGGTGCTACTTCTAGCAGTGGTTCCTCTAGCAAGAGGAGATTTGTTTCTGGAGACTTCAGGAGGAGTAGACAGTCAGGATTTTTGGGTACTGCCACAACCAGTACGACCAATTCTGGATCTGTCAGTGGGGCACCTGTGTGCCAAAGTTGTGGACGATGACATTTTGGCCAGTGTTATAGGATGACTGGCCAGTGCTTCAGATATGGTCAGCCAGGACATCGGATTGCAGAGTGTCCACAAGCTGGATTTGATAGACGATCTGAGTTCCGATCTGAGACTAGACCTGTTGGTTCAGCAGGAAGGCCGAGAACTGTTCCTCCATGCACTGTAACTGAAGGATCCTTTGGTGGTAGAGGTGGTGGTTCGAGTTCTGTGGCACGGAGACCACCCATTGGTAGTCAGAGGGAGCCTAGTAGTTCAGTAGCTTCAGCTCCTGTTCAGCCACGTGTGTATAGTTTGAGTCAGCGGGAGGCTCGAGACGCTCTAGATGTGGTGACAGGTACGATTTATATTTCCGACCAGCCCTGTCATATTTTATTTGATTCAGGAGCCAGTCACTCATTTCTTTCCGAGCGTTATTTTGATTCTTTGCATCTGGATTTTGTTTTGTTACCGGTTTCTCTTTCTGTTATTTTGCTGGCTGTAAGCAATTTAATCGCCTGGAAGTTTTGTTTTTGTGAGATTGATATTTCTGGCAAGAAGTGGAAATCGAGTTTGATTTTGTTGCCGATTTCTTCTTATGACGTGATTTTGGATATGGATTGGCTGAGTCTGTATGAGGCTCAGATTGACTGTTTGAAGAAGCAAGTGAGCTTGCTTATGGATGGAAAAAGATGTGTATTCCAAGGATTACGAGGTGTTTTATCCTGTCTGATTTATGTGTTGGAAGTCAGAAGATTGTGGAAGAAGGGTTGCCCAGTATTTGTGGCTTCTGTACGGGATATGAACATGGATGTGGGTTCTCTTTCTGATATCCAGGTTGTACGGGATTTTTCTGGTATATTTCTTGAGGAGTTGGTTGGCTTACCTCCAGATAGAGATGTTGAGTTCTCTATTGATATTTTTTCGGGTATAGCTTCGATATCGAAAGCTCCGTACAGGATGGCACTGAAGGAACTTTATGAGTTAAAAGTTCAGCTCCAGGAGTTGGTGGATAGAGGATTTGTTCATCCTAGTATTTCTCCTTGGGGCGCACCTGTACTATTTGTGAAGAAGAAGGACGGAACACTCCGTATGTGTGTTGATTACAGGGATTTGAATAAAGTCATGATCAAGAATAAGTATCCATTACCATGGATTGATGACTTGTTTGATCAACTTTCTGACTCTTCTGTATTTTCAAAGATTGATTTGAGATCTGGATATTATCAGATGAAGGCGAAGGAAGTTGATGTGTTGAAGACAGCTTTCAGTACTCGGTATGGGCACTACGAGTTTTTGGTTTTGCCTTTTAGGGTAACCAATGCACATGCTATTTTCATGGATCTGATGAACAGAGTGTTCAAGGAGTATCTGGATCAATTTGTGATCGTCTTCATCGATGATATTCTGGTGTATTCTGCTTCTGAGGAAGATAATGCTAAACACTTGAACATTGGGTTGGAGACTTTGAGGCAGCATCAGCTATATGCTAAGTTTTTCAAGTGTGAATTCTGGGTGAAGAGCATTTCTTTCTGGGGCATGTGGTGAGCGGTGAAGGTATTTCTATTGATTCCCAGAAGATTCAAGCTGTTGCTGATTGGCCAAGGCCTACTACGGTATTTGAGATACGTAATTTCTTAGGCATGGCTGGATATTATATAAAAATTATGAAGGGATTTTCTCAGATTTCTACGCCTCTAACGAGACTGACTCAGATGTCAGTA
>NW_021319523.1:765035-970547 GCF_001605985.2 Dendrobium catenatum | reverse complement strand
TCACTTCCACCTTCCCCGGTGCGGTGGAGTCGCCAGGTCCTTTGACACCAAAGAGATTTTCTTCTTTTGTGAACTTCCCTCGAGACAAGCCTTGAATCCGATGGTATTAAGGTGCAAGCCTGCCGGAGAACCTGTGTGGAATCCCCCTCCACACTCCCTTGAGTCCCCCCTCACAGGATCTTCTCCCTCTCTCAGACATCACCCATTCCTCACTCCCTTTCAAGCTCTCTCTTAAAATTTCCCCCAAAAGAATGAAGCTACAATGGCTGCCAAAGACACTTACAAAGTGCCTTGCTAAAGCTTAAATAGAAGATCTCAAAATGAACTCATTAATGCAAGTTGCCGACTTTATCGTCCATGACGATATAGTCCTATACGATCAGTGCAATTTAAACCCAATCAGCCATGACGATTTGAGATGATCAGAAGAAATTTGTTCTTATCGTCCCGGATAATAATATATCATCCTGGATGATCAGTACAAATTGTGGAATATCGTCCTGAACATCGCCCTGAAAAAGAGCTATCCGATGTCCAATCATCCAGCATATCGGCCAGGACAATCTGGCAATCATCCAGGACGATTTGATCATGCAATCAAGTCATAATTGCTTTCCTTAAATTTTAGAGAATTTTTGAAAAATTGTCCTGGATCTTCCGGGATGATATTTTATAGTGTAGGACGATCCACCGGGACGATGTTCAAAAATAAGTAATTCCTAAATAGACTGGCGGAAGATTCTTTCTATTTTGAGCCTATCATCCTGACCGATACGAAATCATCCAGGACGATATTTTTTGCATAATGACGGCTGCTTTAATAAGGATGCCCTAATTAAGGTTTCTGCTTTTGACCGATCGTCCAGGACGAAATAAAATTGTCCCAGACGATGTTACCAAAAACAGTAAACTCTAGGGAACAATCAGAAATCTTCCAAGATATAAAGCATCAGGAGCTACACCAAATACAATAGACTCATGAAAGAAAAAAATGTACAGATTGACTCAGACCTAGTCTACTCAATCTTGAGCTAGTTCTAAATTACAGTCTGATAATATAGACCAAAAATGTCAGAAGATAAGGTAGTCGTAGAGAAATAAAAGTGTTCGCTATCATCAAAATCATCATACATAAAAATAGATCCACAATAATCTCCCCCTTTTTGATGATGGCAAATATTATGATTTGAATTTACAAACAGGAAATATTTTCTCCTAATCTCCCCCTCACTAGAATAAAACTTTTAAAAAATAGGGGAGATAAAAATATTTTTGTTGTTTTTAATTTTTTGAGAAAAGAGATACAAATAGTACAATATTCAACAACAGTACTTTCTCCCCCTTTGACATTATTAAAAGGAGAAGGGACACAAATAATAAAAACAAAATGATTAAAATACAAGAACGATCCCTGATCTAGTGAACAAAACAAATATTCTTAAAATGAGAAAGTTACCTCTTAGTTTTAATCAAAAACTTTAGTAGAATTGTATTGACAACGCATAACCCAGAAAAGGTTAGAAATTTAAAATTTGATAATCCAAATTTAAGTTTTTTTTAAAAAGGCTAAAAAACTTTTTAATTCAATATCTAAATTAAGGAATAAATTAGAGAAAGAAACAGTCATTTTTTAAAAACTCCTTCCATACAATATATCTAATAGAAGATCAATGCACGAATTGTTGAATCATGAATCAAGATTTTCAAACTCAATAATCGAAAGTATCAAGAGTTTTCTTAAGCTTTAAGAAGTATAAGAATGGTAAGCATTAAATTTTATGGGCTCATTTTATGCCTCTTGACAACTGGTTGGCGCACTGCGCATTTTTTTATTTTTGATACACTTTGTGTATTTTTTTTTCAATTTGATGTCTTTGTGCATCTTTTATTTTTGACATCATTGTCTGATTTTTTTTTTTAAATGCTACCTTTCTGAAATCTTAAAAATAAAAGTAAATCCATTCTATTGACAAAGTGAATTTCTTGATTAAGAAAATTTTGACTTAGATTCAACAACTTGCAAAAGATTCCTATACGATAAATAAAATATCGGGAGATAAAAATTTTAGTTTCAAAAACTAATTTAAAATATGAAAAATTTTAAAATCAAAAGTAGAATAACCTCTTTTAGGAAATAGAGATTGAGAGTAAAAAAAATGTGTTTCCTTTCTTTGACTGTTTTAGAGAAGTCAATCACAACTTACCAAAGATTTCAAAAAAAAATTAGAAGTTGATTTTTCATTTTTAGAAAAGTGAATGTGTGTGTTGATTAAAAAAAAATTCAAGAAACAAGTAAAAAAAATTCAAAGAATAAACAAAAATAAAAACACCAAATAAAATCGAAAATAAAATAAACAAAAACACGAAAAATAACAAAAAACAAAATACAACACAAAAACACAAACAAGGCTTTTAACCATTATCTTTCTCCTGGTCCGATGCTTCTGAAATCAAATCTATTTGTGAGATTTTTTGCTTTTCATTATTTCCCCAGTTTAAAATTTGCTTCACTTTACCCTTTTCTTTTGCTGGAAGAATTCTTAAATTAGGGCACTAATTTTTCATATGACCAGTCTTCCTACATCGAAAGCAAATAACGTCAGAAGAAATATTATCATCCTTACCATTTTTACCTTTATTCCTCTTTTGTTGTTGCTTATGCTTTGGTGAGTTTTTTTATTTGCTTAACAAGTTATTGTATTTGTCACCAACTAAGCTATATTTTTTCGTATATTCACCTTTTAGAACAATCGTTTCACCTGCATCCACAAGTCTTTGACCCAAACTTTACTCGTAGGCAATGAGTGAGCCAATCAAATTATCAATAGAATATTCATTCAAATCTTTTGATTCACAAATAGCAATTACTTTAGCATCAAACATATCCAGTAGACAACGAAGAATTTTGTTAACTTTTTTAAAATTTGAAAATTCTTTTCCTAAAGCATGCAATGATGTTATAATTTGAATAAACCTAGTATACATATCTAAGATCGTTTCATAAGGTTTCATGGAAAATATTTCATAATCATGCATTAACACATTTAACTTGGATTACATGATTTCACTAGTGCCTTCATATATGGTGTGAAGTTTATCCCAAATTTTCTTACCAGTAGTGCACATGGATACTAACATAAAATCAACAGAATTTAAAGCACAAAAAAGTAATTTAAAGATTTTGCATTCAATTGAGCATTAATTTATTCTTTTATACTCTATTGATTAAAAGGAATATTAGTTTTAATTCCATCTAAAACTCGTGACGGTAAAGAATAACCAGTTAAAATCAAATGCCACATACTAAAATCAATCGATTGTAAGAAGGTAGACATGCGAGTTTTCCAAAAATTAAAAATAATATTTTCAAACAAAGGTGGTCTGGTGATTGAATAACCTTCCGTAATATTATGATTTGAAAAATTAGCCATGAATTAAAATTCAAAAGCTTTTAAAAACTAGATTTTATAAATACGACTCTGATACCACTTGAAAGTTTGTTAGGGATATTAGGCCCTTATGAACTGGCCCAAAGCTAATTAAGAGAGAGAGAGGTGAATTGGTAAAAAATATCTTTCAATCAAAAAACAAATTAAAATCAATATCACCACAAAGAAAACCAAATGCAGAAATTAAATGCGAAAGTAATAAAGAAAAGAACACACCGGATTTATAGTGGTTCGGTCAAACCTTGACCTACGTCCACTCCTTGGAGGCACCCTCCAAGTATTGCACTACAAAAGTGTCTCTCCTTTATCCCCCACAGCTAGGCGGAGAAGCCCTTACAAAATCACTTCCATATTCCCCGGTGCGGCGGAGTTGCCGGGTCCTTTGACACCAAAGAGATCTTCTTCTTTGGTGAACTTGCCTCAAGACAAGCCTTGAATCCGACGGTATTAAGGTGCAAGCCTGCCAGAGCAACCGTGTGGAATCCCCCTCCACACTCCCTTGAGTCCCCCCTCACAGGATCTTCTCCCTCTCTTAGACTTCACCCGTTCCTCACTCCCTTTCAAACTCTCTCTTCAAGTTTCCCCCAAAAGAATGAAGCTACAATGGCTACCAAAGACACTTACAAATTGCCTTGCTAAACCTTAAATAGAAGATCTCAAAACGAGCTCATTAATACAAGTTGCCAACTTTATCGTCTAGGATGATATAAATATCATCCTGTACAATCAGTGCAATTTAAGCCCAATTAGCCGGGACGATTTGAGATGATCAAAAGAAATTTGTTCTTATCGTCCCAGACGGTAATATATCATCCTGGATGTTCAGTACAAATCATGGAATATCATCCTGAACATTGCTCTAAAAAAGAGCTGTCTGATGTCTAATCGTCCAGCATATCGGCCAGGATGATCTGGCGATCGTCCAGGACGATTTGATCGTGCAATCAAGTCATAATTGCTTTCCTTAAATTTCAGAGAATTTTTGGAAAAATTGTCCTGGATCGTCCGAGATGATATTTTATAGTCCAGGACGATCCACCGGGATGATGTCCAAAAATAAGTAATTCCTAAATATATATGGCGGCAGATTTTTTCTGTTTTGAGTCTATCGTCCTGGCCGATACAAAATCGTCCAGAATGATATTTTTTTGCATAATGACGACTGCTTTAATGAGGATGCCCTAATTAGGGTTTCTGCTTCTGAACCGATCGTCCCAGATGATGTTATCAAAAATAGTTAACTTTAGGGAACAGTCAAAAATCTTCCAAGTTACAAAGCATCAGGAGCCACACCAAATACAATAGACTCAAGAAAGGAAAAAATGTACAAACTGACTCAGACCTAGTCTACCCAATCTTGAGCTGGTTCTAAATTGCAGTCTGATCGTATAGACCTAAAATGTCAGAAGATAAGGCAGTCGTAGAGAAATAAAAGTGTTTGCTATCATCAAAATCATCATCCATAAAAATAGATCCACAACAAGAAGTACCGTGGTCGGTGTGCGACAATAGTTGAAAGGATCGTAGTTGGATGACGGTGGTTGGATGGACCACAGTTGGAGGGAGACGGTGGTCTAAAGGACTTTAGTCGGTGGGTGACAGATGTTAGAAGGATTATAGTTAGCCATGGTGGTTGGAAGAGCCGTAGTCGATGGGTGACGGAGGTTAGAAGGGTCATAGTCGGCGAGTGACGAAGGTTAGAAGGACTATAGTTGGGCGACGGTGATCGGAAGAGCTGTAATCGGTGAGCGACGGAGGCTGAGAGGATTGTAACTATAGGAAGACAGAGGTCAGAAAGATCATAGTCAGACTACAGTGGTCGGAAGGACCATAATTAGGCAATGGTGGTCAGAAAGAAACTTCGACGATGGTCTATGAATAGGCGGAAGTTCGGAGGTGGTCAACGAACAGACAGAAGTCTGGTAGTGGTCGGGAAGAACTCTGGCGGTGGTTGACGAACAGGCGGAAGTCCGACAATGGTCGGGAAGATTTCCGGTGGTGGTTGAAGAACAGTCAGATGTCTAGCAATCTTCGTCTAAAAGAAAAAAAAGTGGTAGTGGTCTGGAAGAAATTTGACTGTGGTTGATGAATAGGAGGAAGTCTAGAGGTGGTAGACAAAAAGGCGGAAGTTCAACGGTGGTCGACGAAAAGGAGAAATTTCAATGGTGGTCGACGAATAGGCAGAAGTTCGATGGTGGTCAATGAATAGACAGAAGTTCGATGATGGTTGACGAACGTGCGGAATTCCGGATATGGTCGACAAATAGGCGGAAGTCCGACGGTGGTCGGCGGCAAGTTAGGTTCCAACTTCTTCCCTTTTCTTCCTTCTTTTCTTCCTTCTTTTCTTCTTCTCCCCTCATGTGATGAATGAGGGGTTATTTATAATTTTTTGAGAGTGTCATGACTTATAAATATGGCCAGGAGGATCAAAGTCAAAATTAGAGTGGTTTGAATGGGCGGCCGATACTGATCCCATTGATCATGGGTTATTTACTAAGCATTTGAATGTCTTAACAATACTAAAATTTTGTGAACTTGGGCTCATTGGATTCATCTCATCGAGCCTCGATTTGACTATAAGCATGTCACATTTAGAGTTGGTAACTAACCCAAATTGAGCTTTAAACCTTTCAAATATCCTTTGGACCTTTGATTTGGGCTCAGATGTAGCGGTTTTGGTCTTATTGGGTTTGTCTTTTCGAGATATTCAGTTCGACTATAAGTTTGCTGAAATCAAAGTTTGGTTGGTTCCAAATTTAATTTCAGAAGCTTTCAATTCATTTTTGCATTGAGATTCGTGCCTAATCAAAATAAATATTTTATGATATATCAATTAGAATTTAACAATTTTTTGCCAAATAGTTTTTAGGATTTAAAAATCTTAAGATTTAGTAAATCTATATTTATAAGATTTCTTAAATCCTACTTGTTGCCAAATAACTCCTAAAGATTCCTCGTCCTCATTTACATATTCTTCGCTATAAATCTTAATCTTCTTTTCAAGTCATGACGATGAAGTGCTGAGTTTTTCATCTAAAGAGCATTGGATACTTTTACCAACTAAAGGAGCTACTTGGTAGCTCCTATAGATTCCTCCCAAAAGATTAATGGTGTATAAATATAGATGTCATGTCATATATTTTAAAATCTAATAATAATAGGATTTTAAATAGTAAATTAATTTATTATTAATTTAAGTAATAAATTATATTTAAAAGAGAAAATTTAAATATTTTGAAGGAGAAATTATTAGCAATTTATATTTAAAATTTTATAATAAAAATGCCTTTTATATAGGTGCTAAATCTATCAACATCAAAGTAGAGAGTAAGAGTGAAATATTATTATGCAAAATGATATGAAATGTTATAGATAATGCAAATAAAACAATTTAGTAGAAATGCTTGCATGTGAATGATTGAATGATGGAGTACACTAATTTATAGTACTTGCTGTGGCTGTAATGTACCTAAGTGCGTGAAGTTGAAAAAGTAAAAAAAAAAATGAAAATTGAAGTAACATAATTGATACTATTTAGACTGTATATCCTATGACAATTGTATTAGTTCTAGAAAATGATAACATATGATATGTGTTTTATATGCATAGTGTACTATTTATGATCATTTTCTTAAAAAATAAAACTATTAATAAATAAAGTTACTTTATTTCATGATTTGTAAAAGCATGCATATTGTTCAAAAATATCATTATTTTACTATAATTTAGAAATATGATGTGTCACAGAGTTGTGTTATAACTCACTGTTAATATTTACAAATATACACAAGTATCATATGAAAAAGGATGAGACCGACCGACCTGGGTTTTCACGAGTGTTGGCGGGTCCTGGAGTGCTCGTCAGGGGCGCTAGCGCTTTATTTAAGTGGAAAGAGGAGAGAACACATATTGTAGGCGTGATATTCCGAGAGATGGGTATTTATGTGAAACAATTATATTATCTTTTATTAAAATATATTTTGTCATGCTCTAGAATCTAATGAAAAAATTAAAAATTTAACCTATATATATTTCCCTCAACACAAAATATACCATAGCCAATTAAATAATCCAAAAGCATTTAGTAATAAAAACATTCATCAACATTTCATTTTAAGAGAGTCATACATAAATAAATTTAGAAAAAATCAGCCTATGCATCAAAACATAGAAGAACTGTACTAATAAAATACCTCAATTGACCTAACTTTATCAACTCATAATTAACCAATTCTTTTCTTTCCTGAAATAGCATATACTTGACAGAGTGAGCAACGAAATGCTCAGTAGGCTATCACAATTCTTTTTATATAAATCAATATACAATTAAAAAGGTTTCATAAATTTTATAAAACAAAACAAAATAACTTTACACTTAGAAAATATTGTTATGAAATTATTATATTTTTTTTCTTTACATAACTCCAGGTATAACTTGAACTTCAATATGCATTAGAAACAATATTCTAGAACATCTCACTTGAACTTGAACATATAATAAAAATAGCATTAAGAATTTGTCACTTGAACTTACATCATATAAACATTAACATATACTTTCACTTGTATTTTAACATGAGTATCATAGTATACTTGTTAATACAATATTATTTGCACTTGAATTTCTTTCATTTAATAGAATATACAACATATACTATATGATATGCACATATCCTGATACATGCTTATAATTCCACTTAATACAATATCATACGACGAGGTTTTCACACCAGCAATAACGGCGAGGTCTTCACACCAACGAGAACAGCGAGGTCTTTACACCAGCTTGCGTGCCATGATTGAAAGGATGAGCAACGGTCGGGACAGAAAGAATTGTTGCTCATAGAACAATGTCGCGAGCGGAGAGCACAAATAGGGAAGATTAGGGCAAAGTGTAGGCTGCAAATCAACCCCTAGCTGTGAGGATGACAAAGGCTACGAAGGTGTTGAAAGTTCCGATGACACAATAGACAAACTTAGAGCTTGTGAAGACGATGAGGGTTGTGAAGCGTTTTGGATGGAAAAATGGCAGACACATACAGAACAAAGAATACTAGGGCAAAAATTATTTCTGAGGGGGTGCAGAATTCCAAAATAGCCTTCCTATGTTTTTTTAATTAGGGTGGGCATTTTCCCACCCTAACATGAGTGGGGATCCGCCCTTGGTTAAAGATCAACCCACATGGTCACAGTAAATGATGGAGACCTAGTCTAATTCTCCTTATAACTAATTTCACTTATAACTCTCTTGAACCTCTCACAACAACACAAATTAAATGAAGCCAAAAATAGAAATAGAACATAGCAATACATACAAAACAAGATAGAAAAAGAGAGACCTCGTTACATTACTTATAGTGCACTTTAGCATCTCATGTATCAGAACTTCTATAATGACATGATATGCATATGTAGAACTTATATTTTAAATATGAAATCATAATATTTAACATGAACATGAACATTCATAACTTGTTACATGTATGACACTTTTAGGATGTAATACATGTATAATTTGCATACACACTTGATGTTTGCCATTCGAAAAATCATTCATAAAGAATATGCAAAACAACATTTTATGATTTTTAATGAAATATAGTCAATGCTAGAAATATCATTCTAAACATAAAAAATTTAAAAAATTATAAAAATAAAACTAATCGTTTAAATTTTGATTTCTTACAATTAAAACAATTAGAATAGGATATTATATACCATATCTGAAATCACATGGTGGACAATGTCTTAAATTCACAATTTTCCCCATAACTTTTTATACAAATACTAAAATTGAAAATATAAATAGGGTATGGGAAGCCTAAGTGATGCTCAATGTTTCCTTAACTAGTCTGAAGGATGAATTTGGTTCTGTAGCCTTATAATCCTCTCTTCTTCTCCTCTTCTCCTATGTTCTCTAGCAACTGGAAATTGAAAATTGAAAATGTGGGAAGAAAATAGTTGTAGATATTTATATAAAAATTCATTTTAGTGCTCAGCATTGATATTCCACTCTTCCCAGAGTTGTAGTGCTAATTTGAATATTCCAAATGCTCCCAGATAGAGGACATAGTGTTGTAGTGCTCCCTACCCAACACCTCATTTCTGCCAATGCCTAAGATTTTTCTTTTCTTCAAATAGAGAGCTCAATATCGTAGTGTTATCAATGTTGTAGTGCCCTAAAGGCCTCTTGGACACTTTTTTTTGCCTCTTGGACACTTATCATTTCATTCAATTTTAGACTTCAAACCACATTTGAGTATATTCTGGGGCGGATCCATCTTCAATTTTTAGGGTGGGCAAAATTTTAATTAATTAGACAATAATAACAAAAAATAAAATAAAATAAAACAAAATAAATAAATAATAATAAAATAATAACATAAAATAGTAATAATAATAAAATAATTAACAAAAAAAAAAAGTTAACCAACACAATGCTATCAAATTTATAAGAGAAAATTTTATCATTTATCTTCCAATTTAATATTGATTTTAGTAATAATATAATTTGGAGTATAATTATATGCGTTATGTTGAAGCTACACCCTAACTTAGAGAAAAAGAATAATAAATGTGCTTAATGTTATTTAAGTTAAGAAAAAAAATGAGTAATGAAACCATAAAGTGCATAATATTTAATGGATTTAAGAATCGCTCCTCCACAAATCATAAATCAATAAAAAATAATTGAATTTCAATGAAATGCAATAAAAAAATGATTGAAAAAATAGCCAACAAAAATAAGTTTTCTTTGTATAGAAATTACAATTTTTTTTTCTCTTATTTCTTATGATTACTTTTAAACCCAACTTATAAATCTTAAGACACTTCTTTTTCCATTGGACAAAATTTCACTCATACTTTATACAAACTAGAAAGTAAGTACATTACATTTTTGTAGTGTCTTCAACCAATGCTTCTTCATCTCCCTAAATGATGGGCAAAATAATTAATTTAAGGGGGGGGGGGGTCAAACTTCCAAATTAAACTCCATATAGACTTTCTTTTTTTGAGGTTGGCCATTTGCCCACCTTGGGCTATATGGGGATCCGCCCATGAATATATTATAATTCTAAATAAAATATACACATGTTGTAACACCTATAAAGTTTATGCACCGTTCAACCTGTTATGACCCAACCTGATTCAAAGCAATCAGTTAAATTTTTGCATTTGAATCATTCTATATGTGTTTGAGAATATTTTGTGTAGATGCAAGAGTACATGTGTTCTAAAATGGGTCATGGGGGGTCTATTTGCATGTTTGAAAATTTTAAAAAATTTCCCTTGGGCATCGCAATGCTGGGGTTAGCGGCACCTCAGCTCCCAGCTCTCGGGAATTTTGGAAAAAAATTCAATGCGGTGGCACTAAGGTTGGCGTTGTAGTGTTGTGAGCACCTTTAGGGAGCGTGATGGTGGGTGATGCTGAGCATCACAATGCAAGACCTGAATTCTTTATTCAAAAATCAACTTTCACTAAAATGACATTACATTTTCCCCTAAGGACTGCTAGCTAGAGAGAGAGAGAGAGTTCTAGTGAGAGAAAGTCTATTTTGAGTGACTTCGACCCCTTTTCAGCTTACAGCCCAATTTTAGAAGTTACTCGGATAAAGGTAGGTGATATTTTGATTATGTTAGTTTTCAAAAATATAAAAATTTCTATAAATTGTTATTTTAATTTATATTTTCATAATAAAAAATGAGGATAATTTTATATATGTAAAATTTTCCATGTGTAACTTTCTATAAGATATAAAGATAGAAATTCTAAATATTTAAGTATTTTTTAGAAATTTAATATCATGATTTTAGGAATTATGCTATTTAAATTGATTAGAAAATAATCCTGAATCTGAAAAATAATGTTGTAGTAAAATTAAAGTCTTTAAATAGTGTTATAAACAATATATGATAATTTGGTTACATTCTAAAAGAGTGAATTTTTGTATTTTGGTAATTTATGAATTAAGTTTGTTTATATTCTTGTTAATGTACTGCAGTGGAATATGTTTATCATATTGAATTGTGTGGTTCTGAGGAGTTTTTGTGTGGATGGAGGAAGTTCTATTATGGTGCTAAATGCACATTTTGGTACCTAGGGCACATTTTGTTGCTATATGCACACTCTGTTCTCATAATTCTCTAAATTTTATCTGTTTTCAGTCATAAGGGATAACATTTTACAAATTCTGTCTGTTGTGAGACATGGTTCAGAATTCTCTGAATTATGTCTGATATTAAGTACTTTATTTATTTTTCCAGCATTGTTATTTGAATTACTGATAGCTACAATTACTATTTTTCTCAGTGTCGAGATTTATTATATAACTTTTAGCACTCATTTAAATGTTTAATAACAAATTTATTTGAAAATTTAGATTGGTAAACATGGCTTGCTGAGTTGTGTTAACTCATTGTTGTTCTCCCTAATGTTTTTGGTGTTTTAGAAATGGAAAAGAGCTAGTTGAGTAGCAATTTTTAGGATTTGATCTAAGTCTGTATATGTATTTGTTTCTTTTGATTTTATGTAGTCATGGCTAATTATTAAATATGCTCTGTTCTATATTTCGATATGCAGTTATGTACTATAGTAGAATTATTATATATACAATTTGATAATAAATGAAAAGAGAATTTTTGTGGATGAGCTTATTTTGATGGTATGCAATGTCCTCTTGAGAGGAAGATATTGTAAGTCATTTTTGTGTTAGATGGAGAGGTAGAATGCTGATGGATGGGCCAACATGAGAAGATGTTTCAGGCGAGACTGAACTTCTTGATTAGCTGAGAGGAATTTTCTGATGTGTTCTGAGCTCGGTTCGTACCACATTTTACAAGTCAACAGATGTAGGAGACTTTTCTAAGATTAATTTAGAGGAGCAGAACAATTATGCAATACGAGACAGATGAAAATTGAAGATTGAAGATTCATTATATAAATTTCTACCTGGATTTCCTCATATAATTCCAGCTCCCATATTCGTTATCATTTATTACTTTGAACCTATTAACCTTCACCCTCATCAAAAAGCTGCCTCCTCGAATCCAAGACAATAACTCTAAGCTTCGTTCTCCTACTTTGCTTTGTAACATTAAGGGGTAGTTTGTTTGTAAGTATTTTAAGACCATGAAATTTTAGTTGTTTGATTGTGTAAAAGAGCTTTGAAAATATTTTTACACTCACATAATTTATTTTGAATGATTGTGTAAAAGAACTTTGAAAATATCTTTACACACGTAATTTATTTAGAATGTATTTGAAATTTCATCAAAACAAACGATTTTCAAATAAATTGTATCATGACCTCCTCGATCCATTTCACCCCCATTGTAAATTCCCCTATCATGAGCTCCTGTTATAATCCAATCAATGCCTATTACAACAAGCCCTCATTGCAATAGAAAACAAGCACCCATTACGATTCATTCAATACCTAGCCCAATGAGTAGGAGTGCCAATATTTGATATGACACAAAAATCCGATCCGAACACGACCGAATAATTCTAGGTCCGGCTCAACTAATTTGAAAAACGAGTCAAGTTCGAGTTTTATATTTCGAACCGTTTACAAATTCGGGTCAAGTTTGAGCCAACCTGAAAAACTAAAAGCAACCCAAAACTAATCGCTCACGCTCATCCATAGCTCCAACTCGCTAGATGTCCGTTTTGCAAATTGATTTCATCAGAATTTTTTTTTAAAAATGAGTTAATTTATGAATATTTTTCTATAATTTTTGGAATCCCTAAAAGAATTTCTATGAATTTTCTATTGAAAATTAATTATTAAAATATTATTATATATTATTTAATAATAAAAAATAAAAAATATCTCAAGCCATTATGAGTATTTAAATTCCATTTAAACCATCATTTTGAGCAAACAGAGAATCAGCTTGAGGAAATAAGAGAGAGAAAGAGAAATGATAGAAAGTAAAATCAGATTTTTGGGTGATTTCAGACCGCTTTTGTCCGTCGGCCAAGTTGAGAAACTTGTTTGTCTTGAGCTAAGGCACATTATTTCCATATCAATTTTAAAAAATGTACAAGTTTTAACGAATATTCCGATCAAAATTTTGTATCCGTTAGCGAAAAACGGGGATAACTTTGCACCGGTAAAACTTTCACCACATAACTATTTATATGTTATAGAGATTATGATTATGCACATTTTTAATATTTTCTGAAAATTTTTCATCGGCGGTTTTGAAATTTATGGGGTTTTTATTGAATAAAAAATTATCTGTATGTTGAAAAATAGTACTGTAGTACAATAAAAGTCTTAAAATGTTATTTTACACAATCCTTGATACTTTGATAATTTTTTAAAAATGTGCATTTTTGTCTAGTTGGATTTTCTATTGTCTACAGTTACACAACATTGAAATTTTGATACATACTCAGTTACTCTTTAATTATTATAATATGATGATATATGTGCATATGTGAGTAAATGATATCTGTTGGGAGCCATAAGGGTTAGAATCATTTGAGATTCTATGTGTCAGGGAATAGCTGGGTGTTATAATGGGCCAGAATCCTTTGAGATTATGTCTGAGACAGTGATATCTAATATATTTTGGTGCTATAAGCACAAATATAAAGGGAGTCATAAGGGGTCAGAATCCTTTGATATTTTGTTTGGATCTAAAAAATGTGATCTGAACTACTCTGTGATATGAATTTTAATTTATTTATTTATTATATAATGTTGTTTAAATCAGAGAATAACTAAGATGCATTTATTGTATTTTCTAGTTTTATGATTCTCAGTTTAGTGGTTTATTTAAACTATAATTAACTACTTTAAATATTAAACAAAATATTTGATAAAAAAATATTTAAAAGTTTAGATTGATTTTTGTGACTTGTTGAGCTTTTTTAGTTCACTATAGTTTTACTTCTAGTTTTCAAGATTTAGGAAGAGGAAAGAGATTGTGAACTAACAATTTAGGATCATATATGAGGCTATGGGTATTTTGCTATTTTGATTTTTTGTACAATCATGATTAGTTTAATTTTCAGCTATGTAGCTCTTGCTTGTAGCCATGTATATTAGTGTACATATTTATTTTGATGAATGAAAAAAAAACTTTAAGGATGAGTTTTTCAATATTCAGATATTTTAGTAGCTATGTATTTTTTTATTTATTTCAATGAATATTGACATAATATATGAAATAATTTTAAAACCAGATCTTGGGATTTGTTGTCACAACTCAACAGATAGGACATGTCCTGATCGGGTTGGGTTATGACAAGCATTTGTGGTATCAGAACAATAGTTTTGGAATTGAATTGCAAAATAGAGTTATAAGAATTGATCTCTAAGTCTAGTGGGATAGTTTCAAGTCTGCATGAGTGTTCATTATTTTTATTTTATGTGCATATGTCTTCAGTTATATATTCTTTGTGATTATGGATCCACCAAACTAAGATATGACCGATGGATAGAGTGCTAGTCATGCAACTCATTCTTATAATTATGCTCCAACAATTGGTTCAGATGCATTTTCACAGTTTTCTACATTGATAGACCAGATGATGGGTGAGGCATAGAGCAGGGTTCCTGTTGTTAGATCTGAAGAGTTAGATAGACATCTACATATGTTTCTGAGAATGAAGCCTTCGAGATTTGAGGGTAATGTTGAGCCCAGAGCAGCGAGGATTGGTTAAGGAGGTTGGAAAAGATATTTGATGGTATGCAATGTCCTCCTGAGAGAAATGTACCGTTAGCAATATTTCTATTAGATGGTGAGGCAGAGCATTAGTGGATGGGCCAACAGGAGGAGAAATTTAAAGGGAGATTGAACTCTATGATTACTTGGGAGGAGTTCTCTGGTGTGTTTAGAGTCTGATTTGTACCACCTTCTGCATGACAGGAAATGCAGGAGATCTTTCTGAGGTTGGTTCAAGGGAGCAGAACAATTATGTAATACGAGGTAGAATTCACTGCTTTGGCTAGATATGCTCCATAGTTAGTTATCACTACTGTAGAGAAGTGCTATATGTTCTTGAGAGGACGTCGGGATAGTCTGAGACAACCTCTTGTGCCATTTCATATTTTTTATTTCTCTGAGCTTGTGGAGAGAGCTCGTCTGATAGAGAATAACCTGATGGCTACTTAGAAGTGGTGTATTACTAATAGGAAGACGTTCAATGGTGAGACTTTTAGTAGTGGATTTTCTGGGAAGAAGAGTAGTTTTACACTTATAGATTCTAGGAGAAGTGGACAGTCGACATTTGCTACAGTCTATGGTAGTGCCAGCATAGCCAGTTCTGGTTTTATTAGTGGGGTACCTGTGTTATTTATGAAAAAAAAGGATGGTACGAAAATAACAAGATGAAAATTATGTAATACGACATTCTGGTAAGTACTATAGGATGATTGGACAGTGTTTCATATGCGGTCAAACAGGACATCGGGTTGTAGAGTGTCCACAAGAAGGATTTGATCAATGTTTTGAGTCCAGATTGGAGAGCTTTGTCAGACTGGCAGGAAAACCAAGGGCAGATCTTCTTCTTACTTTTTTTAAGGGATCATCTGGTAGATCTAGTGATTCAGGTTTAGTGGAAAGAAGACTATTAGGCGGTAGTCAGAGAGAGCATAGTAGTTATGTAACTCCAACTCCAGTTCAGCCACGTATATACAGTTTGACTCAGCAGGAGGCCTGGTATGCTTCAGATGTTGTGACAGGTACGATTTATATTTTTGAACGTTCGTGTCGTATTTTATTTGATTATGGAGCTAGTCATTTATTTATTTTCGAGTGTTTCTTTGATGCATTACACTTTGCTTCAGTTGTAATGTCTGTTTCTCTTTCTGTTATTTTGCCGGCTGGAGATAGTATGATAGCCAGTATATTTTGTTTCTGTGAGTTTGAGATTTCTGATAAAAAGTGAAAATTCAGTTGGATTTTGCTACCCATTTTCTCATATGATGTTATTCTGTGTATGAATTGATTGAGTCAGTATGGGGCTCAGATTGATTGTTTGAATAAGCGAGTTACGTTATTTATGGGTAGTGAAAGTTATGTATTCCAAAGAGTTAGAGGTATTTTATCATGCTTGATCTCTATGTTGGAAGTAGATATATTGTGGAAGAATAGTTGTATGATATTTTTGACATTAATTCAGGATAGGAGTATAAATGTTGGTTCTCTTTCTAATATCTCAATAGTACGAGATTTTTTAGAAGTATTTCCTGATGAGTTAGTCAATATACCTCTGGATAAAGACATAGAGTTATGTATAGACATATTTTTGGGTACAATCCTGATATCTAAAGCTCCATATAGGATAACACCAAAAGAGCTTCAGGAGTTGAAGGTTTAGCTTTAGGAGTTGGTTAATAGGGGATTTATTCGTCCTAGTGTTTCTCCCTGGGGAGCACCAATTCTATTTATTAAAAAAAGGATGGTACGATATATATGTGTGTTGATTACAGAGAGTTGAACAAAGTCACTATCAAGAATAAGTATTCACTACCACATATTGATGATTTATTTGATCAGCTTGATGGATCTTTTATATTTTCAAAGGTTGATCTGCGATTAGGTTACTATCAAGTGAAGGTGAGAAAAATCGATGTGATGAAGACAACTTTCAGCACTCGATAAAGACACTATGAGTTTTTGGTCATGCCATTTGGGGTGACTAATGCACCTGCTATCTTTATGGACCTGATGAATAGATTATTCAAAGATTATTTGGATCAGTTTGTGATTATTTTTATAGATAACATTTTGGTATGTTCTACTTCTGAGGAAGATCATGCCAAACATCTGAGAAGTATATTGAAAACTTTAAGGCAGCACCAGTTGTATGCAAAATTCTCCGATGTAAGTTCTGGCTGAAGAATATTTTTTTTTTGGGACATGTGGTGAGTGGTGATTGTATCTCTGTTGATCCTCAGAAAGTTCATGCAATCACTAATTGGCCGAGGCCTACTACTATATTTGAGATACGCAGTTTCTTGGGTATGGCTAAATATTACAAGAAATTTATGAAGGAATTTTCTTAAATTTCAGTACCTCTAACGAGATTGACTCAGAAGTCGGTAGCTTTTCTTTGGACACAAGAGTGTGAGGCTAGTTTTCAGATATTGAAAGATCGTTTGACTTATACTCTAATTTTGACTCTTCTCTCTGGTACAGAAGGATTTCAAGTATTCAGTGATGCTTCATTAAGAGGTTTGGGATGTGTTTTGATGCAGCATGGTCGAGTGGTGGCTTATGCTTCAAGATAGTTAAAGTCACATGAAAGAAACTATTCGAATCATGATCTAGAGTTGGCTGCTGTTGTATTTACTTTGAAGATTTGACGTCATTATTTGTACGATGTCAGGTGTGAAATTTAAAGTCTGAAGTACATATTCACTCAGAATGATCTGAATTTGAGGCAAAGGATGTGGTTTGAGTTAATCAAGTACTATGATCTAATTATTCAACATCAACCTGGTAAGGCTAACGTGGTGGTAGACGCTCTGAGTAGGAAGTCTTTAGGATTATCATACATACAACTCACTTCTGATAAGTATTTGATCGAGATATGGAGAGATTATAGTTGGAGATGATTTCTTCTACTGATTGGGATTATGATATAGTGACTTTGCTAATCATTCAACCTTCTTTAGAAGAAAAGATTCAAGAAGCTAAAAAATCAGATGCAGAATATTTGAAGTTAATTAATTATATTAGATCTGGTAAGAAATCTAAACTACAAGTTTCTGATTTTAGTATTATTTCTGTAAGGATAGACTTTGGAATCCTATTTTTGGATATTTGAGGCAGAAGATTTTACATGAGGCTCATTATTCATGCTATATTATTCATCCAGGAAATAATAAGATGTACGAAGATCTGAAGGGTATGTTTGGGTGATCTGGATTGAAGGACATAATAGAGTTTGTTTAAAGGTCTTAGGCCTGTCAGCTAATGAAGGCAGAGCATTAGCGACAGGGAGGTCTTCTGTAGTCGTTACCTATTTCAGAGTGGAAATGAAAAGAGGTAACAATGAATTTTGCTATGGGTTTTCCTAGATTGAGGTAGGGGTGTTATGCTATTTGGATTGTTGTTGATTGACTGATAAAATCTGCCCATTTTCTTCCGATTAGACAGACAAAACAGGTTAGCACAGATCTATGTTAAAGATATTATCAGGTTGCATGGTGTGCCGAAAGTAGTGATTGTATCTGATTGGAAAGGCAGGTTTACCTCTAGATTATGGAGAGGTATTCAGCAGGAACTGGGTACGAAGTTACACTTCAGAATTGCTTTTCATTCGCAGATGGACGGACAATCTGAAAGGATTATTCAGGTATTGAAGGATCTTCTGAGATTATGTGTTTTAAATTTTAGGAGCAGTTGGGAGCATCATATCTCGTTGATAGAGTTTGCATATAATAATAGTTATCAATCCAACATAGGCATGACTCCTTATGAAGCTCTATACAGCAGGAAATATATGACTTTTTTTATTTTGATAGAGGTGGGAGATAGACAAATGATAGGTTCAGCCTTTGTAGATAATACTACTGCAAAGACAAATTTGGCTAAATAAATATTGAAATTTGTACAAGATAGATATAAGAAGTATTACAATCAGAAGCACATGTTGGTTGAATTTCAGATTGGTGATATGGTTTATGTCAAAGTTATCCCAATGAAAGGTGTCAGTAGATTTGGAAAAATTAGCAAGCTCAGTCCAAGGTATATTGGACCTTTTGAAATTATTGGGAGGATTAGTAGTTTTACTTACAGGTTACTATTACCTGATCATATGTATGATATACACAATGTGTTTCATGTATCATCTTTAAAAAAGTGGGTGTCTGATTTTGGGAAGAGATTATCTACTGATGATATTGAGGTTCATATAAATTTACAGTATAAAAAAGAACCCGAAAGAATTTTGACATTTGATTTGAGAAAATTGAGAAGCAAATAAATTCTTATAGTTAAGATGTAGTGGAAACATAAGACCGCTAAAGAGGCTACTTGGGAGGAGTTTGATATGAGGCAGCTTTATCCAGGTTTAATCTAACTCATTCTACTTTGGGAATGTCAAGGACGACAATTTTCTTATGATGGGTAGATTGTGAAACCCTTTAAATTTTCAAGATTTTTTTTTGATGACCTAGAGAAGTCCAAATCACAAACCGTCTTCAATAGAATATTTATAATGTTATATTTTAGCTTCCCTAATTTTTTTTTTCATAATTTTTAGTCACCATCGAAATTTCTTAAGAAATCGGCACCTGTTGGTACAAGTGGAGTTTTTGGGACCATCATGTGTCCATTTTACAAATTGATTTCACCAAAATTTTCTAAATAAAAAGAGTTAATTTATGAATATTTTTCTATAATTTTTGGAATCCCTAAAAGAATTTCTATGAATTTTCTATTGAAAATTTTTAATAATAAAAAATAAAAAATATCTCAAGCCATTATGAGTATTTAAATTCTATTTAAACCATCATTTTGAGCAAACAGAGAATCGGCTTGAGGGAATAAGTGAGAGAAAGTGAAATCCAATTTTTGGGCGACTTTGGGCCGTTTTCGTCCGTCGACTCAGTTGGAAAACTTGTTCATCTTGAGGTAAGGCATATTATGCCCATCTCAATTTTTGAAAATGTACAAATTTTTAACGAATATTCGGATCAAAATTTTATATCCGTTAGAGAAAAACGGGAATAATTTTGCACCGATAAAACTTTCACCGTGTAACTTTTTATATGTTATAAAGATTATGATTATGCACATTTTGAATATTCTTTTAAAAATTTTCATAAGGGGTTTATGGGATTTTTATTGAATAGAAAATTATTTGGATGTTAAAAAATAATGTTATAGTACAATAAATATCTTAAAATATTATTTTACACAATCTCTGATAATTTCATAATTTTCTAAAATGTGCATTTTTTCCTAGTTGGATTTTCTGTTGTCTACCGTTATACAACAATAAAATTTTGATACATGCTCAATTACTCTTTAATTGTTATAATATGATGATATATGTGCATATGCGAGTAAATAATATCTATTGGGAGCCATAAGGGGCCAAAATTCTTTGATGTTCTGTCTGTTAGAAAATTGCTGGGAATTATAAGGGGTCAAAATCCTTTGAGATTATGTCTGGATCTGAGAAATGTGATCTAAACTACTCTGTGATATGAATTTCAATTTATTTATTTATTCTGTACTGTTATTTAAATTAGAGAATAACTGATATGCATTTTAGATTTAAACGAAAATTTGACTTTTAATAGGACACAATGGAGAAAAAGGATTCATATAGCCGACCCCACGTAGTGGGATAAAGGCTTGATATTGTTGTTGTTGTTGTGATTCTCAGTTCAGTGATTTATTTAAACTGAAATTAACTGCTTTTAAATATTCAACAAAATATTTGATAAAAGAATATTTGAAAATTTAAATTGGTTTGTGTGGCTTGCTGAGCTGTTGTAGCTTATTGTGATTTTACTTCTATTTTTCAAGATTTGGGAAGGGGAAAGAGATTGTGAACTAACAATTCATGATCATATCTGAGGTTATAGATATTTTGCTTTTTTTGATTTTTTGTATAGTCATGACTAGTTTAATTTTTAGTTCTGTAGCTCTTGCCTGTAGCCATGTACTGTAGTGTAGATATTTATTTTGATGAATGAAAAAAACTTTAAGGATGAGTTTTTCAATATTCGAATATTTTTGTAGCTCTGTAATTTGTCATTTATTTCAATGAATATTGGCATAAAATCTGAAATAATTTCAAAACTAAATCTTGGGATTTGCCTGCCACAGCTCAACACGATAAGACCTGTCCTGGTCGGGTTGGGTTGTGACATACGCTCACCTACTGCACTTGCTCACTTACCGATCGTGTTCGTTCACCCACTTGATCATCCGCTCTCTTTCTCAACCAGTTCAATGGGTCAAGTTGGGTTGAATCGAGTTAGGGACGGGTTGGGTTCAAGTCTGGATTTGTGACCCATTTAGCTAATCAAGTCGGGTCATTTGAAGGCAGTTTAATTTTGGATTGGACACTAATCCAATCTAAAAATTCATTTTGACACCCCTACCATTAAGCGCCTGCTCAAGACTCGTGACTGTCTTCCTTGAGAAGCCTTCCATCATCATCACAAAGCTCGCCACATCACAACTCTTGAACTAGGCTTTTATTTACAATTTTCTTTTATCTAACCAAAAATAAGAACTCATGAATTTTAAATACATTGCTTTTCCGTTATACTGCATTTAAATTAGCCCATTTTCTAAACACTCACAACCAAACAACCCCTAACTCAAACTCAAAGCATTTGAATTTTATATAGAAACATTATCTTCTTCTCGAACTATTATCTACTGAATGGGCAGGCTCCAACCATGGCCGGGCTCCTTCACCCCTAATAACTCCTTAGTGCCCTCTATAGCATTCTGGTCACCCAGAGCCTCATGTTACTTAGGTACTCTGTGATGAAATTTCCCATGATTAAATCCATAGGCGTGGATGAAATGCCGTTGGATATTGGCATGATAGCGTCGATGCTCGACCAGAGAGGCCAAGCTAGACCAAAAAATGAAAAATTTCTATTAGACATGATAAACTCTCTATCCAGTACTCTTCCACCATTCCTATCGCCTTTTACCCGCTCAGGAGATGATATTCTTTATAGACTAAGAACTTACCATATACAAAAACAATCACAAGCTGTTTCCTCACAAAAAAATCTGGCATCTTTCCAGATATTTATGAAATATAAATCGCTCTAAAATGCCGGTTTCATTGGGAGTTTCATGATCTATGAGTCTCAAGATATTGCAGCTAAAAATGTGATGGGAATGCTGGACGAAAAAAGAATACAGGAGGGTGAACTAAAAATAATTATGAATTGAAAACAACTCACAAGTACATATATTGTCGTAAATTCTTAGTTCTCTTCTTGGTCTTCAGTTTCCTGAAGGCGCAGGATTCAATCTGCCTGATTCTCTCTCTGCTAACACCCATTAGCTCTCCAATTTCCTGTAGGGTCTTCATCCTTCCATCCTCCATTCCGAACCTCCATCGAACCACCTTCTGTTCCCTCTGGTTCAAGCAATCAAGAGTTTTGTTCAGATCCTCCTTCATGAATTGCTTAACAAGTATCTCCTCTGGAGTTAATGCTTCTGGATCTGACACTATTTCCTGCAAATGTAAAATCTTTCAGAGCTCCATCAATGATTATGACAATGAACAATGCACAGCATTGGTTGGGTGTAACAAACCGAAGGTTTTAAAGATTCGTTTATTCCGATTTTCTGATCCAAAGAGATGGGGGCTTTAGGGGCTAGCATAACCGCTGTAAACCTCTTCATGGTCAGCCCAGCTGCCTCTGCTACTTTCTCATTGTCAGGATGCTTTCCATTCTCAATATAGAGCTGCTTTCTTGCTTCTCTAACTCGATAACTTGCCTCCACCATATGGAACTGAACATAGCCCAAGTAAATGGCATTAAAAAACAACAATGCTTTCCTGAATTCATCTTATATGTCAGAACAGATGATAACAGGGTTCAAATTGATAAACAATCAAAACAACAATGCCACCTTGATGTTCTAAAATGAACTAAATCCGATGGAAACCATTTTCTAGGGAGAAAAATAAAAATAATAACTATGAATTTGGCATCAACGCACCAGTAAATGATGCATGCACAAGCAAACATAAAAGTTCAGCCATTTCATATTACAGAGAAAGTCAACACAAAGGCTGTAATTTTTCACCATTATCAGGATATTGTAGCTCTTTACGAAAGATGTTTTGCAAGAAATGGAGTATAGGAAGTACAACAAAACAAAAGATAGATTCTCCACATCAAAAGTACAAGCGGTCCCTCACTCAGAAGTAAACAAGATAACTAAATCACTTCAATACGATGACTAAGTCCACATTACACAAACAGATAATGAAAAAAAAAGTATTTCATGTAAATGATCTTTAGTTTCCAGCAACTCATGCAGATATTATGGTCAACAGTGATTGTTGTGTATGTCCGGGCTGGAATGTTTTCTTGGCCGTTTTTTTTGGATAGACTAAATCCACAAACAGATGTAACTCTAAATGGACCGCCATGTTGAGTTTGAAGAATGTTATTCAAAAAAATACACTGAAAATTGTTATTGAGCTGAACAAATTGATTTTTTTTTATAAATAAAAGAGTTTTTCATCAACCAATGCATAAGACAAACAGAAAATTTGGCCAAAATAAATTTTGATTGTCAGGGAACTTTATTATGTTTCGAGACATAATTTTTTATGAAAAACAAACCTTTTTTGAATTCAATCTCAATAATTGATTAGGCAATTTGAAAACTCGACCTTAAATTGTAATATGTATGTTTGGGCTAAGGCAATAAAGATGGTCCATTTAGAAGTCAATCTAATATTAATATATTAATAAAATTACTGGCTAAGAGTTAATATACATAAATCTTAATAAAAATAAATAAATGATGAAAATACAATTAAACTTAATCAATATTTTTGCATTGATTAGTTCATTTAAGGTATCATAATATTTTTGATTTATTTATTTTATTAATTATAACCAATGAATGGTTAACTATGATGCACAGACACAGACACGGCGACACGGATACGACACGACACGGACACGGGACATGTCAGTTATTGATAATATAGGACACGGATACGGGTTGGACACGGTATTATAATTTTTATATTTAAAAAATAATATATAAAAATTAAATAAGTATAATTTTAAAAATAATTTGAAAATAATAAGTCATTTAACTAGAATTTGTGCTTAAAATGATTAGTATTAGGATGTCGAGAGTCAGTCATCGATGTCGTTTATCAGTCACTGAGAGAGGAGATGAAAATACCTTCATTGTCAAAAAGAAAAGAAAATGAGAATATTTGATGATTGGGTATTAAGTGCAGACGTTGATTTGGTGTTGTGAATAAGAAATAAGAAATTTAGTTTAAATCCCACCAAATACAAGAAATTATATTTAAAAAAATTTATAAAATATTTAAGATATGTGTGTCGGACATGCGTGTCCAATTTGTATTTAATATTTTTTAATCGGACACATTTTCGGCGTGTCCGACACGTGTCGGAGAAGTGTTGGATGAGTGTCGTGTCGGATACAGAGTCGGACACTGAACGCCTCTTTGAGGAAAAGTGTTGATGCATCATAGATGGTTAATATTCAAATCCTCACTAAGTTCTTTAAGGCCTAGCAACTTGGAAGGATACAAAAAACCAATATTGATTCAATATTATTTTCGGGAATTTACATACAGACTACAAAATTTTTATCTATTTAAATTTCTAACACTTAAATTCATTTTTACTTACAAAGAAAATGAGCAAAATGGTCCCCTAACTCTTTATGAAGAACCAAAATGGTTCCCAACTATATTAAATGACCATTTTGGTCCCTCAAGTCTTTAAGGAGGAATCAATATAGTTTCATGATGGGACTATTTTGATTCCTCCTTAAGAAATTAAGAGACCAAAATGGACCTTTAATATATATCGGGACTTTTTTTTTCATGAAGAGTTTAGGGACATTTTGATCTTTTTCTCTTTACATGCATAGAACACACCTCTCAAAATCACATAAAAATACCATTGATATTAACTTATTTAAAGTAAAACACATCTTCTCATACATAAGCTTTGATGTGATTTATAAACTAAAGTGATATAGAAATAAATATAAATATTTAGATGTTAGTTATATAAATACATAAGAATTATTTGATACGTATGCAAATTCATTTTTTGTATAACAAAGCATATGAGATGAAATAAGATAACTTTCAATCGATTAAAATTATCAATTATATGCAAAACAATAGTACAAGAGATTTTGAGAATGTATCATTCTGAAAGAAAGCTCTCTTGAATAAAATTTTAAGACATTTCATCATGACACTCCCAATAGAATTTCAAAATATATATATATTGTTGGAGGTGTAGGTTAGGGGAGACTGGAAAGAGAGAGAGAGAAAAAAATATAGGAGAAAATTCTCTTTGTAAATAAAATTTTATTTGAAGGGGCGGTTTGGTTTGAAGTAAATTGAGTGTAAATTATTTCAAATGCAAGAGCCTTGAGAATATTGGGATTTGATTTGAAGTAAAGAAAATGCAGTGTAAAATTTTAGTGCATTTAGAATTCATCATCTAGTTCAATTTTAATATATTTAGAATTCCTTAGATTTTAACGAGTTCCAAATACACCATAAATTCGACTGTCGTCTACCACCATTTCCGCCAGTCACCGCCCACCTCTGATGGCCGCAGAACACCATCGCCGCCACCCAACTTCAAACTTTGCTACCACCGGCCACCATCTACCTCCGACCTTTGCTTCCGCATCCACTCGGCACCGACAGCTGGCCGCCCACCACCAGCGTATCTTAAATATTTTATGAATTTTTAAAAATATAAGTTCATGTATTTAAAATTTTCACTTATTTAAAATATAAAAATTAAACTTCTTATTTCTTATCCACAACACCAAATCAATCACCGTCTCAATATCGACGATAATACCCTCTTAATATTGATGCCCAATATTTATTGCATAACATCAATTCCAGACTTTTGGCATCTCTCTCGATGACTGATAAATTGCATAGATGTTCGACTCTCGATATCCTAATATTAATCATTTTAAGTAGAAATTCTAGTTAAATGATTTCTTATATCTAAATTATTTTTAAAATTATACTTATTTAATTTTTATACACTATTTTTAAAATATAAAAACTATAATACCGTATCCATCCCGTGTCTATGTCCTATATTTTTAATAATTGACGTGTCACATCACTACAGGAAATTCATGAATTACCGGCGATCAAGATCGACGGTTTTGTGATCGCCGGTAATAATGACGGTTTAACCGGCGATTTGGCCGCCGATAAATACTGGCGGTCTAATCGACAGTTTTTTAAACAACCGCTGCTGGAATTTGATGCGGTCAAATAACCGCCGGTTATTCTGCCAGGAGTAGTTATTACTGTCGCATTACCGGCGGTTTAAACCGCCGGAGTTAAGTGATTTTGTTCCGGTGGTCCTAACCGCCGAAACACCACTGGAAAAAGCCCTAAAATAATACATCCCCAGCCTTCCATTTCATTTGCTCGCAACTTCTTCACTCTCCCTTCTGACAGTCGCTCTGTCTCCGCAGCCCTCTCGCGTGATAGAGAAGCTCCTCCAACCGCCGACAAACTGGTCCATCCACCGTCCCTTACCCTCCTTACCCTCACCCATATTATTATACAAATAAGAGAAGCTCATAAGAGAAAAAATAATGAGATATGACCGAATTGAATAATCTAAGAACGAGATCAGATGGAGATCATGCAAAAAATTGAGAGTTTATTTATAATATTTTAGATAGATATTTCAGTTATTTTAACCTAAATTCTTAATTATTTTATTGAGTGATTGTTGTTCATTCTTTTAATTTTATAATTTTTTTTAGGAGTTTAAGTGCTTTAGTGATATCAAAAATTAAATGATATAGAGCTCGTTAGATTCTTCTCATCAACATGTTCATTTTGATTGTAAATACATAATATTCGAAAATCATTTGGTCCCTCAAATAGGAACATGAAGTTTTCAACTACACCTTGGATGCTTGATTTAGGACTATTTCAAGGTACCTATAATGTATTTTGATTAGTCTCATAATAACCACCCGCTGACTAAGAATGTACTTATCCGATCAAGATAAATCATTCAATCATATTAAGAATCAAATGAACCTTCATATGTTTATGTATATATGATTTGTCCTTAGTTTTTGTATATTAGTGTGTGGTTGAAGGTAGTCAAACACTTTCTCTTCTAAGTTGAAATCTACAATGTTTATTATTTTATGTTCCTAATCATATTAGAAATTAACCCTTAATTTTTGTAGATTAGTGTGTGCTTTGATTGCTTTCTTAATTCTTATGTATAATTTATAAATTATAATGTCGTGTCCGCGCCGTACCATACCGTATCGGTGTATCCGTATATTGTATTTTTAAGAATTGACGTGTCCCGTATCTGTATCGTATCGTATCTGTATCGTCGTATCCATATCGGTGCAACATAGCCAAAATCTTTCTTGACATTTTTAATAGGTTGTAGTCTTTCTTGATATTGTAGCTTTACGAACAACATTTTTCATTCCCTCTGTCGAGTCTCAGTAGAATGAAGAATAAGTTTAACTCCTTATGGCTATTCATGATGTTTAAACATGAAGTAGTCTCGAAAGTATAGCATGTACACTTGTTCAGGGTGCATATCTTCTAATAATTGATTTTATAACTATGTAGGGGTACGTTTGCTTCAACGTCCAAATGACTATCCAAGAAGAGAGATATTGGATATATAAAAGATTGTTACTGGGTCGAAGAGAATTAACAAATGAATTTATACAGAGAGTTGAGACTTTCATTCAAGTTGCATCTCAACTACCTTCCTTTAAGTTCGATAAAATATTTAGATATCCATATTCGAAGCATAAAAATTAAGCATTCCTCAAGCCCGATGATGTGAAGCTTGATTTATATCGTAGGGGATTTCTTCCAGACTATCAGATTTGGACATCACATGGCGAGTATGAGCCACACAGAGATACTCATGCCGGTCCATCTATAGATTATGAAACATTTAATAAAGATCAAATGAGTAGACCATGTGAAGAATTTATTTTTGATATAACAGGTCCTAATGTAAGGGCTAGTGTGGAAGAGCCACCAAATGCAGAAACCAAAAAATTCTTTGAGTTACTATGCATCTCAAAAACTAATTTGAGACGGTTGCAATACTCATTCGGAATTGTCGATTGCAGTGAGGATGCTAAGTATTCAAACTGAGTATAATATTCCTCATGATTGTTTCAATAACTTCATTGGTTTTCTCAAGGAAACTAATCCAATGGATAATTTAATTCCCTCAGATTTGTACCGAACAAAAAAATTAGTATCCAAGTTGGGTCTCATTACTATAAAAAAATTGATTGTTGTATCAATGGATGTATGTTATACTATAAGGATGATGTAACAAAAGTTTATTGTCACACCAGCAATGCTCCTCGGCTTAAGTCAAACTCGGAAAAACAACATTGTCAAAAGAAAGATGTTCCATATTCCCGTTTATTTTATTTACCGATCATTCCAAGACTTGATCGACTCTATGCATCAATGAGTTCAGCAGGCCATATGAGATGGCATAAGGAGAAATTAGCAAACAGTGTTGTTCTTTCTCATCCATCATATGCTGAAGTGTGGAAACATTTTGATCAAGTGCATGCTTCATTTGCTGCTGAACCCCACAACATAATATTGGGATTATGTGCCGATGATTTTACTCCATATAGTCAAGCAGCTACACCGTACTCTTGTTGGCCAGTTATACTAACATCATACAACCTTCTACCAGAAATGTGTATGACTACTCCGTACATGTTCTTAACACTTATAATACCTGGACCACATAATCCAAAAACAAAAATTGATATTTTTTTGCAACCATTAATTGATGATCTCAAGTTATTATAGGAAGAATGTGTTCTCACATATGACATGTCAACAAAACAAAATTTTCTCCTTCGAGCTGCATTGCTGTAGAACATTGACAATTTTCTAGCTTATGGTATGTTGTCTGGTTGGAGCACAGCAGAAAAATTAGCATGTCCTTACTGCATGGAGAATACTAAAGCTTTCACACTAAAACATGTAGAGAAAAATACTTGGTTTGATTGTTATCGTGTGTTCTTACCTGCTGATCATCAATTTCGGAGGAATAAGAAAATATTCATTAAAAATAGAGTTAAGAGGCCACCTCATCCACCCAGATTAAGTGGTGATGGTGTACTAGAAAGACTTTTTGACTTTCTCACAATTATTGATTTTCTAATGTTATCAGAGTCTAAATATCCGAGATATGGTGTTCAACATAATTAGATTAAAAAAAGTAATTTCTGGACATTACCATATTGGAGAACTAATTTGATAAGACATAATTTTGATGTTATGCACATTGAGAAAAACTTTCTAGACAATAATTTTAATACAATTATGGATGTTAAAGGTAAAAATAAAGATAATGTCAAAGGATGAACATTAAAGATTACTGTCGGTGAAAAAAACTGGAGTTGGTAACAACCACCGATGGCAAAATAATGAAGCCCAAATCACCTTACTCTTTCACGTTAGAGTAAAAAAGATCAATATGTCAGTAGTTTAAAGGTTTAAAAATATTTGATGGCTATGGATCAGATATAAGCCGATGAGTTGATTTGAAATCTGCGATGCTATTTGGACTAAAAAGTTATGATTGTCACATAATTATGGAGGTTCTTCTTCTGATCATAGTATGTATGTTATCAGATTACATATCAAATCCGTTGACTGAGCTTAGCATTTGCTTCAAAGACCTATGTTCATCTAAATTAAGCGAAGATGTTTTACGGAGAAGCGAGGAAAACATACCAATCATCCTCTACAAGTTAAAAAAAAAATTCCCCGAGATTTTTTGATTCTATAGAATATCTTCCAGTCCATCTACCTTACGAAGCTAGAGTTGGTGGACCTGCACAATATTGTTAGATGTATCCTTTCGAGATGTAAAATATATTTTTATTAAGTCTTCAATATTTTTGAATAAGTTGATAACATATGTTTATTAACTTGATAATTGTAATTGTTTAATAAATATTTGAACAAATTGAAGAAATATGTTAAGAATAAAGCACGACCAGAATGATCGATATGTGAAGCATATTTGTCTCAAAAAACCACTCATTTTTGCTCATACTACTTTGAGCCCCATATAAGGAATACAAGAACAAAGATTGGTCGTAACATGGACTTCGATGTAGAAGAACAATCACAGGCTACACTATCAGTATTTAGAAGTCATTGAAAGCCCAATGACAAATGTGTTGAAAGATTTCTCAATGATTTAGAAATCAAAACAGTGAATTTATATATGCTACTGAACTGTGAAGAAGTTGAACCAATCTTAGAGTAAGTTCTTCCATAATGTGCATATAAGTAATATTTATTTAAAATACTAAAGTATTATTTGGATGATTTATCATCAGGCATTTCGTAAGCAATTTACCTTTGACGGATTCTAAGGATATTGAGCAAATTGTTGCAAATGAATTTCCAACTTGATTTAGATCTTATGTGAGCTCATAAATTTTAAAATTTTTATTTAAATTACATTTTATTTAATACAAAAAATATTAATATTTAAAAAAAAATTAGGTACATAACCTTGATAATAATTATTTCAATAAAGGTTTGCAAACACTAGCATGGGGTCCAATGCGAGAAGTAAAGACCTGATCAATATATATAGTGAATGGGTTCAGATTTTATACTAAGTTGTAGAGTGAAGGAAGAAAAACTGAAAATTGTGATGTGTTAGAGGGATACTCATGAAGAAGATGAGTGTGATTATTACGATATTCTGAATGAGGTTCTTGACCTAGAGTGCCCATGCGAAGATGAGAACTTTGTAAGCTTGTTTAACTGTCAATGGTATGATCCAGTACATAATAGATGCACAAGGGTTCATCCTGCGTATGGTTTAGTAGATGTAAAACATAGTAGAAAATACGAGAAGTTTGATTCATTAGTGTTAGCAAGTCAAGCTATTCAAGTTTATTTCAACAAACATCCCAGTGGTCGTAGAGATAAACAAGATTGACTAACTGTCATAAAAATAAAAGCACGGGGGATAATTGATCAATTATATATTGTAGCAACTGCACATCAAGAGGATGAAATGTCAAGTTGTAGACCTGTTGAAATTGAGAAGATGCCAACTACAACCCTAGTATTGAAATGCAGTTAGAAGATGTGAATAGTTCAACTAGCTCATCAAATGAGAACGAGGATGAAAGTGGAGATACCCTGAAGAGCAATGAAAATATTTCAGATTATGAGTAGTTTTTATAATTTAAAATTATAATTTTTTATAATTTATAATTGTAGGATTATAGTTTTTGTAATATTTCTGAATAGTTTTTGTACTTATAAAATTGTACTTTTTATATTTTGAGCAATAAAAATGTTATTCATTATTTTTGTAATTATAGTTTTTGTACTTATAGAATTCTTTTTTTTATAATTCATTAATGTGTATTCTGTATTCTTTATTTTTTATTTATTACAATGCTTTACTAATTGCTTTTTTTAATGTATATGGCTTCAGGTGACGATCCTCCTCGTAGATCCTTTGCCTCAAAGTTTTCTAAAAAAAAATTGAGTATTAATCCTAACAGACCTAGACATCCTAATGAAAATGAGGGGCAGAGATTAATTCCACTAGTTATACCATCACTACCATGACCCAAGAGTTAGCAGTAGTTCCCTAGTAAGCAGGATCAGGGTCAGTCAGATCCACCTGTTGTTGTACCACCACCCTTTCCTGGGTACTTCCCTCCTCCGTCGACGAGTCCTCACTTTCCCTCTCCAAATCAGGCACATGCAGCTCCATTCTATCCATATTACCCCCCACCATCATCACAAATTGGTTCATCCACCGTCCCTTATCCTCCTTACCCCCACCTATATTATTACCCATATCCGGTGTAGCCAGAGAACGGAGGACCATCTAGACTAGCAGAGGTTGGTGTTGGGGGTCATACAGCTACAGCAGATAAGCGTCAATACATTGAGCCTGAGGGCGATACGTAAGTTCAGTTTATGTTCTCAAGTTTCTTGTATTTTGATATATTATATATTATTAACAAAAAATTGACCTGCAGCTTCAATCCTTCAAGGCCACCTACTCACAAAATTCGAGATATTATAAGAAACAAATATGATGCTTCTTATTTATCATGGAAGAAGATCCCAAAGAAAATTAGGGATATGTGATTTGGAGAATTTCAGGTATACTTATTTGGCATGAATTAAAATATTTGATTTAATTTGTATTAATATTTTTTATTATGCCTATATTTTTTTACATAAAGAATTTAGGTTGTTACCTGAGCATAACATGAGGATCATAACAAATTTTAAGAGGAGAGAATCAACCCGTCTTAGGGGCATGTTCACGGACATTAGAAAGTCTAGACAGCATCCAATATGGATTGGAGAGGGCGTATGGGCAGAATTGAGTAGAGCTTGGGCGAGCCCTGAGTTCACTAAAATAAGATAGCAGAATAAGTAGAACAGAGCATCTGATTGTGGGGGTTTAGGAAGTTCTCTTCATACTGGCGAATCTGTTCCTCATACGGAACATAGACAACGACTGGTAAAAGCTTTAATTTAGTTTAATAAATATATTTATATTATTATAAATATATTTTCTATTTTTAGAAAGAGTTTCTTGGCCGAGAGCCGACACCATTGGAGTTGCATATAAGAACTCACCAACATCAAGCTGACCATCAGTGGATGATGAAAAGGCTAAAAAGGCTCATGTGAGTATAATTTTTTGGAATTTGGGAACATAAATTTATTATAAAAAAACTCATTCTAATATCAATATATTTTATGGATTTAATCTCTCAGGATTATTTTGTATGAGCTCGGGAAAGTCGTTAGTTCACTGACGATGAATCATCTTCAGGATCAACTCAGTATTCTGAGTATCATACATGGTCAGATGTTGTTGGAGGAAAGCATAGGGGGAGGGTATATGGCTTGGGTTCGCAAGGCTATGCTTATGAGGGCAGTTCATTCACCTTAGCATTTTATGATCCAAGTGGAGCTGAAGAAAGTGTAAGCCAGAGGATTGCAACGCTAACGAGAGAGATAGAAGATATGATAAAGGTTCAAAATGAGATGCAGGCAGAGCTATTTTCCTACAAAGATAAAAATCAAAAGAAGAAAGAGCAAGAGCAAGAGTAGCCACATGCATTACCAGACAGCGAGGATACGGAGGAGAATTAGTACTCTTTTTGTTTGATGAACTTATTATCGACTTATTGTAAACTTATTTGGTTTGATGAACTTATGTGCAAACTTATGATGAACTTAGTTAGTTTGACTTATTGTTTGTTATGAACTTATTATGAGTTGATTTGTTTTGATGAATATATTTGTGATAATTATTGTGATTGATTATAGTGGTATGTTGCCCATATTTGTAAAAATTATTATATTTTATGTGTAGGTTTAGAGTTTAGAGTGAAAATCAGTAAAATAGAGGGGAGGCTATCAATTTTTTTTCAGATGCTATAGGTTTCTGGCGGCCAAACCGCCAACTTCGATATCGGATGGCTGATGGAAGCCGCCGGAAGATTACTATTACCGCCGGTAATTTTCGGCAGCTTACCGACAGTTTGTGGCGGTTCTCCGGAGATACGCTGGCGGTGGCTCCGCCGTAATTCCTTCGGCCATGACCGCCGTTAAACCGCCGGTTCCTTACCGATGCTATACCGGCGGTACAGCCGCCGAAAAAATTTGACATAATCATCGGTTAAACAGCCGGTATATCGCCAGTAAATAACTGGCGGTCACCGGCGTCATGACCGTCAGAACAAAACCGGTTGTACTCACCACCGGTTACTTAAACCGCCGAAAATACACCGCCGGAAACGATTTCCTACGCGGTTTTTTCCAACGGATTTTAAACCGCCTCAAAGCCGCCGGAATTTTACAAAACCACTGGAAAGCTTATGATAACCGTCGGAATAAGCCGCCGGTACGGAGTGATTTTCCTGTAGTGCGTGCCCGTGTCATGTCATGTCCATGTCGTCGTGTCCATGTCTGTGCATCATAGGTATTCCTTATATATTGCATTCGTTTTTTAGCCAAGCAAATAGCCCCTAAAAACGAATTGACTTCAAATCTTAATAAGAGTATATACAAGTTTCATTCTTAAGTTTTTTTTTTTCAAAGAATCCTCTCATCTATAATCTCATTAATAATAAATTTTTAATACTTCAAAAAATTCAAAAGTTTAAGAGAGATTCATTTTAAAATGATGCCCTCACCTTAATGATTTTAGGAAAAAAAAAATACTTATATCCCTCTTCCTAAATCTATACTATGCAGATGAGCATAAGATGTCCCCAAAAAAATTCATAAATGGCCTTTTTACAATGCATAAGTTGAATTTAATGAACTATAATAAGAAAAAAAATAAATTTTATATAGGTTAAGCTAGATGTGGGATAAAAATATACAGGATGAAATGAGAAATAATTAATTAGATAGATAATAAAACTAGTTGGACTTATTGAAGATGAGCAAATAAAAATATCATTGAGTGATTTGAGTGGTTTGGGCATGGCCAAAAGATGCAATTCTAATAATGGCATCTAGAATTAAATAGAAAAGTATAGTAAAAAAATTCATAGACCAAAAATAACATAGCAAAAACTTATGCAAAATACTTCACAAACTAGAGCTAGCATCTGCAGCACTCAACAGGAATAATGGAGAAATAAGAAATAAAGTCCATATAATTTGGAAAAGGTTGATATGTAAAATGATCAAAATTACAAGTTGATCTTGAAATGGAAGTCATAAAAGACAATAGAAATGAGATCTAGGTCATTGGTTGGGAAAATATTGGTGGAAGAAAAAGATGGAAAGTGTACAAGACATTAGCAAAAATAATTAAATAATAGTGGTGATCAAATAGTGGCTCGGGGTGGAAGTAACTTGATAAGAAGAATGAAAAGAGAATTGAGAAAATCAATTCCATATAATTTGGATAAGGTTGATGATGCAATATGTCTAAAATTGATGAGTTAATCAAGAAATGGTAGTCATAGAAGACAATAGAAATGATATCAAGGGCATGGGCATTGATTGAGAAAATATTAGTGGAAGAAAGTGGTAGGAAGTGTTCAAGCCAACAACAAAAATAGTTAGAGAAGCAATATCGGTGATCAAAAGTGGCACAGGGGCGGTAGCACTTTGATGAGAGGAATGTCACTATAATAATTCTTTCTCTCCCTCTCTACAAAACTTGTTTTAAGATGGGGGAATAACGAAAGAGCCAATTAAGATTATGGAATCACCAAAAGATAGCCAACCAGTGGTGGCCAACACATATGATCACAAGGATTATAGTGGTTAAATAGGTGAAGTGAGCTCAATCATGTAAAGGTTAGGCTACCATGATGATCTTGTACTAATTAACTAAATATGAAATACCTTTGATAAGCTTGGGAAATCAGAAAGAATTCCAGGCAAAGAGAAAGAAACAAAATGCTAGAGGAAAAGGGACAAGGAAAATCTTTCAAAGATGGGAAGAAATTCTCAGAAAGGGGACGATAAATTGAATCTTAGAGGAAGACAAAAATAACCCGAGGAGATTTCAATGCAATATTCAGATCCATGAAAACATTGGGCCTTAATTATATTCCTTTCCCAGCTACAAAGAAGGAAAATTCATAGTATAGAAGAAAAATACTCCAAATAAAAAAGGAAGAGAAGTAGAGAATAAATCAAAATATTCAAAGTAGATAGTTCTAATAAGCCTTCATGAATATTTCATCAATGCACATGTAGTTCAAGCAACTTCATAGAGCTATTGTTGACTCATTTTTCTAGGCGTAGCAAGCCAAATGGATGACAGTCTCTATCAGTGGGCAAGGGTATAGGCATTCTTTAAGGAATCCCTTGAGCATAGTGTGATAAAAAGATCAAAAATTCCCAACCAATTTCCTACTTTCATCACAAAAAAGATTTCAATGTAAAGGCCAAAACTGGGTCAAAAAAGAAAATAGATGCCTCGTTCTCATTTAGGTCATGTGATGCGGACATCTGATTATGAAAGGTCTTTCAGAGATATAACCGACGATCGACGGCCACGATCACGCCAATTTACTTTTGAGTATTCATATGTATTTGTTTTATTTATTTGATTTATTTAGCTTTTTTGTAGCTTTTCCCATTTTTCCCTTTACTTAAAGGCTTTGTCGTATGTATGCCCTAGGGGCAACGTAGTATTTTATTTCCCTTTCATTGTAGGAGGCTATATATAAGCCACATATGTTTCTTTTGAAGTTAATGAATGAAATATAATGAAATTTTTGCATATTGAGTTCTTGTGAGAGCTTGAAGAATCTTTGGAGAGGAATCCCTTAGAGAAGGAAGCGGATCACCCACCAACCTTGGAAGAGTTCGGGTTCGTGGCTTTCATGTTATTCTCTATCCTTTCTTTCATCCTCCCCTTCCCCCTTGCCGTTGGCTTAGGGTTTCCCAACCCAAAAACCGTCGGCCTCCACTTCAAGCCCAAGTCCCACTGCCGGCCAATACTCCTTCCCCTTCCCAACAAGTTGCCGGCCATCCAAGGTGGCTCACGCCTTTGATGGGTTGGTCCACTTAATTCCCACCACTACCCTTCAAAACCCACAAACCCTGACCCTAATCCTAGCCTAGCTGTTGGCCACCCCATCTCCCTCTTTGCCTCCAAAATTCAAATCTTCCCATTACTTCTTTCCTTTTCCCTACGAACCACTTTGGGAAAGCATTCAATCCAATCAAACAATCAAGTTTTGAAATTTGAATAATTTTCTAAAATAGAGTTCTATTTTAGGAAATTTCTCCAATCAAATCCAAATCAAATTTGAATTGGATTGGAATTAATTTCCCCTCCTTTATTTGGAATTCCCAAAGAGGCAAGCAATAAAAACTTTCCCCAATCCCCTTTCCCCTTCTTGAAGCCGTCGGCCCCTTCTCTCTACCCGCCCCTCCTCTCTCCAATCCCCTTGATTTGTTTCCAAAGAAGAAACCTAATTCTTGGAAACTTTCAATCCCTTAAGAGGCAATCAATAAAAAATTTCCCCAATCCCCTTTCCCCTTCTTGAAGCCGTCGGCCCCTTCTCTCTACCCGCCCCTCCTCTCTCCAATCCCCTTGATTTGTTTCCAAAGAAGAAACCTAATTCTTGGAAACTTTCAATCGCTTCTCCCTCCACATTAATCCCCTTTCATATTTGGCCTTTTTGTATTTTAGGAAAGTCCAATAAATTAAGCCCAAATCAAATTCAATTTGATTTGGATTTAATTTCCCTTTTGTGGGCTCCGAAAATTCAGCCCCGGACTCCGCCCGCTATTTGCTTTTCTTCGGCGAGGGAGTTTTAACGAATTAGGTTCCGGGGTAAATTTTGGAAGGCATATGGGTTTGTAGATAAGACACTACCTAGAGATTTCTCCCTCATTTGTGAGGACTTTATGATCTGAGTTCTAGTTTCCTATAGGCGCAAGCCCCTATAGTTAATTACCCCTCCCAATAACGAGAGAGAACTTTCGATTAAGGCTAGTCGTTAATCAGATACGTGTTATCTAACATATAGTAGCAGCATAGTTATTTGATTAGAAAATTGGAGGGTTTGAAGGTTTTATATTTAAAATTAGAAATTTCACCATCTTGTACTTAAAGCGAATGGTGGGGGAATGGATGATGGACCCCATCAAGATCCCATGGTTCTGTTGTCCTTAGCCATTATGGTCCTTGGTCTACTTAGTCAGAGGAGGTAGTCGACCCAACCTGACAGAATGATCCTTGTCATCAGCCATGGGTTGCTTCGTCCAAGGGTACCTTGTAGACCTAGGATGGATATTTGCCTGAGAGAACAAATTTGAATCCACCTTAGCTAACAGAGGGCTTTGTGCCCTATCAATCATACCCTATTGATTCATATCTTAAGGATTTGATGCCAATAAGGAACATATTATCTCTGGCCATAACCGGTATCATGTGGTGCCATTTGGCAGCAAAACCACTCGGTTTAGAGGGGCCCGGGTCATTACCCATTTATCCTGTGGTGTCATTTGGCGGCAAAACCATCGGTTACAGGACACGTACCACGTCCTTACTAGCAGAAGATTATTTGAGAATGTATCCTAGTGATATTTTCGACTAGGCATTAGCTCTATGTGAGCTAAAGTAAATTTTAATTTGTCCACCCGACAAACTGTTGCGGAGGGTGGATGAATTTTGCTTTAAGTAGTTTGATGGTTTATATTTCAATTTTAAATATCCGAGATTTGGATGATCTTTTTGGAATTTTGGGAGTTTGGGTGGCATTTTGGATATTTGAAGTTGACCCCTCCGATTGAGATTATCATTCAACACGGCCATCATCGAGATATGAGGGGTCATTTCTATTTAAAGCTTGAACCTTATCGACCCTATCAACTTGCCGATAGGGGATCAAATTTCGTAGGCTTTATGACTTTATTAGTTAATTCATATTTTTATAAGCCTTGAAGGCCTAATATGAATGTATTAAAACAAATATACCGGCCACCACAACTGTTTATTTGTTTAATGGTACGAATCTGAATTCACTTGTTGACCCGCGCAGCATCCTTAAACGTCACGTATGTACCTGTAACACGTTCGTCGGGGCCCATGCGAGTTAATGATTTTATCGATGAATCTTTCTTATAAAAGGCCTTGAAGGCCTAATATAAATGTATAAAATAAATATCTCGGTCTACCTCGTGACAACATATTTATTTAATGGTTCGAACCATATCGAGAAGGATCGGGTTAAAACCTAGATTCATTATTTAGCCCGCGCAGCTTTCGTATACATCACGTGTGTATCAAAAACACGCTCGCCGGGACTCATGCAAGTTCTTGATTGCATACCCCCTTTTAGTGTACCTACGTGTGTACAAGCTACAGTGCATGTGCGGGAGTATTTTGAAATACTTGTAAACGTCTTCTGTCCGCTTATATAGATGTTACAAATCCGGTGGCATTGCGTAGCAGCTTATAGATTGAGTTGTTCTTGATTGCATACCCTTTTAGTGTACCTACGTTTGTACAAACTACAGTGCATGTGCAGGGGTATTTTGAAATACTTGTAAATGCCTTCTATCCGCTTATATAGATGTTACAAATCCGGTGGCGTTGCGTAGCAGCTTAAAGATTGAGTTGTTCGCTGCCTTGTATAGATAGACTGTCGTGCACTACTTATCTCTTTCAATAGTCCATAGGCATTTTCATTCATTGTATTCATCTGCATTTTGTTCATAGATGACACTTCATGTACACAACAGGTCTACTACAAAGGCCCATGGGTACTTGCATCTGCTGCATGTCGTACATTCTTACTTATAGGAGAATGGTGTATTCACCTACATTTGATTGCATGAAGGCGGTATTCACTCCAAATTCTTGAATACCTCTTCATCGTTAGTTCATTGTATGTTGATACTGGATGCTTGCAGCATCCCTACTGTATCACCGGGTGTATGAGACATCTTTGCACATTTCACCATGTTATTCCGTGCATCTCTATTTCATCTTTCTTATGTATAATTGCAGGGAGTGTCACCGTCAGTATGTAGCTCATATGTTTATTGTATGTCAATTTTTCTTGTTTGTAGAAATTCAATGTATTTGTTCTCCATGACATCTTTGAATGTTATGATCATTGATTGAGTTGTATTCCTCACCATCCACTTCTTCATATGTGTTGGTTATTGTCTTTTGAGGGAGTCTAGTGTATTTGCTTACACTTGAATGACATCAGTTGTGTATGAGCTTTAGTGTTCTATTCATGAACACACCAAGGCATTATTGTAACCAAGTTGTTTCCCCTCGATGTTTGCAAGCATGCTGCATTTATTATGTATAACAACTAGCAAATCACTATGCTCATTATATTGCTCGAAGGTTTATAACATGAATAACAATATTATCATTATTGTCATTTGACATTGACATTTGGATTGGCATAATCATCATGGACGGATTTGGGGGCTTCTTTCATTAATGATATCCAGCTTCTTCGAATGAACTTGTGGATCCACTAACATGGACATTATGTCACAGATTGCTTATGTGTAGGTTGAAAGTCCTTTGTTGTAATATTGAGTATATCATCATATGAAAAATCTTGTCTACTTGCAAACCTTTCATCCTCTAAGACTGTTTACAAGATACATGATGAGTTTGATATCAATTCCTTCATTCCAACTGAGAGGATCATTATAGGCTGATCATGATTGCTCAAATACGCTTTATGCTAAAGCTTGTAATCACTTTATATGTCAGTCTTTGTTTTCTTGGATGAGACTCAGACGGATCATCCCCTTTGATTATCATTTGCATTTCTATTGGAATAATAATTCTTTAACCTTTAAGAGCTTAATGTCATGTCTCGAATTCAAATTTCATTGAGTCATTAAGATTTGCATTAGAGATGAAGTGATAATTTCTTAGTGGTACATTAGAAATTTGCAGTTCTATTCAAATTAGGCCTCTTATGAATTGTTCACATTAGTCACATTAAAGCTCAAGTTTTATTAAGTTGTGTTCATGCTCATTGTTCTATTGTTCAAGTCCAAATCAAAGTCCCCTGCGGTCCTTATAGAGTTCAAGTCCGAGTTCAAATCGAGTTCACTTGTTTCAAGTCCAAGCTTATGTTGTCCTTCAAGTTCATTTAAAGTTTATATTCACTTAAATCAATTGCATCAAGTCCATAAGTCCCAAATTGTTCCATGTCATTGTCTTATTTCAGACAAAATTTTGGCAGCCTCCCAGCGTCTCCCCCATTTAGGGGAAAAACCAAGAGGCCGCCTACCCGCCACATCAAGAAAGACGTGCACGGTTGGTGTTTGTGAGACACCGTGGGGATGATTTTTGTTTGTCATCCACCACCCCAAGAAAGGCATGCATGGGTTATTAAAAGTATTTTTTGAAAAAGCAATTTTTTATTACCCCGCCGTGCTAAGAAAAGCACGCACAGGGATTGCCCGCTTCATCGTAAGCTTCGCACCAAGTTTCCTCTCACTAGGCTAAAAAAGTGTGCAAAGGGTCCCTCGGCACGCTGCAAAAGCCGAAAATAGGACTTTTGGAGGGGATTACCCGCCTCGCCATAAGTACCGGAATGAACTTCCTCCCATCATGCTAAGAAAAAGCGTGCATTGGTGGTTATTCGCCCCATTGCAAGTGTTGAGGGTGGGTTCTCTCAAGTTTGAGGATTTATACCTTGGCGAGCGTCGGGGTGGTGGGCACGAAAATTGAGACAACATTTTTTTTATTTTTCTTTTTTTTTAACTTCCAAACAAAAACATAAACTATATATATATACAACAACATTACTATTAGTTAACAAATAAAATAAATAAAAAAAGCAAATAATAACTTATAATAAAATATAATTATTATAACTAAAAATTAATAATAACCTATAATAATAACTATAATAGCAGTTAATACCACTAATACAAAAAAATTAAGTAGCATGTATACCTAATTAGCTAGAGAGTTCGGGTAAGAGCAGGAGGTTGTGAGGTGGAGTGTAAAGGGAGTGGGGTCTACTTGGTTCGCAGAGAAAGGGGAGGTGAAAGCCTTGAAGGAGGTCGGGTTCAGCTAAGTGTCAGCTACAAGCAGAGAGGAGGAGATCGGGTAGGGAGCGGCTTCAAGCAGGTGGATTTCGGTTTGAAGGGTTTTTTTTTTTTTTTTTTTTTGTTCTGTTGGTTAATACTTAGAGGTCAACATCTTTCCCAATTAAAGGGTCTTGTTTTGGTAATCCATAACTCCTCCCCAATCCCCCAAAAATCCACACATGCCGCCGGCCCCATGCATGTCCCCTACTTGAATACTTTCCAAACATCAAATTTCTATCTTTGGGAAGAATTCAAATTTTTCCCTCTCACCTACCCGCCCCCTTCCTCTCTCCAAATCCCCAATAAATCCTTTCAAAATTAAGGGATTAATTAGGGTAAAGATTTTATTAATTCCCTCCATTATTTATTTGAAATTCAAATTTCAAATACCCCATCTTTAATTGGCCAAATCAGAAATCTAATTTTAGATTTCTCTCTTGAAAAGAGTTGCTTTCCTTAGCATTGGCCGGCCATCACCTTCCCATCCCCTCCTTGCTCCGAAATTCATCCCAAACCCTAGCTCTAGGGTTGTCACATTGCAGTCCAGAATTTTTGGACAGTGTCCGGAAGCTGTCCTGCTACCCGGAGATCATCGTGTGCTGTCCAAAATCCTCAGTTTGTTGTTTAAAGAAACCAGTCCAAAGGAACTTGCATCCCACCCGCCAAAGATCATCAAATTGCTGTCCTAAGGCAGCTAGGGGTTGTGTTGCAGTCAACTCTTTCCCCAACACCAAAGCGGCTAAGCCGGAGCTCCGTATTTGTCTTTCCCTTGGTAAATTTTTCTTCCTACTCTTATATCTTCCTAATTCACCTTTCAATTGTGGTTATAGTTTGATTCACAAAGATTCTTGCTGATCCCTCCGCTAAAGCATAGTAATTTAGGAAGTTGAGTGAGGAATCCTTGCATAGCGACTAATCTTACTGTTAGCATAGGGATTTTGTTGAAAAAACTTCCATGTATGCAACGTTAAATTAATTGACTATTTTATAATCTTAACTTCTGCACATGTGATTTGGGCTAAGCTTATTTTATCACCTTATTATTTTATCTTATCGTTAAATCAATATAAGTTATGCTTATTATTGTTTTCTAAATTTAAAACGTGCAAATTTCTTATTCCAATCATTTTTGCATTTATGTCGTGCATCATCATGATTTAAATAAAGATACAACATAATGACCGCCATATAAAGAAAATTAGTATTGCCAAAAACCTATAGAGATGAACTTATTGATGTGAAATGAATAGGCCTCATGAAAAATTTAATAGGGCTCACTCGAGTCAAAAACATGCATGTAAATCTCACCAATATAAGAGAACAAAATCTACATAAAACATTCAACAACAAAAAGAACATTTATAAGGATTAAATAGATATAATATAACATAATTTCTTACTGGTAAGCGTATTGTTCTAGATTGATCAGAAAGAGATTTTCGAACAGATTGTTTGATCCACCAATGTGCATATGTAGAAAATTTAAATCCTTTTGAAGCATCAAACTTCTCAGCACCCCTTAATAGGCCTCGACATCCCTCCTAGAAACAAAAGCAATGACAGTTCTAAGATGAATGCCACAAAAAAGGGTACGAGCATTATCCATCTGAAAACGTAAAAATAAAACCTGAACAAGATCCTGGATGCTCATCCCTGCACCTTGAAAATTTTTTGCAATTGAAATAACGAGTCTTATGTTACTTTTGATCATCTTGTCCTTGCAATGAGTTCCATAGTTTAGTCGCTGCCTCAGGGTCTTTGTATCAAGTCCAGCTGCTACAGCCCATTCTGCAGAAGTTGGTTGTCTGCCAAATCTTTCTACAAGCTCCTCTTGGATTCTCTCAAGCTTTAGTAGGTCCTACATTAGATCATTACCAAGAACATACATCAATGCAAAAAAAAGTAGTTCATCTTATAGAAGGTCAATTGCTGCTATTGTAGAATTCTCCCTTAGGATATATGACTGTATCCAGTGAATTCTTTACTACATGTCTAATATACAAGAAGTAATACATTTCATTACACGAACTCATATCTAAGGAGATGCAGGGATCATTAAAAGGAACAATTTAGCATGTTAAAGGATAGCCTACATCAAACCGAAGAGACAAAACAAGGAAAAATGACAAATGCGGAGTAAGAGAACAAGGTTTTAGGTATAATCCACAATAATTCCAAAAAACTAGAACGAGTCTCTTCAAATATTTCTGTAAGTAGTTACTAAACTTGGTCGATGTGTGTTTTATAGAAGAGGACAATAAACATGCCAAATAATAAGAAGATTCTTCTTCCAATAACATTGATTAGGGAATCCTTGGTTAACTTTACAATTGCCATGTCTACAATAGATTTCTTTCTTCAATTTCTTTATCTCTTAGTCTGACAATTTTGCATATCTGCAGTTTTTTTCACTATTCTTTCATTGGACTTGAAAAGTCTGTTTTGCCACTTTTGAGAAAAAAAAGTTCTATTTTTTATTAAAAAGGAGTCTAAAAAGAAATTCAAGCGCGATATGATTATGGTATATTCAACTTCCATTAAACTTGTAAACTAAGAAATGCTCCTAGACGGTTCTTAATGGTCTTGCTATGATATATTTTAAAGGTTAATTTATTCCAACTGCAAATTGTTTATGATCAAAATCATTTTATATGAAATGACGGAAAAGGATTTGTAAACAAGAAATGCTATACGTTCTGATGAAAAAAGGCATAACATATATGGCAAATGAGGCTGCAAAAAGCAACATACTCTTCATATTAGAAAATGATTCAGGACTCTCCAGGCCTTCATCATCAGTTTTGTTGTCATGGCAATGGTGGTCATGACAGGAGGGAGGGGCAATAGCGACTTAGATATGGGTGTGAACAAAGGAATGAAAATGAGAACCATGTGGGTTAGAAGTATAAAGAGAATAAATGCAACCATGACAAATTCAATCACAATTGCTGTTTTTCCTATCTCAATCATCACAAGTTCCTAAAAATTCCAATGCGTTATGATAATAAATGACACCACCTTGCTACAAAAGAATGCATCTCCTTGTCAAGGCTAAGCCCTTGACCAATGATTTGATGTGGGGCCTATAGAATCTTGATAGTGAAGGCAATAACTAGATTGAAAAAGTTATGTTGATAGGGGGGTAAAAAGGTTTTTAGGGTTTTATACATATTTGAGGCTAAAACCTTTACGTTTTGAAGTGTTTAGCTTTTTCTTGGAGAAAAAAAAAAGGTAAAAAACTTCATATCAAAGGTTTGGGATATTAGGGAACTAATGGAAGTATTTTTATCAATTTTGGATGAGAAATTAAAGAGTTGTGAATTTTTTAATCTTGTTTTGCTCATAATAAGAAATTAATTTATTATATTAGTATTTTGGCTAGAATAATCTAGGGGTTCCTAGTGATTTAAGGCCTTAGGAAGGTTTAGGGATTGCAGGAGAATGTACAGAAGATTAGTGGAGGTGTTGGTGGGATATTGAGGTTAGGGGGGGCTAGGTTTCAAGGATTGGACAAGCCTAGCTGGTAAGAGGGAGAGTTGTGTTGTAGAAGAGAATAGGATATAGAGAGAAAAATTAAGGACTCATCAAAACCATAGGAAATCAGCCATCAAACTTTAACAAAGAGTAAAATAGCTACCAAGCATTTCTACACAAAATTTGCACAAATAAAAGAAAACTTTATTCAATGAATCTTAGGAGTGCAAAGCATGCGATATTTATAGGCTTTGCAAGCTTATGGCCGCTTAAGATTTATTTAGAAATCCCTTAGAGCCAATAAAACACTACTAAATGAAATGATGACATGCCATAAAGCTATGAAAATGAAAACAGCAAAAACAATTATTAAAAAAAAATCATAAAAAGAAAAATATATATACCAAGACAAATGGGAAAATTGCTTTTGCCTCGTACTACGACGCAGCCAACATCACCGCCATCGACACGATTGCAAAGGTATAATCCAAAAACCTGTCCTTGATGCTTACAACATGGCGAGCAACCACCTATGTGTATTTTATTTGCACAATGGGAGGAAACTCGTTGCAATACTTGCGACGAGGCAGGTAATCCTCGTGCGTGATTTTCTTAGCGTGGCGGGGCAAAATCTAAGTACCCGTGTGCGAGCCTTAGTGCCGGCAGGAAATGAATTGTGCATTTTCAAACAAGTACCCCTGAAGACCCATGCACGCCTTTCTTGGCGTGGTGGGATTAAAGAGCACGGCCGCGATATCACACGACACCGATTGTGTGCATCTTTCTTAGCGTGGCAAGAAAGGCTATGACTCCCCAAATTTCCCCCAAATAGGGGATATGTTGGGGTGCTGCCAAAATTCCGAGTAAATGGGCGAAGATTGAATGAACAACATAAGACCTGACTTGACCTAAATGACAGGGAACAAGACTTGACATTGAACAATAGGGAACTGGACCCTAAAATGTTGAAATGCATAGTTAAATTAATAATACCAATGCTAATGATAATTCAAGCATTAATGAACAAGGGACTTGTGGTGAACAAGATCCTCAGTGCATGTGAGCGACAGGCAAAGAAACTCATTCAACTTGCAAAATTGCAAGTGAATATGGCAATCAATGCAAACAGACACAGCAATAAAAATTAAAGGGAAACTTTTAATTTGCAAGCAAAACCAATCAACTGCAAAATGCTCTAGCAAAACCCACATATGACAATGAATAACTTGTCATGTAGGCAATAGCCAATTTGTAAATTAAAGTGGTAACATTTACAAGCAGTGGTAGATGATCCATCATACACATAACAGGTCATGCAAAGATTGACAACAGATAATTTGCAAAGAATGTAGCAATGTCTTGCACGCTACATCAACATAGGAACAAACATGTACAATTGTGCGAGCAACAAAGATTGATCATGCAATGAATTGCCAACTGAGAGATGTTTGAAGGCCTTAAAGCAAGTGCAACTTGCATACGACTTGCCACTGTCGATACGTACATTATATCACCTATGAATGATGAGAGTGAATATAATGCAAGTGCAATGGCTCTTCTACAAGCACATCCAAGACTTTCTTGCAAGGGAACATGCAAGACTTGCTTGCAAGTGGTAATACTGCCCACAGACATGTATGTGTAGTGTGCAGTGAATACTAGGAGGTTCATGTAGTCAACGACAATCAAATGACTTTGACAATTACACTGATATCCTGCGAGTTGAAATAGTTGATAAGTAGAAGATATGAAATCCTTCCTACAATCAACGATTTCTCAATAGCATGCCAATGTACTAATCCCTCGCAAGAAAAAGCAGTTGATTTATAGCAGATGCGAGCACTCACAAACTAATGTAGAGGGACTCGTCATGCATATTATATGCTATCTATGGGTAAAATATGGAAGAGCTATAGTAAATGCAAGTACATACACGCAACATTGAAGAACCCATGATATGCGCAACATCTTGCTAGTGAAAGTGGCAAGTGATTTGTAGTATCACTTGTGAAGAATAGCAAATGACCCATCTGAAGAAGATGAGTTGGAGCTCAACTGCACTACCGACTTGAATAATCTGAACCAACCAATGTCGCCACCCTGTGATTATACCGTGTGCAGTTCTTGTGATGAGATATCCACAAATAATGGATATAGTTGTCTTGATTGTAGACTATCTCATGAACGCAAAGATTTGAGACATGTCACTCATATGACAAAGTTCCTTACTATTTACAAAAATATGAGTTCCGTTATATCCTCTTTACAGCAAGGTTCCTCATATGGCATTACTGATGTTGATGTACCTACTCTCGTCTTATGAATCAAACATGTTAGGAAGAGGCGCACTTATTTTACTAGAGCTTAAAATTTATGGATTAAGTACAACCAAGTCCTCCAATTGACTGTGACATTAAGCATGCGAAATTGAATAATTTTATGAATGATTTTGTAGAATCAAAGAATGACCAGTTGAAGAAGAAAAAAATGTCTCATTCTATCACCTCTTAAGAAATACTAAGGCTCCAAAAAATATACCGCGCTATTTGGGTGTAGACCCGGAGATCAAGCCTCGCAACTCGGTGTCCTACATGTGCATCAAAAATACATAAAACGGACCCCTCGAGTATACTATTTTGGAGCTACCATGTGCATATCAAATACTATGGTGTTGTTGAGATGGTGAAGACTCCTGCACTCTAATGTGTCCATACTTCAAGAAGATAACTTCATCATAAGCCAAATATGAGAAACCTAACGATGTATCAGCTGAGCCTTTGGTCTCATTAGAATGTGATACCTCATCTATCATAAAACGACCTCATGTGGTTTGGATGTCCTTATCCAATCTATACAAGGATTAGATAACTTATAAATATGATATCTAAGAATGGAAAGGCAATCATATAGGAGCTTGCTGGACTAAGTGGTGTGCTTGTAACTTATCAATAGAAGCATAATGCAACACATGTCATTGCTGCTACGAATAAAGACGGATCCTACATTAGAACAATGAAGTATCTCATGGCTACGTCAGGTGACAACGCTACAATTCACCCATAAGCAAAAGCAGCGAATCAATAGTAAAAATCACGGGCCACTAAAGTGCAACGTCATGCCACCGAATCTACAACGTTCATGCAAGCGAACATAAGGTGTTTGGAGAGTCCTAAATGAAATTTCGAGCCTTTTATTAACAATGATTATTTGCATAGTCGATAATCATAAGAACACCCCTTTGCACCGCATGCAAATATTTTAAAATGCCCCTCATATATATATTGCAACATACATGATAATTAATTTAAACATGTTACCCAGCATCGCGAGATTCATTTAGTTGTAACAAGTGCATTGCATTTACATGCTAATATGTTGCATATGCGCGTATCATAACTTGCAGAATATATTATGAGCATATCATCCGACATTGCAAGTATATTTTAAAGTGACCTCCGGCATGCATTTGCAGAATGTCGAGGATTTCATTTTAGCATATTGTTTGACATTACAACTGCATCCCAAAATAACTTTTGGCATGTATTTGTAAGATATTGAGGATTTCATTCAAATATGACACCTAAAATCACTGTTGCATTTCAAAATAACCTTCCGCGTGCATCTATAGGATTTCGAATATTTCATTCAAGTATATCATCTGACATTACAATTGCATGTTAAAATGACCTCCATGTATCGTTGAGATGAAAAAGGTTTCATTCAAGTGTGTCATTTGACATTACAATCATAATTTACAATGACCTCTTGCATGTATTGGTAGGATGCAGGGGATTTCATTCAAGCATGTCATTTTGACATTGCAATTACCATGGTTTAAAATTGCGCAATATGAGGCTCGCCTTGAGGCCAGCCTTTGCGCAATTCCAGTAAAAAACGTCTCGATGCTTACGCCTCGAATTTTTTTATGAGGCTTGCGCCTCAACTTGGTTGAGGCCCGCCTCATCTCACTGGCATGAGGCTTACGCCTCACGCTATATATATTAAAACTTACATAAATCTTGAAGTAAATGCCCGACATTGGACTCTATAGGAGAGGAGGAATGGGAGAGAGCAGTTCATCATAATGATGATTCAAATGAATAACCCCTTAGTGATGACAGTGTTGATGACTTATATCTTATGCTTTTTATGTTTTATATTATTCACTCATTAGTATATAAAAAATTTATCATTTTATGTTTACGCAATCTTTTGATTTTGAGGCTTACGCCTCAAAACGCCTTGAGGCTTACGCCTCGAATCATGAATGAAAAACGCCTCAATACCCGAATACGCAATTTTAAACATTGGCAATTACATTCTAAAGTATCCTCCCGTAAGCATTTGCAATATGCAGAGGGCTTTATTCCAGTAATGTCATGCATATATATAAATGCATCGCGCAAAATGCATTCAACAGTATATACCCGCACGAGCCTCGGCCAACGTGTCATAGGTACATGTGTGACATCTGAGGATGCTGCACGGGTTAAAAAATAAATTTAGATATGAACCTGATCCTCTGTCAGAAAATTGATAGAGTCGATAAGGTTCAATCAACAAAAATGAAACAAAATTGCTCATACACTCTGATGATAGTCGTGTTGATAAAAAATCTTAACCGGAGAGAACCACAACCATTTAAAATGCCTTCAAATGACAAAAAAAAATCCAAAATTCCAAAAATACCAAAAGTAAAAAATATTTAAAATTAAAATAAATAATCAAACACTTAAAGCAAAAACTCATCCACCCTCCGTGACAGTTTATCGAGATAGGAAAATATGAAAACTACTCTAGCTTATAAATAGTTAATGTCTAGTCAATAATATCACTAGAATTTTTTCTTAATCAGTCTCTTGCCAATAAAGACGTGGCAAGTGTCCTCTAACCGATGTTTTCGCCGCCAAATGGCATCACAGGTAAACGGTTATAATCGGGACCCTTTGAACAGGGTGGTTTTGCAGCAAACATGACACCATTATACTATGGTCATAGTCAGAGCCCATATGTTTCCCAATGATATCAAATCATTGAGCAATGAATCAATATGATATAATCGATAAGGCAAAAAGCCCTCTATTAGCTAAGGTGGATTCAAATTTGTCTTCTTAGACAAATATTCACCCCAGGTCTACAAGGTACCCTTGAACGAAGCTACCTATGGCTATCAACAAGGATCCTTCGATCAAGTTGGGTTGAATACCTCCTTTGACTAAGTAGACCTGGGACCACGATGGCCCGGGACAACAAAACTATGGGATCTTGATCGGGCTCATCATTACTCCTCCCACCATCCGCTTTAAGTGCAAGAAGGTGATATTTTCAATTTTAAATATGAATTCTTAAGTACCTAAACTCATGCTGCTACTAGATGCCAGATACTTTGTATATGTTTGACGACAAGCCTTAATCGAAAGTTCTCTCTCATTATCAGGAGGGGTAATTAACTATAGGGGCTTGCGCTTATAGGAAACCTGAACTCATATCATAAAGTCCTCGCAAAATGAGGGTGAAATCTCTAGGTAATGTCTGATTCAAGTCCAATTTGCCTTTTGAAAATTTGCCGCGAAACTTGTTAAAACTCTTCTCGACGACCCCAAAAGAAAAAGAAAGAGAGAGGGATCCAAAAGAGGGGTGGTCGGGGTGAAACTTTTCGGAGCCCATAGACAACAGCTATTAAATTCAGCAATAATAAAGATCATACCAAAAAAAAGAGTTCAACACATAAAATCAAACAAAACTTCAATCATGCAATTATATTAACCACAAAACAAGCTACGAGAATGAACAAGGATAAATAACCAAGTAGGAAGTTCAAGCCTCATATCGATATAAGGAGACTCATCCCCCAAAAATAGTCATCAAAACTTGCCAAGCTATCAATGAACACATATTCAACCTACAATTCAAAGTTCTCTAAATTTTATATGACTCATGGGTCTTACTTATAACCCACAAAGGAACCAAATAAGAAATTCTCCGTGCAATGCTTTATGGGTCAGAATGCGAAACTTCAATCATGCATTCATGCTTAAGATGATGGTTAGACCTGCAATGCTTTATGGCACAGAATGTTGGCTATTCAAAGAGAATCATAAAATTAAGTGTTGTAGAGATGAGGATGTTCAGCTGGACGAGTCACTTAGAGATAGAATGCAAAATGAATATTTATGTGAAAATTTTGGAGCAGCTCTAGTGGCAGATCATATTAGAGTCTCTGTAGATGGTTTGGTTACATCAAATGTCGACCTTCCGATGATCCTATTAGGAGAGTAGATGTATGAGATCTGGCCTATATTAAGAAAGGTAGAGGTAAACCTAAAAAGATTTTGTTAGAAAGTATTAAAATTTACCTTTTTATTATTATATTTAAATGATAAATTGACTCAGAATATGACAAAATGTAGAAAAATGATCCATATTAAAGGCATGTTGTTCTTCTTATTGTACACTTGTTGGTAGGCATAGTAGTCCTTGTAAAACAAATTCAAAATTTTTGGGTTAGGGTTGATGATGCTTGTGAAATATTTATGATAAAAAATAGCTCATATTCATCGCAAGACAGATGACTGTAGCAATGCTAAATGTGACAGTATGTTAATGTGTCCATTAAATGTCCAAAAAGATGAATGTAATATAATTTATCTTTTGAATGAATATTGATAACAAGTATATTTAATGAGTACAATTCTTCACCTCATAGTGCAAGTATCGGTAAACTATGTGCCATTCATCCTATATGAAGTTGGTTAACTATGGTACTATAATCACTCTTAAATAGTACAATGATTCTGAGCTACTGACAGCACAAGTAAACTTTTATATGGGACGATTGCAGTAGTGCTGAAAGTGTGACAGATTTCTAGCATCACATGAACGCTTAGGCCCACAGAATAAAATTAAGTCCAAAATGTTGAGCTTGAAGGAGAAAATGCTATGAACTTCTCATGAAGATAGTGAAAATTATCTAGTCGTCTCTGGAACATATTACAGCAGCATTTTAAAGAAAGTTGTTTATGACTTTAATGAAAGTAGAAAACACTCATATTGCTATGTATGGCATCCATCGAAGAAAAGACATGAACTTGTTTTTCTTTGTACTTATATAAATAATGTTGAAGTTCAACAGTGTTAATGATTTCTCATTTGCTCTATCTATGAGCTTGCATGAAAATTCTACGGCCAGCAAAGCTTACCAGTAATACAGCAAATATTGTTGTTAGCTTGTAAAGAAAAGAACCAATGAACCAAAAGTATTCCATAATGTCTTAAACTGGAAAATTTCCAACCTGAATTCCTTCTGAAAACTCTTGCTCTTCAGCAGATGTGAGAAGCTTTGCTGAGCTTGTTGTATTTCTAAGGTAATGTAAAGGATCAGAATAATCAACCTCCTGCAATGCAGCACGCTTTTTCTTTCCAGATGATCCTGACTTAACAGAAGCAAAAGGAGCAATAGCCGTTTCAGTCAGCCTAGCTCTTCTGGCCCTTCTTTCTACTTGACGCTTAGATCGCACAGCTATGTTTTGCATGAGATCAAGCTCATTTCTCATGAAATCAGAAATGCTCGTATCCTGAGATAAATTCTTTGTGATATGCCCTTCAAGGGGTTCGGTTACTGTTGTGGCAGAATGATTGTGCCTGGTTTGCTCTATGTCAGATAATTTAATTACCTCATATCTAAATTTTTCATCTCCAGATGCAGAATCATTTGATTTGTCTAATTTCAAACATAGGTCACTTTCCAGCAACTGAGCTGCTTCTTTGGCAACTTCAACTGCTGCTTTTGCAATAGCAACTGCCTCCGCAGCAGCTGCAGCTATTACTGCCTCGTCACTTGTTAGAAATGCTTCTTTTGGTAAGGTTTCTTCCCCTTTCCTCTGGAGAAAATGAACAACATAAAAAAGTGAATAGATGGCAAGAAGGTCGGAGCCTAATAATCAGAAGTGAATTATTTGGCTGCTGAGCCTTTCTTTCTCATGCTATAGCTAAAGGACCAAGATAGTCTTGATGATAATTAACCCTAACAAAAGTATGCTTAAAATTAACCCTAACAAAAGTATGCTTAACAGTAAGACAAGAAAATATTATCCCACAGTATAGAAGTATTGCCCCACACATGACAATTAGTGGAGAATCAACTCCAAGGAAAAAATATTAGTACTTCAAATGTCAAGAAATTACCTAATAACTTGCAAGTTTTCCAAGAAATTCTTGCGCCAAACAATATTTTGCAACCGCATCATACTCAGTAAGAAGGTTGAGGAAGGGTCCCTCATCTTGGATGGGGATGGCAGAAAGATCTATAGGCTATAGATTCAATAATGCAAAGCAAACATTAAGGGGATGAAATAAGAAAAATTAACTTCACATCTCTCTTGTCATGGAGTGCTCTTGAAAAATACACTATGAACCAGGTTATCTTATATATAAACCAGCACATTAATCTTAATCCTTGGAACCATCAATTACCATTCAAGCAGATTTGATCCATATTCAAACCAACATAAGTAGGATATCTGAGATACCTACATGATGCAATAATTCAAAATAGATATATTGTATTCCAATGCCTTCAACTTAAGGCTTGTAGTGTTTTCATTAACTTCTAAAGGATAATACTCCTCCTAAAATGCAGGACCAAACTAAAAGGGAATTGTTAGTTTGATATTGATAACTATATAAAACAATCTTTAACGTGGAAACATGAAAGATAAATGGGTTGAAAACAGTCAAGATATATGTGGAAGGCAACTAAGGTAATTAGATAAGTTATAGATTTTCAACTAAAACAGCCAACTTGAACTTGTAGCTGAATATTCCATCAAGAAACAAAAATAAGAGTAAAATGCATATAGATCCATGAGGTATAAATGTTCTTCCATGAGTTTAAAAATCTCCTATTTGATAACCGAGATATAAAAGACATTTCATTTTGATCCTTACATTAATAGAACATCAAATAAGGAATAAAATGTTCAGCTTTTTTCTCAACTTGCTGAAAAAGTCAAGTAACCTTCCTTTGCCTCCCAACCCTCTTTTGCGAGGTATAAAAGCGTTTACTGACCAAGGAGCTCATCAGCGAAGAGGCAAGAAAAAGAAAGCCAACAAGCCAAAGACATAAATTGCATGTTATTTGTTCCTTCAAAACGTTATTGGTTAAATATTACTTGAAAATTGTTAGAAATCCTAATATTCTTTTCTCAAACCCTGCATCATACTTATTGAATCTAGGTACTTTCATCAAAAGAAAAAATAAAGAATTTGCAATTAAAACAAAAAGGCATCAACATGACTGAGCTTAACAAAAAAGTTAACAAAGCTAATGAAAAATGACATCCATGACAAGCAACATTTTAACTCAAGGATCATCTTGTGCACAAAAAAAAACTCATAAGTGAAGGACCTATGTATAATTTACCCCAAAAAATATATGCATTAGAATAAGTTTGTCAACAACAACAACAATAACATCAAGTCTTTGTCCCACTATGTAGGGTCGGCCACATGAATCCTTTTTCTCCATTGTGTCATGTTAAAAGTCAAATTCTCGTTTAAATCTAATAAAGAAATATCATTTCTAATATTTTTAAACCAAGTCTTGTTAGGTCTACCTCTACCTTTCTTAACATAAGTAAATCTAATACCACAACTTTCCTAACCGGGTCATCGGAAGGCCTCCGTTTAATGTGACCAAATCATCTCATTATAATAAGTTTGTCAAAAAAAAAAAAGAATGTTTCCATATAAATAAAAATTTACATGTCCTATGTAGTAAATTTGACAAAATCTTAGAACTGTTACTGATACAACCTAAAAAAATAATTTGACCTAAAATTGGCAATATCTAAGTTTCATCACCAATTCCCAATGCCCATCTTCTTGAGTGAAAAAATAAAATAAAATAAAATTCACAAAAATTGGCCATTTCAATGTGAAGGAGTGCTTAGCAATATTTCATGTGATCCGCCCTCACCTTTCCAGGTGGACCAACAACCCCAATATACGTCAAGGGTTTTGTAGATCCTAATGGCTTGAAATGACCTTCCAAGGTTGGTATATGCAGCTTCTCAATCACTGTCATTATCTGTGATGAAGAACAGTGTGTCTTGAAATGAACAAGGACCCTAGCATTCACTGCACGTTTATAAATAAGAAAAGCTTATAATTACTCATCGTAGCTCAAGAAAAGTTAAGGGAAAAAAAATTCTTGCAATGAGGATTCTAAGAAGATAGTAAACAATTTATGCTTGGAAATGTTTGTATCAAAGCTTCTATAAAACATAGACACAAGCATCTGTCATAAATGCTGACAATTCAAAATTAAAGTAGGCATGAAGAGGATAAGAATAAAATCCTGGAAATACAGAGAAGCTATCCAACGTCACTCTATTAAATGAAAGTAACTTTGTGATGTCACCTGGAAAATAGAAAATTCATATAATGAATACATGTTCATTTTTACTGTAGTGCAATGGAGTTATCTATTTTATACCAAAAAAAAAACTATAAGGTTCAGCAGCTCATGCTGGTGCCGTAATGAATAGTCAAAAGAAGAACTGCTATTCGTTTTGCAGAAAACACATCAGTATATTGTCATTTGAACTAAAGATCAAGCAATGGAAATACACTATAAAATTAAGAAATCATTTAAAGTTCGATTTTTTTTTTCTTATAGTTTGAACAACTTTTGAAGTTTGATTTTTTTTTTTTTAACTCTACCCCTTGCCGCCTAATTTAATAATGATGAAAACAATTTAGTGTCTGAGGTGGGGATTTCAAAATAATATATGTCTAAATATAAAGGAGAAGCTTTAATAAGGGAAATAATATAACAATGGGGAAGTGGATTTCCATAGATAGCTTTGCCAATTAAACAATAACAAAATTGAATCCTTCATTAACTTATGAACTAATTGATGCTTTAGAGTGGCAACCTGTACATTTTAAATATATCAAATGCTATGTTCATTTAGGTTGCTATAATTTATGGATTATTGATTTAATGCAACAAACATTTGCTTACAAAACATTTGCTTACAAAACCATAAATATTTAAAGACACCGGCTGCATTCGTGACATGGTATTCCATGAAATAAACATACAATATCTTTACGCAACATAAATTAATGGTTATGCCATATTGTTGGCATAGGTTGAAATCGATCAATCACTAACATTTAATTCCATGGTAGAAGATTGTGATTAATACTGGTTTTGATCATCAATCATTCAGATCTGAGTTCTATCAGAGTTTTAAGACACTATTATCATGGTGCTCTCCTTACAAAATAAAGCCAAAGCACTCTGACAAAAGAAAGACATCATAAAAGGATTACAGCTTCAGGTTAAACCCTCAAAACACAAGAGAAGAAATCCCTCCAAAAATATTAAACAACAATAAGTTCTATCCTTATTTTCTGATATATCAAACTATGATTTGTTTTGTAATATTATTTTTATAGACATATTTACATTGATACAAAATATTAGGATTGTGTGGGAGCTACAGATGGTATGCATGTTCATGTTAAAGTGCCTAGATCTGAAGACCCAGGGTAATGTGGTAGAAAAAAGTACCCAACACAAAATGTACTACTCAGCAAGTTTATTCAACCTAAAATTCAGGTATGCGCGATCTGAATGGAAGGGAAATTTACATGATTAAGCATTGTAATGTGATGCATGATAAATATTTCATGCTGTGCTGAGATTACTTCCAAATCTCACGTTTTTTATGGCAACTTATGTACTGAGATAAATGCATTGCAGTGAAGTGGAATTTAATTGAAAAAAGCTTTGTACAGAGAACCATTGGTTAGCATTGTTGACTCAGCTTACCAATTCTTTTTCAGTAATGTTTGTTTTACTTGTTAAGTGGGTGTTTGATTTTATTGAACAATTTTCAGGTTCTTGCAAAATTGTTGACTCAGAAAAAGCTAAAGTGAAGAAGGAACATATGCAATGAAGTATTAAAATGGATGACATGTTCATTGCAGCGATGTTACAGCAACAAGAGACAGGAAATAGTCCCAATGGGATTTTCACAATAAGGGAATATGCTGGAATGGTCAATAAATTAAATGAAAGTTTAGATATGCCTTTAGGAAAGACTCATCTGAAAAATAGATTAGAATATCTGAAGAAAATTTTCAATAAACAGTATGATGTCCTCAAGAAAATAATTAAATTTTCTTTTTTTTTTAATGTAGGCAAAATCCTGGCCCTTAAAAATGGAAAATAAGCTTATTAATAATTAAGAGAGTTTAATAGAGTTATTTGCCAATGATAAGGCAACAGATGTGCTGAAACTGCAAAGGAGAAACGACAAAGATGGGTTTCACATATACAATTTATAATGTGGGTCAACTAGAAACCTCAAAATGAAATTCATTTTGAAAATTATAATACAATTGATGCTGAGATGCTCAAACAAAATCCACAATTTCAACATCAAAGTTAAAGTGCAACAAATCCAAGGAAAAAAAAAGTATTTGATTAATGTGAATGAAGAAAATAAAATTTTAAAACAAGGGTAGTTGATGTTTTTGGCGCTTTTGAGATGTTGGTTCCAAGCAATGTTTAAAAAAAAGTGTTTTAAAGCACAAAAAAATGCACTATGCAACGAAACAGTCCCAAAATGCTCTAAAGTATAAACATCAAAGTGTTCATGGTATGAAGTCTATGCTTTCTAATGTGAAGTGTATGCTTCACGATTCACTTCGAAGCAAGGAGAACTTATACTATAGTTTTTCTTGAATTTTATAAAAATTTGACTTTTTAAGCTATTCAAGAGGAAAGTGAAGGGAAATTAAATAGTCGAAAAGCAGTAAAGAAACTTATCGCTTCACATGTATCCCGAGATCATCAATTCTACAATTTAAGGCATAAAATCTTCATGTTATTTTCATCTAATCATCTCTTTATCATATATTGCTTTCATCTCACTCTACGTATACTTTCACCTCACTCTATCTATACTCTATCTGTCAACCTTACACATTGCCATTTTTTGTTACTTATCCAATTCTTTTCACCATTAATCCAAATGCCTATTTTGTTCTATCAAGTATTCAATGGATATGATGTTTAGAACATATAAAATTTACATTACAAGTCTTGAATGATATAAGAGCTAATGTGTAGGAGATTATCGGTGTTTGCTTCCATCAAATTTCAATTTATAATGCTTGAGTTCTAATAAATAGTCCTGATAGTTTTATGGAATGTTAATGTATTATAATCCTTACCTATGTCTCTATGAATTAGAGAAAAGACCAATAAAATAAAAATGTAAAAAATAAACAAACATTTATTTTTACATCTATAAGATGGTGGTGAGGCCTGCAATGCTTTATGGTGCCGAATGTTGGCCATTAAAAGAGAAGCATAATACTAAGTGAAGTGTGGCAGAGATGGGATGCTCAGGTGGATGAGTGGCTTTACCCTTAGAGATAGAATACGAAATGAGAATATACGTGAAATGGTTGGAGTAGCTCCAGTAGAAGATAAGATTATAGAGAGTCGCCTTAGATGGTTTGGTCACATAAAACGGCGGCCTTCCAATGACCCGATTAGGAAAGTAGAGGTATTAGATTTGACTTATGTTAAGAAAGGTAGAGGCAGACCTAAAAAGACTTCATTATAAAATATTAGAAATGATCATTCTCTATTAGATTTAAACGAGAATTTGACTTTTAATAGGACACAATGGACAAAAATGATTCATGTAGCCGACCCCACGTAGTGGGATAAAGGCTTGATGTTGTTGTTGCTGTCGTCTAAAAACTTTCAATCCCAGGAAAATTATTTGATTTCCTTTACTATTCTTTCTCAGTGCAATTCCTTTCTTTTCTCTCCTAAACTCCCAACATAATGTAAGAGTTTCATAATCCATTTTTAGCAATTTTCATCTCCTTCATCAAATTATATCACTAGAAAGAAAAAAGAGAAGAAAACGCAAATTGCAAGAATCAGCTACATAGGTAAGAAGTGATGGAACTTTCAGGGACATACTATCTTTAGGAAAAAATTCTTGAGAATATATCTGGCAGTCTAATATATATATATAACGGGTCCTAAAAATATCAACAACATATAAATGTCTATATCCTGACATCTCAATGGAAAATAAGACTATCTCACGAGCAGTCGCAAGATGTCCAATAACTGGAATTGGTATATCACGGTTCCACCGAATGCATATCTTTCTTACAGCTTATCAGATTGCATTACCTGTTTATATACATTTGCGAGAACCAACATTAAAAAAGAAGGCAAGAAAGTTTTTTTTTCTTTCCGAAAAAAGGAGAGCAACTTCAAATCAAAATTTTAATTTGAGGGTTTGGAGAGGAAGGATAGGGGATTACAGTGGAGAGTGTAGTGAGGGGATCTCAACCGGGCGTCTAAAGATGCAACCGGGCACTTAAGCTGCGGCAACAAGAATGCCATTTGGTGCCTGGTCTTCGCACCTGCTCCTGAATCCCAATTGCTTTATGGCTTATCAGACGTCGTCGTCCTCGTCCTCCTCTTCTTGGAACGCGGAGGATGACAGCATGCTAGAGAGAGAGACGGATGAGGAAAAGGATAAGGGGAGCGGAGAGGGAGCATGTCGAGGGAGAATACTGAGTACCTGTGTGGCGGGTAGTGGTGCGATCAGACGGACCAGAGGTCCAATTTTGGAGGGGTTGACAGGACACGAAAATCTGAATTGGAAATTGACCCGAATTTTGGGATTAGAGCCAAACCCTTTAGAAAATGGGTCGTGCTTGGGTCTCCAATACAGACCCATTTGAAATTCCGGATTGGGTTCGGGCCAACTTAAAAACACAATTTTAATTCGGATTGTCCCGGGACACCAAGCGGTGAGATCATGTGAGCGATGAGCCGTCTGATTTAGGTTTATGGCTTACACTCTATTCATTTATATATGTATCAGCCACTAGCCCGCTATTCATTTCTATGTGTATCGTTCCTCTCTTGTCTGTCAGCTCTCCCCTCTTCTCTTATGTATCTTATCTCCTCCACATCCAGAGTTCGCTCGGAGCTTTCTTCGGTTTCGGTTCCTCCTCTTACTTAAGTTTTATTTCATGCAATTTGTTTCTTCTTGACTACTGCTTTCGTAAGTCACGACACATGACTAGGTTTTTTTTTTAGTTTTTTTTTTTTTTTCTTTTATGACTTTTCTTTTTTCAATAGCTATTAGCTCTTTCTCTTTCCGTCTTTCGAATGATCTTGTCTAGGTTTGTGTTGAACCTCTCGTTTTTTGTCTCATTTGCCATTAAAGCTTCATTTTTCTCCTAGTTATACTTTCAATTTTTTATGGCTTTGTATTTTTTAGGGTCGATTAGTACTTCTCTTAAAGGAATAAAGGAATGTATTCCTTTTTGTTATTGGCTTCTTGGCTTGTTAGTTGTTTCATTTATACAATTATACATGTAACATGAACTCCTCCTGTAGTAGCAGCATTGCATGTAGTCTTTCTCACTCTTCAGGTTGGATAAGTTGATTAAACGTAGGGTAAATGAATAAATGTTATTAAGGCAGGACCGGTGGAGAAACCTTTAACCTTTTGAGTGTTGACTACCATAATTTTAAAATGTAGTAATGCTTATGTCATTATATTTCATTTTTGTCCTTTTGCACTTTGCCTTTTCAGTTTGTTGTTGCTCTTATATGCAAATTTATAATACATTCTCACATTCTACAACATTTGTTGTTGTTGTGTTGCACTGTGTTTGCACTTTGTCGTTGTCTATTGCAACTGAAATCAACTTTAATGTGTTACATTATTGTGTACTAGTTTGATATTTAAGAAATAATTATTCATATTTGGCATATTTGGACTGTAAAAATATAGTTTAATTGGTTGGCTAGATGGAGGATTCAAACACCATTGCTAGGAATTTTTTTTATGAGCATAAGCAAGTGGGTAGTGGTGATAATGTGGTAAAGCCATCTAATGATGCATGTAATGATTGTAAACTATTAAAAAGCGTAGAATGATGACTTCAACAGTTTGGGGTCATTTTAAGATGTTGTCTAATGTCAAAGATGATAAACAAAAGTGTAAATATAAGAAATGTGGTGCACAATATATATGTGATAGCAAAAAATGGCACTGATAATTAACGGTGTCACTTAAAAAATTGTAAAAAAAAAAAGAGATATGTAGGATATAGGACAGGTTATATTGTAAACTAACTATAACTCATCTATCTCTATGGCTAAATGTAAGTTTGACTATGTAGAATTTCATTATTTATTTAATTCCTGCATCATTATGCATGATTCCCATGTGCGGAATGGGTTAGTGTTCGAACACTTTTGTTGTATCTTTGTAAAAACCTACAACTATTTTTTTTAGTAATACTGCAAGGAATTATTGTAATAAATTATTCACTAAAGAAAAAAACTCATATATCACAATTATCAAAGTGCATTATTAGGGTTTGTCTAACATCAGACTTATGGACACCAATAAACACTGATGCATTTATTTGCTTAACAGTACATTTTATTGATAATGATTGATACCTACATAAAAAGATCATAAGTTTTTCTTTCATGCCACCCCCTCATGATGGTATATCGATATTTAAGAAATTATAATCTCTTGTGCTTGAGTGGAAATTAGAGTGCAAGCACTTCAGCATTACTTTGGGCAGTGCCTCTACAAATAATATTTATGTTGACTTCCTAAGAAATCAACTTAATTTACATGGCGGTCTGCTATGCGACTGCATATTTTTTCATATCTGATGCACTGCATATATTATTAATCTTATAATTTAGGAAGGGATGAAAGAGATTGAGAGTGCAATCTTAAAAATTAGAGAGAGAATCAAATATGTGAAGGGCTCTTAAGCAAAGAAGCAAAAAAAAAAAAATAGATTGTGTTAAGCAGAGTTGTTTAGAATCAAAAAAGGTCTTAAGCAAGATGTTCCAACAAGATAAAACTCTACTTTCACAATGATTGATAGTGATATATACTATCGTAGGGCATTCCTATATCTGGAGTTGGACGATTTTAACTACAAAGCTTGTCCTATTGTTGCAGAATGGGAAAGAGTATAAACTATTCATACCTTTCTAGCTCCTTTCTATGAAATTACCTTGTAATATTTGGCACAAAGTATCCAATAGTGAATCTTTACTTTCCTTGCATTTTAATTGCTTATACAGCTTTAAAACATGAACTTTCATTTGGTCATGACTACATAAAAAGAATGGTTGTAGGTATGACTGGAAAACTTAAAAAGTACTAGTCATAGTTTAGTGACATATTGGCAATAGCAATTATTCTGGATCCTCGATATAAACATACATTTGTAGAGTGGTGTTACACAAGATTGTATGAAGGTGATTATGCATCCGAACAAAAATAAAATAAGAGATATATTATTCTCATTATTTGCAAACTACACAAGGGTAAGTGGTTAAAGTTCTAATGCAACATAGAGGGGATATAATGATGTCTCTAGAAGCAATTCTTCTACTATCATTAAGTCATAATTTCTTCAGGTATTTGTTATAATACTGTCATTTTTCAATTATTCATATTAGTGTTTTAGTTTGATTAATCAAATATGAGATTCCAAAACATGATTTTGATTCATTCAAAGAGGAAGCCATTTTTCCTAAGAAGTCAGAACTCGAACTCTACCTCGATGAACCTAAACTTGATAGGAAAGGCAATCAATAAAGAATTGTTGAGGTCTATGCAATGGCCCATGATGTGTTGTGTATTCCCATAACAACAATAGCCTTTGAAAGTGCCTTCAATAATAGTGGTAGAATCCTAGATCAATATTGAAGTGCACTTAAACATGATATAGTTGAGACCTTTGTTTGTGCTAAGGATTAGTTATATGGAGAAAATGGTGTAGTATCATATAACCTATTGAGTTCCTCCTTTAAAAAAAATATTTTTACACCACTTTAATTATTTAAGAGGTCAAATTTTTTTCTTGTAGTAGTAAATGATCCCGAACTTGAAAAATATGACTGAAGATATCCTAAATTAAAATATTTGCCAAGTCAAAGAAGATCCTAGTTAAACTTGGTGAAAGTTCAATCATTAGATAATTTTTCATCCTCTTTAAACCTATTGGGTATTAGTTGTTGGCTTGTTCCTGGCTATGAACTGAATTCATTTTTAGTTATTGGGTCTTGTGTGTTGATTATCAGCTAGTTGCTGGTTGTTGGGTGATTGATGCTGGCTTGTCGTTGGTTGTGAATTAAATTTATTGTTGGCTTCTAGCCTGTTGCAATTATGAACTAAATTCATTGTTGATTTTATTATTTTATATATCTATTTTTTATATTTTAATATAAACTAAGCTAATAAATGGTTAGATGTTACTAATTTAGCAATTTTGTACCTATAGTCTGTCGGTTGAATCCTCTTATGGTTGCTGGATAATTTATTTTTGGGTTGTAGTGGTTTCCATGTTTGGTTGTTATTGAACTTGTTAGCTTAGTTTATATTACTAAACATATACTGTTAGTCACTAGTTGTTGTTACCATACTTGTGTTTATGTGTTAATTGTTAGTTGCTTAGCTATTGTTGAACTTGTTAGTTATGCTTGGCAATTTTTTGTGTTGTTTGTGGTATGTTTTAGTCTTACGGCAATTATTTTCAGAACTTGTCTATTTGTCTGGTTCGGTGTTGTTGAGTTCAAGTAATAAGAACTTAAGCAATGATGATAAACCCTTAAAAATTGAAAGTGAGAGCCCGTTGGGGTAAAAATAAAAAACTATTGCAACCAGGTGGCATTTGTATGAAGTTAGCCCAAGCCGATACTATCAATTTTTAAGTAAGCTTAACTTAATGCAAAGAGCAAAGTGTGTCCTTGGATGGTAATAGAAATATTCATAACTCACATTTTATTAGTTGTTGAATGAGTTAGAGGGTAAATCTATGCTATTAAATTAATCATCTTACTATCTCATGATTTAGAATTCTATCTATTTAACCATTTTTTCGCAGTTTTTTCTTCTTGAAGTATCAAAGATAGATTGTTCTCCACTTTCCAGTAGTAAATTCAAAGATTTGAAATTTGTTTCTCTTGTAGTGGTTGCAATGTAAGAAGTTTGGTTGTAAGCTTGTAATGCAAAATTGTAAATTGATCTGTTGCAAAATTATTTATTAAATTTACTCAATTATTCATGTACTAGCTTATGCTTATAAAGAGAAATAGCTCAAATAAAAAAAATTAATTTTTGTGTACAGCTCCCTTTCCTATTCAATCATTTGTTTTTTCTATGTTGCTAATTGTTATTGCTGATTTGATCATTAAAAAAAAATATATTATGTTAAGAAAATTTTGAAGTTGCACTATTATTTTTTTAAATAGTAATTCTACTTAAACTTGGATTTTTTTTAATACACTAAAAAGCTCAATTTAAAAAAAATTGAAACAAATCGAGTTGGTGGGTCATTTCAGGTTTACCCAATACTCGACCAGGTCGATTTTCGGTTAAGAAAGTAGACCCAAAATGCTAATCGAGATGGGTCCAGGTTGGATCAAAATAAGTCGGGTTTGACCCAAACCTGACTCGCCGACCCATTTTGACAACCACTACTTAGGCAAGCCACATACATAGTGCGTAGCTCAAGCTTCAGGCATTATATTTTATATGAGATCTTATTTCTTATTATGCACATGAAATGATTGTGAGATCTTACTTTTTTTATTATGTTTATGATGCTTTATGATTGTGAGCTCTATCACACCTCAATACAAACCTATTAGGGAATGATGATTTATGTTATGTATGTCCTTCCTTTGTTTACTTGAGTAGTTATGATTATTTGATAAAAAAGATAGAAATATTTTCTTTAGATTTCCTTGGATGAAGAGGAGGGTCATCAATTATGAGGTCCCAAGTTCGTACCAAGATAATTTATCTAAAACTATTTAAAAAAATAAGTAATTTGAGTAATTATTGCACATATAATTTGATGATTGCTTTATGTATTATTTACAATGATGACAGTAGAGTGCATGCATTGTAATAACCATTTACTTTACTGACTGATAAAAGTTTTATGATAGAAGGAATCAATATAGACCATTTGATGGAGTACTCCAGCTTTGACCTAGATTTTCTCTTTATTTATGTAGTATGCCACTCTCAAAAACCTATAAATAATTCTTCACATGAAAAAGGAGGAATAAAGGAGAAGAGAGCTATAGAGAAAAGTCTCTTGCATTTTTCAGCGACCACCACCGATGAGAGCCATCAGCTATCGCCATCGAGAATCAGCATAAAAAATCACCACCATATCTAGAATATATCTAAGATCAAACCCTATTGTTAGGTATATTTGTCCTCTTATGAACATCTATTTCTATAATCGCTATTAGGAAAAATTAAGCTATGTTGTTAGGTATAGACTATCCCTTTGTGGATACTTGATCTTTGTACTCTCACTCTTCTTCAACAATGAAGAAAGGAAGGATCTTTATATCATTTTCTATATAGTAGATTTTATAACTAGGACAGACCCCCATGATTTTTTCCCTTTCTAGATTTTCCACATAAAAAAAATCCTTAGTCTTAATACTTTCATCTATATGTGTTGAATCTTTGTACAACTCTAAGACATAAAACATACACTCTACTGACTAAAATTTTATAGCACGCAATAATAATATAAATCCATATGCCCGTTTATTATTCTAATATGAATATAATTTTTTTATGCACATTTATTATTTTATTAATCCAATTTATATTTCTTTTGAATTTACATCTATGTGTTGTGAATGTTGTGTTATAGCTCTTGAATTATACAATTAGATAGACTTTGTGCCATATTTGTTATGTGAAATATCTTCAATTATACTATGTTATGTTATATTATAATATCTCTTATAATTTTTTATTATTATTGCATTAACTCAGCTAAATCATAATTGAATAATCTTAAAAAGAAATTTAAATGATCTTTGAATGTTGTTTGTACCATAATTAAACCATCTATAATCATGATTAAACTCAATTTTCAAATCATGTTAAAACAAAATTTAATAGATACTCAAGATATGTTTGAACCTTGATCAAACTTGTCATATTCAAACCTTGCTGGAACATGATTAGTTCAAATGTGCCCAAAATAAGGTTTAAACTTGCATTGAGTATGGACCTAAACCTTATTATAATAAGGTTCAAAATTTCTTTGAACATTATTTGAATCTTTTTCAAACTAATGGCATTCGAAACGAACTTTAAAAGCAAGGATATTTTAGTCTAAGAGAAACTTTAGGGTATATTTCCTAAAAAAAAAAAAATAAGCAGCGAATATTTCTCTAATTCTTACTATTATAGAGCATATAAAGTCAAATTTTGCTTGTTTAATTACATACTTTAAAAATAAGTGTCATATTATGAGAAAAATTATTTTTTTATAAAATTATTCAAAAATTCTTTATGAAAATTTGATGCATTTAATATGTGCATATTTAAACATTCATTCATAATCAAATGTGTGGCATTAAATTTGAATCCTCTCTTATGTAATGATAATTATGCAAGAGCATTTATCAGTCTTATTCATGCAAAAAACCCACAGATAGTTGGATATATTCCATATTTTCCTCTTATATTTTTAAGAAAATGCTATGACTTTGATAGATTCTGTCCTTGCCCTCCATAAATTGTTACACATTTGAGATAAAAGTAGTTACATATAAATACATTCCAGAATAATTTGTGAGGTTCCAAATGTAATAACTCAAAAATGTAAAAAGTAAATATTTGAATTTTTAAAAGATTTAGATTTGAAATTTTGAGTTTAAAACTCATTTGCATGTGTTTGAAAGTGTTTTAAAGATGTGAACTCTTTGTAGTTGCACAGAATTCCATTGCTTCTTAAACTTAGGGCTCACTCGACTTGGACTCCATGCTACCACTAACCATGTGACAAACCACTCCTTCCAATATCAATTACTCTCCCAGTGCTAGACTGAGGGAGAACGACCACCCCAATCATCATTGTTAAAGCCATAATTCTCTTTGATAGCTTGAGAGAGAAATGATCAAATAAGGTTCAATAAAGTAAGTGGGGGATTACCGATACTATTGGAAGGATTCCTCTTTGGCTGATAGGCACTGTAATTGGTATTCTTGTGATTGGTTTCATAAGCATTTTCTTTTTAGACTAAACTCTTTCTACTAAACTATAATGAATAAGAAAAAGAAAACGAAGAAGTAAAACTAGAGAACAATGGTTGCTTACCCACAAGGAGCATAGCTAAACTTGAGATAACAAGTAATGCATGGATGCAACATCATATCAATAGGTCGAGCATTAGATGGACCCTGACATCTAGATACACAAAGGACCCAAAGAAGATATTAGCATTAGCTTACAAAAAGGGCTAATATTACGTCTTTGTTGTCTTTCAATATACCCAAGTGTTCGGGTGCATCAGGTTAGCACAAAAAACTTCTTGGGCTAAACGGTGGTGCCAATAACATTTTTATAGTGTTGTAGTGTGATTAAAATCTCGAAATGATATTTTACATAATCCTTTGTAATTTTGTTATGTTTTGAAACTATGCATTTTTACTTAGTAGGTATTTTATTAAAAGCATATTGTTATTACAAGCATTGAGAATAAAAATGAACATGTGATTGGATAATAATTGGTCATTATTACTTTTATTATAATGTGTGTACAAGGCAAGTAATGACTGGTTGACCTGTTGGTTGAGGATTGATTGGCCTGTACATGATGGTGAACTGATAAGCTTTTCTTTAGATATTGTGGTTGGGGGTTATCCTCTATTGATTCACTTGATACAACAATACCAAAATTGAGAGTTATGAAGATTTATTACTGTGTAGATGGGCAAAGAGTGACTACTCTGTTTATTGAGCCAATAGTTTATTAATTATTGATTATCGACTAATAAAACATATCATTATAGATAGGATTTCTTACTTGTTTAGTGTGACTATTGAAATGCATTTTATGGATTTATTATTATTGTATGACTTTAGTAATACTGTATTAATTTCCTGTCACTACACGAATCATTGATTTACTTTTACTATCACTAGATTTATTGGTATCAATACGAACACCAATACCATTGTCAATACTACTACTGATTCATTATTATTGTAACTATTATTGATTCATACTATCAATTATTAATATTGAGCATGTGATATATTGACCACATGTTATACTAAGCATGTGATTAAGATATCTAACTAGATAGTACTGGTACATCATTATAAAATTTCACTACATTGATATGAGTTTGACATTTCTTTACCAATACTTTAGTTTTATCATTTTATAGAACTTCTTTACTGATTGAAAGTACTTATTTCCCCACTATACTACTTTACTGATTTTTGTACCATAATATTTTACTGTTTATAAATTTTACTGCTACTGCAAGTGAGTTAGCTATTTTTTACACCGATTCTTGATCATATAATGATTATTTTTATAAATTTATTGATGACATGTATATTACTTCTTTATCATATTTTAAATTCATTGATAGGATTGTAATGTCATGCTGGGCTATTTAACTCATTATATGTGGTTTAAATAATTTCAAGTTGGGAAGAAATTTTGGAATGTGAGGCTGATCAAGGCCCCTCGTGTCCAATTCCTTTTTGTTTTAAGTTATTCTTTCATACTCAGCATTGAAAGGATATATTGTGATTATTTGAATCTTGAGCATTATATATAACTTTTGGGAGTATTGAATTCAGATGTATATTGATGTTTGATTAATAACTTTATTTTTGTTAATATTTTACTAATAAAAGAGATTAGATAGCTCAATTTGTTATTATATTAAAGATAAAAGAATAATGCTTCCAAATTAAATTTTGGGGAGTAACACTAAATCCACATGGCAACCAAGAGACTAAAATCACAATGTATATGTCAATTAAATTTAGTTAAATTTGGTAAAGTTATATGCCCATAACTTACTCATCCAGGAGCATTTAAATGAATCAAATACATTATTATTCAGGCACACTATGGATTGACCTAAGTAATAAATAAAGAGAAATCATTATGAACAAGCAGATTAAGCAGTCAACTAACCATTAAAGTTGTATTACTTCATTATGTCTAGCTACCTAGTATCAAGAGAGAAAATTTGAGCTAATTGGATGTAAAGTCAGATAGATTATGAATTGATTGGTGTGATCCATAAATAATAATTCAACTGGTTGTGCCCTTCTCAATCCTCAAAGCGAGGGTTATGTTTGATTTTGTTCCTAAAATTATGTATTACTTCATTGCCCCTATTAAAAATTCATCTTTTATTAAAGAAAAATTGTAAAAAGACCACAAAGATGAAGAGTTAAATATCCACGATCATTCTAAAATAGTTTAAACCATTTAAATTGACTAATTATAATTAAACCAAATATGTATAGTTTAGGAATTATTTAAGCATCCTATTCAAATGCCAACATCTTGAAGATGAAGGATTAAACATCCATGATTATTTTAATATAAGTTGAACCCACCTTAATTGACCCATTAGAGCAAATCCAAATCTATATAGTCAGGAATTAAATAGCCATGCTAATTATGAGTTAGTGTTGAGTAAAGTTAGAATAAGCCATTGGGGGATTATCAACCTCATTTTTTTTTATGAGGCAACCAAATTTTTCTTTGTGCTTAGCCTTGGTCCTTAAGAAAATTCTTTCTTGATATAAGACTATTCTTGTAGGATCTCCTAGAAGGGTTGCCAATGACCATAGTATTAGCTAGCTATAAAAATTCCTAGATCTTAGATTTCACCTCTAGAGTTCCTAAAGAGCTTAAACTTCATTAGAGTTTAGTTATATGGGTTCAAATCTTATTAGGAATCATTAAAAACCAATCTTAAAAGCCCTTGGTCTAAGTGGTGCTCCATACAAACCCTTCACCTACAATGGATTTTGACTTATTATTTAGGGCCTTTTTGGAATTGAATTAACCTAATTGACCTAGAACCTATCTTATTGGTTTAAAAGTTTAATGGTTGCCTTATTAAATTCAAATGTAAGCTACTATAAACCATTAAAGGACCCCTGGAACTTCATATGTTACATTGGCCCTAATTTGACTGGGGATTTGCCTAGGACCCTTTTGAACCTACCCTAGCACTATTGAAACTAGTTAAAATACTTTAACCCTTACAAATCTATTAGCAAAATGTTGAACCTATGCCTACACCATAAAAACCTAAATATTCCTTAAGAAGATCGTTGGGCTCAATTAGTTTATCCCTTAGGTCAACTAATTCAATTCTTGAGAAATACCAAACCTATTATCTTAGGAGAACCGCCCACCCTAGATTGGTTTTGAACCCCATTTGATCAAGTTTAGGTTAACCTAATGCTAAACCTAAAAAATTACCAAAAGAATCTAAAAATAGACTAAGCTTCTTTTAAGGACATTCTTTCTTAACCAACCATAAGAGGGTCCATTGCACATAACCTTGGACCGCTTTAAGACTCACCCTATGTAACAACCCACCATAATATGACCCACTAATAGAACAAGTCATATCGTGTTGAATGGTGACTGTCAAAGTCCAATATCTATATTTTGGAGGCTCTTCAGATTTCTTTAATTTAAAATAGATGACAGAGCTACTAATTAACCTTTAATAGAACAAAAAAACTCATCCACAAATTTCTTTTATTTTTATTCATATTCAAAATGCATATATAATAAAATTAATACACCATAGTATATTGCTACATAGCAAAATAAAATAAAGCAAAAAATAGCCACGATTGTATAAAGTCTATAAATCATAAATTACATTTACAATCTTGGACATATAAAAACTTGTAACCTCAGATACTCTACTAGCTCCTTCCCCATGCCTTGACCTAAAATAGGATGTAGAATAGGTGTGAGATAACACAGCTCAATATGTCACACCCACCAATCTAAAATTTCAATAATTAACCCATTATGCATTTAATTTAATTTAAAAATAGTCATTAACAATTTATTGTATTGAGGAGAATACTATTTGCATATAATAAAAATTGAATAAATATTACAAAAAAGATCAATAAACAAGCACTTCATATATCATAGCATAAAGTAATAGATTTCCCTCAAGATCTTATACCTCGATATCAGAATGCAAGCCCTTATAACTCCTTGTGCAAGCATATCAAAAAATAAGCTCTTATGACTCCCAAATTCTTAGTACATATTTAGATCTTAAAAAATATTATGCCCTTATGACTCCTAGTGCATTTAGCACAATAAAATTTCCTCCAACATCAGAGCTCCACAAAACACATATTTCAAGAAAGTAAGCATATATATAGTTATAGTGCACTAAAAGAAATATAAATAAATTAAGTTATAAAAACTTATATAGTGCTTTATCGGTAGCCAAGAAATTAAATAATTAGGAAAAATATTAGATTTTTAAAATTTCACCCATATTACTAAAGATTGTTTCAAATGTTATTATGAAGCCTTAAATGTACTACAACAAAGTTGGATGGTAAAAGATTAGCGGATATAAAATTATTCCCATTTATACGCTATAAAATTATAATTTTAATAAAAAAAATATCACAAAATTTTCTTATTTTTTCTAAAAATGAGATATAAAAATATAACAAACCTCGAACCGGATAACTTTTCGAATTGAGTCGACAACAAAAAATGGATTGAAGTCAATTGAAATGGAATTTCTCTCTCTAGAAATCTCTCCCATTCTCTCTTTAGGCTACTACTCGACTAGAGGAAATGTTTTAGTTAAAATAAGAAAATAGTGAATTTTTATAAGAAAATGACCTAACACTACGATGCTCCATATAGCAGTGCCATTGTGTTATCACTATTTATAATAAAATAAACTAAACCTTAGAGCTCAATGCCACATCGTCTCTTACCCTGTTTCAAGGCTCTCCTAAGGAAAAAATTCAAGATTTTATATTCATACACATAAACCCTTGACCCGCTTAAGTATAATTTCAATCATTTGCATGTATATAGAACTCTCACAAACACACGCATTGAGTAGTTAATTCATAATTTTAGTATATTACTCTTACCAGATCGTGTCAAAATAAGTAAAATATTGCATTGCTTCAGTGGGTATTCCAATCTTTCCCTCTTTAGAAAAATATCATCCTCAATATTTCAAACTCAGAATAAGCATATATTAGGATATAATTGTCTCATCTCAGATTCCTACTACCAAGTAGCTTCTCTCTCAGTTCTATTATTTTTACTGCACCTTAATCATTGGGATCTATTTATTCCTCAATCTTCTGAAATCATGCCCCAAATTTTTTTGCAGTTCTTCTCTATAGCTCAAATTTGGTTACACCGCAACTTCCTTTGTAGATATTTAATTTCTAGAAACAAATACTCATTTTATTAAAGATGATAGATAAAAGACATTAGGAATATAAGACATGCTTTGGCAACTATAACCTATATGCTTTCTAATAATTTCTATCACTTTAAATGGTCTAACATATCTTAGATTCAGCTTCCCTTCTTTTTTGAATATGATGATACCTTTCATTGGTTTGATCTTCATGTATATAAAACCTTTAAATTGGAACTCTATAGCTTAATATTTCACAGTATATTACTATATTTTCCTATCTTGAAAAACTTTCAATCTTCTTTGATCATACAAATCTTTTGAGTAGTGTCATCAACCAAAGCTGGCCCAATTAAACTCCTCCATCACACCTCTGTCCAAGGCACATGTGTTTTACATTTTCTATCATAGATAGCTTTAATATGGGTCATACCTATACTTGACTGAAAAGTGTTATTATAAATAAATTCAATCAGAGGAATGTGATATTCCCAACTTCACAAAAGTCTATGACATAGGACCTCAGTAAATCTTCGAATACTTGAATGGTCTTTTCAGACTGTCTGTCAGTCTTTAGATAAAAATTAGTTCTGAAATGTTACTTTGTACCAATACTCTACTATATTCCCCTCATGACTTAGAGATAAATTTGTTATCTCTATAAAAAATTATCACCCTCGGTATCCCATTTAGTTGGACAATTTCTCATACACAGATATGTGTCAACCTATCAAATTGGGATAATAAGCGTAGACTTCATCAGATGATCTACTACAACCCATATAGCATCATATCCCTACCTTGATCTAGAAAATCTCATAGCAAAGTCCATCATAACTTCTTTCCATTTCAATTCTAGAATAGGCAATGACTACATAAGACCTCTCAATCGTCGATGCTCATCTTTTGCTAGCTTATAAGCTTCAAATTTAGCAAAAACATTGCCACATCTTTCTTTAATCTAGGCCACCATAACATACCTTTTAAATCACTTTACATTTCTCTTGTGTCTCATGTAAAATCTCTTGCCTTTAATTTTAGAACTAGGAGCCCATAATATATTCTATAGAAGATGAGACTATTAACAAAAAATCACACTTTAGGTTTTTTACCAAACTAAATTTGATCAATCAAGTTTGAAAATTATGCATCTGATTTTTGGGGTTTGTAAATTATTTTTGGCAGAGATGGTTGGACAATCAGCTGAGTGATAATACTATAATCTCCTCCAATTCTAATCTTTCCATATCTCATACTAAAAAATCATAAGAGGTAAATAGAAGACATGATATCACAAAAGACTTCCTACTTAGTTTATAACACACTATATTTACCTTACCAAGTTAATATTGAATAGTCATATAGCCCTTAATCACCTCAAGCCACCTTTTTTGCCTCAGATTCAATTGTTTATATCTAGATATGTATTCAAGCTCTGATAGTCAATAAAGATCTCACACTTTACTCCGTACAAGTAATGCCTCCAACTTTTCAAAGAAAATACAACATTAGCAAGCTCCAAATCATATGTCAGATAATGACTATCATGCAATTTAACAGCCTAAAAACACATACTAAAACTTTTTCATGATGCATTAAAACACTTGCTAATCCTTTCCATGAAGCATCATTAATCACTTGAAATATTTCTATACCTGATGAGATGATCTTAGGCAAATAATCATTCAACCTTTAAAACTCTCCTCACACTCATTCTTTCTGATGAAAGGCATTGAATTCCAAGTTAGTCTCATTAAGGTGTAAAAATTTAAGAAATTTTTTTCACAAACTTTCTATAATAACATTCCATACCTATGAAATTATGTACCTCAGATATCGTAGTAGGTCTTAGGCCAATCAGCAATAGTTGAACCTTCTGAGGGACTGTAGAAATACCTACATACTCACTACATGATCCATAAATGAAATGCCCTTAACCAAAATTCACACATAAAAAACTTTGCATATAGCTGGTGCTGACTTAAGGTCTTCGGAATAATCCTCAAATGGGCTACAACCTACAAACACCTCCTTAGAAGTTGAAAAAATTAGGATATTATCTATAATATGATCACAAATTGATCCAGATATTCTCTAAACATCTTATTCATCAAATCTATAAAGGTTGCAGGTGCATTAATCACCAAAAAAAGCATAGTTAAGAACTCATAATAATCATATATAATACTGATTGTATTCTTCATTACATTTTCATTCTTCACCTTTACTTGATAATATCCCGACCTCAAATCAATCTTGGAAAATAAAGAAGCTCACACAAGTAGATCAAATATATTATTGATCATTAGAAGAGGATACTTATTCCTAATTGCTATCCCATAGTTCCATATAGTCAATACACATATATATAATACCATCCTTGTTCTTCAAAAATAAAATAGGTACTTCCCACAAAGATATAGTATGATGGAAAAATCCTTTTTCGATCAACTTCTGAAGCTGTACTTTCAGTTCCTAAAGCTTCTCAGGTTTCATCATATACACAACCTTAGATATTGAAGCAATGTTAAGAAACACGTCAATATAGAACTTGATCTCCCTACCATGTATCAAACTCACTAACTCCTTATAGCACACATCAGGAAGTTCCCATACTACTAGGATTTCATGTAAAGGTCCATATTCTATGCTCTAATCATAAACATATGCCAAAAATATAAAACAACCCTTCCTCCATAATTTATCTAGTTGCACAACATACATCAGAAAAGTTATAACTCACATAACTCTCTAAAATAAATAACTCTCATTGCCCATAAATAAAATGACTCTCTTATTGACATAATCAATCAGGGCTCTATACCAACTCAACCAGTCCATACCTAGAATTATATCAAACTAAAAAATAGGTAATAATATTAAACCAAACACCCATTTCCTACTAGATATATCTATATCATATAAACATACTCTCTAGCTACCCTACTATCCCTAATTGGCAAAATAAAAGATAAGAAGAAGGCAACATTATGGAAGGCAAACATAACAAGTCAAAGTATCTTAGAAATAAATGATTGATTAGCTATAAAATCAAATAAAATGTAATAAGGCATATCAAAAATATAAGTCATATCTATTGCCACATTTGGAAGATCTCTAACCTTGTGTTAAGTCAAATTGTATACACATGCTTGAATTGAAGTTACAATAATATAACTACCATGCTCTCCCTAACCAAAAATAATTGACCTCCCAATGATTAAACCTAAACCACTACCTCTACTAGAAGATCTTTTAGAACTATCCTTAGTCTTATTTTCAGTCTAATAGAACTCTCAAACATAGGTTCAAAATGTTAACCAAGTGATACCTGTGGACGCTCAATCACCTTTTGTTTAGTTTGACCACACCAAAAACAATGATCTATCATTCTATAACACTAGCCTAAGTATCTCCTATCACAACTTTGGCATATAGGTACAACATTAATAGAGCCTCCAGAATTGGCAATATTACAACCACTAGATAAGGGTGTCAATATTTAACATGAACCAAAAACTTAATCCGAACCTCACTAAAAAATTTTGGGTTAGGGTCAACCTGTTTGTCATATAGATTGGGTTTAGATTCAACAACTTGACCCATTTTAAAAATCAGGTCGGGTTCTAGTTGACCCAAAAACCTAAGAATGAATTGTATTTGACCCAGCGTGATCAACATCACTCGACTCATAGTCCAACCTATCATGTGGTGCTTCTCTGACTGCTCGTACAGTCTGGTCGCACCCCCGTGGCCACACGTCTCCCTTAGACTTCCTAGTCACCTACAAGGATGTAATTCCTAACATGTGCAACTTGCACATCTGGTGTTTGTCACGTCTTGCCTCTGCCCCCAATGTGCAAGTCCGACAACTCCAATGAGACTAACTCACGCCTCAACGTACGCCTTCGCAGCTTCGCTTTATATTTCTGCCCAGCCCTGAGTTAGTCATGTTCGGTCGAGTCTAGGTTATAAAATTTGTCCTTTTACAAAAATAGGTTAGGTTTGAGTCTTATAAAATATAAGGGGGTCAATGTTGGGTTCGACTTGAACTTGACTCGTAACCCGATTTTACACCTTTACCACCAGAAATTAAAATAATTAGTTCACATCTCCTAGAGTCTCTGGGTCTGAACTTGCTCCTCTTCTAGAAAAAGCTACTACTAAAAGCCTCACCACCAAATATCTTCCTTCTAGTAGCCCACCATTACTAAGTAGCTGACATATAATTCTTAATCATATGGGCTTTATCTACCAGCTCATAGAAATTAGTAATGTGGAATGGGGCTAACACCTACCTCAAACTATCCTAGTGCCCTCTTAGAAACCTATAACACTTCTCCTCTGATGTGCTAACTAACTGCGAAGCATGCTTGACTAGAGTAGTAAATTATGTCTCATATTGCATAACTATCCAACTCCCTTAAACTAATCATAGAAAAATCTCTTATATATGTTGCTGAGATGAAAGAATTATGAATTATAACCTAAAGACATCTGTAAACTCCTTAAAACTAATAAAAATATTAGCCTTCCTTGGAACTATTCTATCTACTATCTTAGCCACAAGCATTTAGACTCTTCATCAAATAGAAACACAACCATAAATACATTCCCCTCAAGAGGATACTACATCCCATTAAATGACTTCTCTAGCCTCATCAATCAATCATCTACCGCACTGGGCTCACTAATGCCCTCAAACCTCAAAGGCTTCAACCTCAGAAACATCTGTAAATGCCTACCCCCCTCACCCGTTCTAATAGAGAAAATCTTACTTTGGGCTTCACCTATTAATTACACTACCAGATTGCAAATTAAGGGAATAAATCAAAATTGATAGTAGGAATCGTACTCTATAATGATATTGTTTTGCCCATAATGCATATCAAGATCTTATCGATCCATGAAACGATCACATAGAACAAACAGCTAAATAGAACTTGCACATGCAAATAAAATAGAATCAATATCTAACACTACCTAGAACTATCTCACTCGACTACAGATCAATTCTTATAGCTATATGTATAATATGTCATCCAAAATTACTTCTCTGATACTAAAAAAGGCACTGTCACAACCCAACCTAATTTGATCCACTAAAATAATAGGTAATATCGTGTTCATTGGTGATAGGCCAATCCTAAGATTTAAGTTTTAGAGACTTTTCAGATGTCTTTAATTTTTTTTCATTTATTTTCAAAATGTATATATAATAAAGTTTATATACTACAATACATGGCTGCATATAAGAATAAAATAAAGTAGAAAATAACCATAATTGTATATAAAATTTAAATTAGAAAGAACCTATACAAACTTAGATTAATCAGGACCAGTAACCTTAACTACTCTACTAGCTCTTTCCCCTTGCCCTGACTTAAAACAGGATGCATAATAGGTGCGAGCCATCACAACTCAATATATCATATCTACCGATCTTAATTTTCAATAATCAACACATTATTATACATTTAACTAAATTTAAAAGTAGTTATTAGCAATTTATTGTACTGACCAGAGTAGAATTTATAGATAACAAAAAAGAATAAATATTGTGAGAAAGATAAATAAATAAGCACTTCATATATCAAAGAAAAAAGTACACATTTTTTTTCAGGCTCTTAGGCCTCCCATAAAAAATAGATATCAGAATCCAGGCCATTATTATTCTTTTTGCTAACATATCATAAAGCAGTTCATTATAACTCCCAAATTCTTAGCACATATTCATATATTCAAAAATTCATACACTTAAAGTCCTGCATTTAGCATAACAGAACTTTCTTCAACATTAGAGCTCCACAAAATTGCATATTTCAAGTAGATAAGCACATATATAATTTTATTATAGTAAAATAAATCTAAATAATCAAATTGCAAAAAATTTATAGAGTGCTCTATTGATAAACAACAAACTGAATAATTAGGTAAAATTTTAAATTTTCAGAAATTGGCCAGATTAATAGGGATTATTCAGAATATTATTTTAAAGCTTTAAATGTACAACATTATTTTTAGGATCAAAATTTTTTTTTTTTAATTTGCTAAAAATAACATACTTTTAATTTAATCAATTAACTTTTAAAAAAAAAAATACCTAAATATTCAGATGAACATATCTACTACATACAAAAAGTTGTACATTAAAGTTTAGCGAATATGGAATTAGTCTTATTTCTATGCTACAAATTTATAATTTTAATAAAAAATATTCTAAAATATTCTTATTTTTAAAAATTAAGATAAACATAATATATATAACCTATCTTGACCTGGACAACTTTCCAAATTAAGTCGATAGCAAAAAAAAAATGGATTGAAGTCGCTTGAAATGGTCATTCTCTAGCTAGAAATCTCTCCCTTTCTCTCTTTAGGTCGCAACTCAAATGCCAAAAATAGTTTGAGTAAAATGGGAAAATAGTAGATTTTTATATTTTTATAAAAACATGACCTAGCTCTACGACACTCTGCGCGGTGCTGTTGCGCTTGAACTATTCATAATAAAATGAACTAAACTCAATAGCTCAATGCCGTAGCATCGCCTAACCTGGTGTCGTGGTGCTCTCAAGGGAAAATTTTCATATTTTTTATTCCAATAATAACTCACTCTACTTGTGATGTTCAATCAAAATCCATGGTTATCTCCCATGTATCAATGGAGATCAAAGGATCTTGCGTGGACGACTCTTATGAGCTACTGCAGGAAGAGATGATCATATCTCCATTCATTTGAACTAATCTAATCTTAGGGAAATTAGGCTTATTTTGAAATAATTTAAGGTTTAGACTCCATTTAACAAAGTCATGTGATCTATGGCCAGACAACCTCTGTTTAATCTAGTTCAATTTGTATTGTGAACAAAGGGATTAAAATTAAAATAAAAATGTTAAATGGCTTAATTAAGTGCCTAATTAAACTTTGATAACATTTAAACTTTTATGGGATATTCTCAAAATTACTAAAGATCTTTGAGAATTTTCTTAGAAGGTTTTGTGTAGGCATTGAATCTTGATAAATTTTCTAAAGTAACTACTTATATAAATAGCTAAAATCTTACAAAATTTATAATTAAGTCGAATTAAATTTCAAAAATTTAAATTTAATTCTTACCTATTCATAATCAGTTAAAGAACAGAGAATAATAATTTCCAAATATTTGGAAATCAAGATGCCTTTTCTTTTTAATTTTCTACATATTAAACCCTAATTATTGAAAATATACAAAACAAAATCAATTAGAGATTAATTGAATTCAAATTTTAAAGCAATTTTGAGATTAGTAAACATGCTTTATTGATTTTGTAAGATAAATCATCCAAAAAATTATAAAATTCAAATAAAATCAAAACTACTTCCAAAACTCTTAACCTCTTTGATTAATTGCATGGGAATTATATATTATTTGGTTATATATTAGATTTTAGGTCATTAAATAACATAAAGTTTTAATTAAATTCAAAATAATTCCAAATAACTTTTAATATTCCTCTGGCTATTCATGGCCTCTGGAATTATTTAAATACTTTTTGCATTCCATTTAAATAGTAAATTGAATTTATCTTGTTAAATAATTATAAAGATTTTAATATACTTCCAAATTTGTGGAAAAAATTACATAATTTTGGGAAGTCATTTTGATAGAAATAGAAATAATTAAATTGTTTGTTATTAAATAATTAATTAGCCTATAAAATGAGAAATTGACAAATACTTTTATGGAAAAAAAAATACATGAAATAAAATCCTATGAACTAAAAAACATTACAAAGAATATTAATTAAATTGTTAACACTCATTTTATAATTTCATAAATTATTTATTTTTAATACAAAAAAATTCTTGAATTAGAAATTTTTTAACAAAAAACAATTTTATAAAATAACAAAAAAGTTGTCCCAATTGAAGCCTAAATCTATTCCCTAATGCTCTTTCTCATTAATACAATCCCTGCAAGAGCATAGTATTGGATATAAAATGTTTTCAGAAGCAAAAATAAGAACTTTCATAAATATAAATCTTCTCAGAAAAACAAAGCAGATAGTCTGGATATTTATGCTGAGATGCAACTATATTTATTTAAACAGACAAAAAGAGAGAGAGAGATTACATTTGTACAAGAAATCAAAAGGTTAAGCCTCCATTCTTCCTCAAAGAGATTAAACTGATGACAAACTAGTGCTTGCTACCTTAACATTTTAAACATTTTTACAGAAGTTTGTTCTACAGATCGCATCAAGTTTCAGATTTAAACTAAAGTTGCAACCCATCAAAATTTTAGGGCTTTATGTGCTTAATTCGGGATCCAGATAACAATAGCTCTATACAACAAGAAGATACTTCAGAGATTGTTACATGTAATCATTTTCTTCTGGTACTGTTGTCCTCTTAAATGTCTTGCTGGAAGAATCTTTCCTCGGTGTTGTTGTTTTGCCAGGTCTCTTTAGATTTTTCTTCTGGGCTATTTTGAAACTCTGTAGAGTTTGTTCTCCCCTCTTCTGCTTTGCTGATATAATTTCAGCAATAGCTTTCTGGAAAGCTTCCTTAGCTATACTATAGAATTCTGCAGATGTTGCTCCTTCTTTAGCACATCTGATAGCATCATGACAGAGATCATTATACCTAGCAACTGAATGTTCTTCACAATTGGCTCGAATGTCAAGACCAAATTCTTCAGACAGAGAAGAGCCCTTGGCATATTTTGTCCATCGCTTCAAAATGTATTCTTTCGGAAGCGTTCGTATACCAACTATTATAAAGACTTTCAACGCATGCCGACACAAAATTCCTGATGCTTCAAACATACAACAACTACAATGCGCTTTATTTTCAGAAACATTAACCACGACAGTGTAAGTGCCCTCGGCGTCCTCATTTCTTGATACTTGATACTTGCAAGGCATCCCATCCTCTACTTTGTCAACATGGTAACCCAAAGATTCAACAAATTCCTCCTGAAACCTGTCAAATACTGTCCTCGTATAGATATTAGCTGCTTGTTTTTCCATGGGAGAAGCAGTCCTGAGAAATGGTTTGTCAAACATGGTAATATAATCTGCCTGTGCCTCTTTTTCGCAGTTACTTGAAAGTGCCAGTCCAAGTTGCCTGACTGCTAATCGTAATTGAGTCTTGGAGGTGCAATACTTTTCAATAACCTTGTCAAAAGTTTGTGATCTCTGCAATGGAGAGATTTGTACACAGAATGTATCTCTCAAATACAAGGGAACCCACTTATTACGAATACTGTACAAAGAATGCAGATATACATTATCATTCAAATCATACTTTACAAGTATGGCGTTCCAGCAAGCTTCGAACGACTCACTTGTTCTGGACTCATCAATGCATCTGGTTAGTTCTTCCTCAAACACAGGATGCGCGGAGCATAAATCAGATAGTTCAACCAGAATTGTACTTACAACGTGCTTTCTGCAGAAAAAATGCCTAGTGCCTGGAAAGACCTTTGCAACTACAGTGTCAATGGCCCAATTCAGACTGGTAATCAATGAGACAGGAGGGCGGGAAAACATTGCCGCAATCCATGTCTCAAACAGCCATAAAAATGAGGTCTCTGATTCATCCACAAGAAAAGCAGATCCAAAAACTACAGGTTGCAGGTGATGATTAACACCAGTAAACAGAACAAGAGGAATGAAATCTTTATCATTCTTGTAGGTCATATCTAAAGTTACAGCATCACCAAAGTAGTGGTATGCCATCCGAGCTTTAGCATCTGCCCAGAAAATATTGGTCATACAGTTATTCTGCTCATACTGCACGGCATATAAAAATGCAGGATTATCCGTTTGGGTTTTCTTGAAATATTCAAGTAGATTATTGGCATCCTCTGGCCCCAAGTCATTGTACCGAATTTCCCGAGGAAAATTCAGTGAGTCTTGACCATTCAAGAGAAGATTGCGGGTATCAGAGAAGTTTTTGGCAATAACAAGTATCTCTCCCTGGGAACGAACACACCGCACCTTGCTAGGTGGAGATGGTGTCAGCTCATGCGTATGTTCTAACTCAAGCTTGGAAACCATCCAAACATCAGCTTCTTTGCGAACTATCTCAAACAATGCATTGCAACCTTCTTTTGATGGATCCTGATTTGACCCCTTTCTTCCATCATCACCATTTTCATCTCTTCCGGAGTGATATCGATGCTTTGAACAGACTAGTTTCAGCATCTTGAGTGATTCATCATGCAACGAACGGCGAGACTGCCTTACACGAGCTTCAAATCCGACACGACTGGCATATGCATAATAGAATGTTTTTGCCATCTCAAGAGATTCAAACTCCATCCCAACAAATGGAAGCAACTCGGCATCCCCTTCTGTGGCAATGTAATGCACCTTACTTGGCATTCCCACTTCATGATTATGCTCCTTGACAAGCTTGGTCACCACCCATTTCTCATCACCTCTACGAATCACCTCAAGCATTGCTTTGCAACCCTCCCTTATGGATGCCGCCCTCTTCCTTGTCTTCTTTCCTGCAATTATGCGCTTCTCCCTGCTGAACCCTTCTTTTGAGCAGACAAAGCGAAGCATTATGACAGATTCATTGCATTTTGATCTGCGAGACCGTGCAATTCGAACTGAGAATCCTACTTTCCCAGCATAGGCAATGTAAAAGGTCTTTGCAGCCTCTCCAGAATCAAATTCCATTCCAACATAGGGCTCGATCCTTGGGTCAACTTCCACAGCACAGAGCTCCCTGCGAGAAGGATGCTCACTATATGCCATGTGCTGCTCCATTTGCTGTTCGTGGTGCTGGATTGAGTGATCAGGCTCCACGACAACATGTGGGCCTACGCCAAATGATGCCCAGAAGTTGATGTTGTCGTCCAGTTCCACATGGCCTTCGATCAGTCCATTGGTACTGTTCGCATGGCCATCCATCATTCTGCAGAAATCAAAATCGCACACTGAGGACCATCACACCACTCTTTAGTATTTTCAGCATTCATCACACAACTAGACCGATTGCAAATTTAAAATTTTTCACAAGTTCGGATAAAACCAAGTCAATAACGAGTGAAACACAGATGAATTAATTTTATAGATCAATTGCATTAAAAGTAGAAATTTTTACTGGAAGATAAAGCTTGCAATCACTCAAGGTGTATTTTTTAATGAAACAAAAAGCTGCCCGGAAAAGATTAATCAATGAATTAGCAAAAATTACATAAAAATCACAGCTTATTAGCATTTCTTTTCAGGATGTAGAAAGTAGGAATAGGAGAAAAACCCTAAAACAAGGGAAAAGACCGATTTAGGGTTTGGAGGGAATTGAAAGATACAAAGAAGAAGAGGAGCTGACAACTTACAAAACTGGCAACAGAGACTCAGAGCTCGCGCTGCTACAATTTGGTTACGATGCTTCTCCGGGCTGCAGCCACTTGCTCCCTCAAACGAATCTACTCCGTCCTCCTTGGCGTGACGACAGTCTAAAGTTCACCGCACCGCAGCACAAACCCTCCGATTATTGGGCGTGACATGTTTCGGGAAAAGCCCTTAGTTATTTTTGAAGATGTAGAATAATTTTTAAAGTCCTTGTTTGAGGAACTAATTCAGGTTGTGAAAATTTGACTGAATAAATAACTGAAAAGAAAAGATGTTCGTGATTTAATCGGTTTGACGGATCGAGATCAAATTGAAAGATGTAATAATAATAATATTATTAAAATTAATTAAATTAACATAATACTATTAATATTATATATTTACTCTAAATTTAATTCAAATATAAGTTTATGAATTTAATATAAATTATTATTAATTTATATTATATGTTTAAATATACTTTACATATATATGTTATATACAAAATTTATTTTTTAAATTTATATCTAACAATTATTTATGCAAAAATAATTTATCATTAATTAATAGATATAATTATTTTTATAGTGTATAAATAAATAAATAAATTATTATTAACTAATATATAAATATTATTAGGTATATTATAAGTAGATGTATATTATAAATATAAATATATAAGCATTAAATATATATTTCAAAATTAAAAAAAAAACATATATAATATAAATGTATAAATATAACTTATAATAAGAATAATATTTAATGTAATTATAAATTTATAATATTAAAAAATTATATTATTACTTTGTAATACAGTTTATAATAAAATTATAATACATATTTGTTGCGTCTTTAAATATTAGCGGTAAAAGAGAAATATAAAATTCAATGTCTTAGCTTTGTAAGAAGATCCGACACACAATCAGATTAAAGAGATAGTGTAGTGTTATAAGAGACAACATTTTTACGTGAAAATTTCTGAAAATGAGGAAAAATCATAGGGTTTGCCCAATATGAATGAATCCACTAGTGTTTGCAATTGATTACAAATGAGGTTTTTTCTTAGGGGAAGGTCATGGCTTGATGTAGCAAATATACATCATATAGAGTCATTACATGGTGGAAATTAGAAGAATCAATATTGACATGTTTGTTTGGTTGGCACGACCATAGTCGGTGGGCGACGCAGGTCGAAAAGATCATAGTCGGGTGACGGTGGTTGGAAAGACCTTAGTGGGAAGGCGACGAAGGGCAGAAAGACCATTATTAGGTGATGAAAGTCGAAAGGATCATAGTCGGCGGGTGACTGATGCCATAAAGAACGTTGTCTTATGACGTAGGTCAGAAGGACCATAGTCGGCTGGCAACAGTGTTCAAAAAGAACGTTTTCTAGTGACAGATGTCAAAAGGATTGTAGTCGGCGGGCAACACAGGTTGAGAAGTCTGTTGTCTGGCAATGAAGGTTGGAAGGATCGTAGTCTAGCAACGGAGGTCGGATGTGTTGCAACTTAGTTTTCAAATATATGCTTTTATATCATATGAGTTTTTGATGATGCCAAAATATTATTGTGTTTGTTATTGTTTCTCCTAACACATATTGAAAAAATCTTGTTTGTGTTGTTTGAGTGTACTAATATTTAGGAAAATCATACTCCACACTACAGAAGAATTTAAAACAAATTATATTAGGGTTTCTTGTAATTAAAGTATGTTCATTTTTGAGAGAGTGTGATTGTAATTGAGTAACCATGTACAGACACACTGGGGGAGTGAGTCAAAAATTATTTTTCTTAAAACTAATTATTTTCCTGAGTGTTCCTCCAGAAAAAAGTTAATAGAATCATGCATTGAAAATTTCTTTTGTACTGTTCGTACTGTATGAAGTTGGATTCATACAGATGACGTACAGAGTATGAAATGGATATGTACCAGTTCATACCATATGAATAGGTATATTTTTTGAACTATTTATACTGTATGAAACTAGTTTCATACAAATGACGTCCAGAGTACGAAATGGGCTCGTCCATGTTCGTACCATACGAAGAATGATTTGATTTAAACAATTCATACTATATTATGTGTACAGACGATGATTAGAGTACTAAATAGATTCATACAAAATTATATAGGATGAACTTATTTAATTTTGAATTATTTGTATTGCATGATGTCAATTCGTATATATGACTGACATAGTACAAAATAAGTTTGTCCAGGATCATACAAGGATTTTTTTGAACTATTCTTATGTATGAAGTACGATCATATTGTATGATCTAAGATAGTCAACTTGAAATTTTTAGTTTTATGGATGATTTTTCTTATCCTTTCTATATAAGGGTCCTAAAAAATAACTGTCAATGCTTCTTCTATGAATTTTCTCTTAGGAGTGAGAGTGAGAGTGTTTGGGAGTGAGGATTGAGATATCTATCAAGTAGAAATTGTGAAGGGTTCATAAGATTACCCAAAGGTGATGACCTCTTTGTAATTTCGTCAAATCTCTTCCCTACTTCTTTGAAGACTCTTGATAGAAAGTTTTTGAAGAATATCCAATACTCTATCATCACCAAGAGGGTGAGAAAGGATATCGGTACTCTGTCGACACCAGGAGAGTGTAAAAGGAAGTCGATACTCTACCGACACAAGGAGGGTGTGAAAGGATGCTAATTCTTTACCTTCACTAGGAGGATAAGAAAGAACGATGGTACTCAGCCACACTAGGGTTTGGTGAAAGAGAGGTTATTGTAAGGGCTTCTCTGCCTTGCTATTGAAATTACTAAACGACAAGAGGGGGGGTGAATTGTAAAAATTGTTTTCTTAATAAAAATAACCCTAAACAAGAGTTCTAATTTTTTGTTGTTTTTGAAATTTTATAACAAAATTTTTATGCAATTTTTCTTCCACAAAATTTCACATGCAATAGATATGAAAAATTAAAAGCAAGTAAAACATAAATGACGAAAAGGAAAAAACACACCAAGAATTTTATAGTGGTTCGGTCAAAATATGACCTACGTCCACTCCCCGGAGTCCTCCACTCCGGGATTTTCACTATCAAAATAGTTCTCCTTTTGCCCCCCTCGGCAAGGCGGAGAAGCCTTTACAAACTTCCCTTTCACCAACCCGGCGTGGCGGAGTGCCAACCTCTGTTTTCGCCCTCCTAGCGACGACAGAGAACCTTCTCGTTTTTCTCCCTCCTGGAGAAGGCAGAGAACCTCGAGGTAACGGATGTAGACGAGCCTTTCCCTTGGAGATCCTCCCTCAAATCCTTCTAGGGACACAGGAGGAGCAAGATGCAGCAAGCTTGGAGCAACAGTGTGATCTCCCTCACACCTCTTCTCCCTCACAACGCTCACCTCCTCCTTCCTCTCTCAACCCTCAAGAACTTCTCTAGAGTTTTCTCCCTTGGAATCCCTCTCTAACCACGTTCACCCCCTCTGTAAATCTTACTGAAAAAGGACTTGATTGATATCTAAAAAAGGCTCCAAAAACCTCTGAATTCAAAAGTAACTGTTACTGTTCGTACAGTATGATTCCACATCGTACAGAACGATCTTCATAAACAGACGTCGTCCTGGTACGAAGATGTACGAACAGTTCAAAAACAATTCGTACTGTGCGATATAATATCGTACGGTACGATCCAACAAGATACTATTCATACAGGACGATGTTCTGGACGATCGGATGTCGTCTCTGTTCATCGTATGGTATGATTACTATCGTACAGTACGATGTGACAAAAACCAAGAGATCGTCTAGGACAATATCCGGGACGATCATACTTCGTCTCTGTTCATCGTATGGTACGATCGGGTTCGTACAGTACGATGTTCAAATTTTAATTAGGCCTGGATTACATGCACTAATCACGGGTTAATTTAAGTAAGTATTTAAAATAGATCGTACGAACGGCGCAAAATCACTTACTTAAACTAAACTACGGCTAAGGTTTTGGATCTGAACATATCGTACAGTACGAAGGGATTTGTACAGTACGATCTATTCATAGAATTGTCCACATAGCTTGGATCGTACGGTACGAATTAAAATCGTACAGTACGATATCCAGAGAAGAATTTTAATTACATTTTGCAGTTAAAAAATAACTCTCCCCCTGTGTGTGTGCATGGTTGCTCTTACTCTTACGCATTTTGTGGCCAGACTCAATAAAGAAAAAACAAAATAAATGAAAAAATACAATGTTTGACTCATACTCCTAATCTACCCGGTCTTGAGTCTTCCTTTCTTCCTGAGTCATTTGTGATCTTCCTGAAATGTTAGTGCTCAATTTAAATAGCAAATAAAATAATATTAAATGAAAGGTTGTTCCAAAACACTCATTATTTGGCATCATCAAAATCTCAAGCTCAGGGTCATGGGTTGCAACAGCTATGTGAGTAAAAAGAGAGTCACTTTGGTATAATGCAATACCTGAAGAGGGAGTGTTTAGGAAGGAACATATGTCTAGTTAGACCAAACCACTATAAAATTTTATATTTTGTCTTTACTTTTATTGCATTTTTATTTTCTACAAGTTTTAATTTTGTGGTTGGAAAAATATTTTTAAGAAAATTTATCATTATGATAAAATCTAAAATCAATTTTCTAAAATTCCAAGAGAATTTTTAAATTACCAATTCACCCCCTCTTGGATAGCCTTGGGATAGATCTTTAGGTCTAACAATATATTCAAACTTTCAAGTGGTATCAGAGCCTATATTCAAAAATTGAGGTTCAGACAACTTTTTGAAAATGTTCATGATTACTTTTGAAAACTGTAACAAACCTGAAGAATATTCGATCACTATATCACCACTATTTTATAACATGCTTTTTTTAACTTTTGAAAAACTCATATGTCTAATTTTCTTTAATCGCTTGACTAGCATGTGAACTTTTGTATAAGAATGTTACACTAGACCAACTAAACTTGTTGATGGTGTTAGAATCGAAGCATTATTTATTGATTGGACACTAGAGGAAAAAGAACTAGCTCAGTTAAATGCTAAATATTTAAATAGCTTTTTATGTACACTTAAATCTGAGAACTATATGCATGTTTTAACTTGTAAAATAGGAAAAGAAAATTGGGATAGAATTTGCTTAATGTATAAATGCACTAATGAAGTAAAATAGTCTAAATTGAACATTCTATTACACGATTACAAACATTTTCGCATGAAACCAAAAGAATCAATCACTGGCATGCATACTCATTTTATACAAATAGTCACTTCATTACATGTTTTAGGTAGGGAATTAATGAATTCTGAAAAGTCAATAAAATACTTCGTTGTTTACGCACATCTTATGATGCAAAGATTACTATTGACACCAGGAGGCTGTGAAAGGACGTCGATTCTCTGCCATCACCAAGAGGGTCAGAAAGGATGAAGGTACTCTACCACACTAGGGTTTGGTGGAAGAAATGTTATTGTAAGGGCTTCTCCACCTTGTTGTGGGAGCAAAATGAGAGTAACTTTGGTATAGTGCAATTCCTGAAGATGGAGTCTTCAGGGAGTGGATGTAGGTCAAGTTAGACCAAACCTTTATAAAATTATATATTTTTCTGTCTTTACTTTTACTACATTTCTATTTTTTATAAGTTTTAATTTTATGGTTGGAAAAATATTTTTGAGAGAATTTGTTATTGTGATAAAATCTAAAATTAGTTTTCTAAATTTCTAAGAGAATTTTTAAATTACCAAATCATCCCCCTCTTGGTTTGCCTTGGGAAAAATATTTAGGTATAACAACATATTCAAACTTTTAGGATGGATCATAATGGATGGGTGATAGTGGTCAGAAAGACCATTGTCTAGCGACAGAGGTTGGAAGGACCATAGTCGATAGACGACAGTGGTAAGAAAAATTATTGTCGATTATGGAGGCTAGAAAGATCATAGCCAGTAGGTGACGGAGGTCAGAAGGATCATAATCGATGAGTAATAATGGTTAGAAAGACCATTATCGCTGGTCAAGAAAGACCATTATTTAGCAATAGAGGTTGGAAGGATCATAGTCAATGGGTGACGAAGGTCGAAAGATCATTTTATGGTGAAGGAGGTTATAAGGATGGTAGACTATCTATAGATGTCTAAAGGAACTTATTAAAAGGTGACGGAGGTCAGAAGGATCGTAGTAGTTGGGTGACAGTGGTTAGAAATACCATTTTATGGTGATGGAGGTCAAAATGATCGTAGTCGGTCGGCAATAATAGTCAAGATTATTGTTTAGCAAATGAGTTTAGAAGGTCCATAGTCTGGTGATGGAGGTTGGAAGGACTTAGTCAGCAGGTGATGAAGCTCATAAGGATTGTATTAGGCGGGCGACTATGATAAAAAAGAATATTTTCTGGCAAAGGAGGTCAGAAGGATCATAGACTGCAGGAGACAAAGGTTAAAAAGACCTTAGTCCGCAAGCGACGCTGGTAAAAAAAAAAACTGTTGTTTGGCGATGGAGGTCGGAAGGATCATGGTTGGCAGACGACAGTGGTTAGAAAGACTATTATTTAGCAACAGAGGTCAGAAGGACTGTAGCCTATGGGAAATAAAGGTAAGAAAGATTGTTTCTTGGCGACGGAGGTTGGAAGGACCATAGTTTGGTGATGGAGGTCAAAAGTACTACAGTTGGTTGGAGACAAATGTTAGAAGGATTGTAATTGATGGATGATAATGGTCAAACAGATCATTGTCTAGTGACGAAGGTCAAAAGGACTATAGACGATGTGTGATAGTGGTCAGAAAGACCATTATATGGCAATAGAGGTCAAAAGATTGTAGTCGATAAATGATGGTGGTCAGAATGATCGTTGTCTAGCGATGGAGGCCGGAAGGACCAATAATAGTTGGTGCCCATGTGTAAATCCAACATTAGTTGGTGGCCCGACTTAAGTTTGACAATAGTTGGTGGGTGGGCAGAAGTCCAACGACAGCCGGTGGCAGGGTGGTGGTCGAGGAGAGGTTTGATGACAAGGAAGATCTCAAATTTCTATTCTTCTCCTCTCCTCTTTCCTTTTCTTCCCCCTTTGCTCCCTCCTTCCTACCCCTCCTAAATAAAGAATGATGGGTCTATTTATAGTTTTTGGGAGTAGCGTGACCAATAGGAGGGATATCAAAGGTATGTTGGGAGTGGTTTGAATGGATGATCAATATTGATCCCCTTAATCCTTGACTATTTACTGAGCATTTAAATATCTTAATGATATCAAAATTCAGTGATCTTGAGCTTGTTGGATTAGTCTCATCAAGTTGCTAGATTTGACTATAAGCATGTCACATTTGGAAACATTTTGGTCATCCAATATATAGTATGAACCTTTCAAATATGCTTTGAGTCTTTGATTTGGACCAATTTGGGTTCAGATTGAGTCAAATTTGGTGTCCTTGGGTTCATCTTTTTGAAACGTTCAGTATGACTATAAGTTGGCTAATATCATAGTTCATATGGTTTCAGATTTATTTTTTGAAGTTTCCAACTTAATTTTGCCTCGAGATTCATGCTTGATCATTATTAATTTTTTAGGATATATCAATATTAAAAGATTTTGCATCCCCAAATTATCATTCTAACCAATATAATATTCACGGCTTCATGCAATTTTTTTAGTCTCACATCATATAGGCATTTAAAAGAGTTATCCTGACATAGTTAAAAAGTACATACAACCTATAACAAGACCTGTTTAGTGAGATGACTTGTATATACCATGCTTAAGTTTATCTCTAACTTTAATAAAAATATTTTAAAATTTTTAAAAGATTTAAATAAAATAAACTATATTATTTAAACGAAAATAAATTAAAAATTAAATATTTTTTTAAAAAAATGACTAGTTATACAAAATCAACACCAATTTTACTAGTTTGAGCTAGATTGATGCAAATCCGATTTTTTTTTTAATTTGACCGGATCAGAAATTAGGACGGTTCATGCTCTAACTGATTGAACCGATCAGTCTGGTTTGATTTTCAAAATGTTGGAACTAATTCCTCATTGTTCTTAAAAGGCTAAGGACTAAATGAACTTCAACTTATCACCAAATGTAATTTTTCTTCAGAGAAAATATTGGTTAGAGTGGATAGAAAGACAAAAAAATCACACAATGGGCGATAATGAGTGTTTATTGATAAATAATCTCCAGATTTTATTTATTATAGTAGTAGTGGGTGACTATTTGTATCAATCTATCTATGGAAAATATCAAATTTCAAGTAACTATGAATTAAGTTCTAAAATGAATAATTGATTACTTTTTGCTAAAAATCCACTCATAATTGAATAAGAATATAAATTATGTAAGGATATAACATATTTATAAATTTTTGAAGGGGGTGTTCTAATTATCTCTATTATAATTATAGTCATTCTATTAGAGAGTCTAAATAGGTCTTGTACGATCCTTTCATTTTTTTGGGGACGAATTAGTGTCTTAAATGTTAGATATTGGTCCAGTTTTAAGTTAGTTATTTCTTAAGATCTCTTTATCTTAATAGGTTCATTCTTCTATAAATAGAAGAGGTTGTAATAGTAATTGTAAGGCCCATGAATGAAGGAATATATAATTCATGTGCAAGTTCTCTCCCTCTCCTCACTTCCCTGCCTCTCTTTCTTATCCAAGAATCATCTTCCTCATTTAAGAATTCGTAACACGTGGTATCAGAGCCTCATTAAGATGATCTCAAGGAGGAAGGAGGTGTTCGAGTTGCTAGTGACTCGCAGATCAAGTTTGTTGTAACAAGCACATGCGAGAGGTGGATAGGCATATTAGAGTGGCTTGTGTGTAGGGTTTGTGCGAGTAGTGTATAATGATGCGGCTTTGTGTCATGATCAAGAAAAGCATATGTGTAAGGGACGTGGGTAGGCTGGAAGGACACTCACTGGTTCCATATGTAAATAAACGGAAGACCAGCAGTGTGTGGTCGAAGTTAAATGATGTGAGCATGGGAACCAGGCGAACACTCACCAGAGAACACGCACCTAAAGAGAAAATGTTCTATTTATGTAAGGTGGAGTGGACAAAAAATTTTGCGGAGAAGGATAATGCATGGTGCGGGAGGTTAAATGCAAAAATGAAGTAGGGTCGCATGCTGAGCACAGATTCTTGCAAACACACTTAGACAGAAGCATAAGGAGAACATGAGTGGGATGACACATGAGCAAGACAAAAGCATGAATTGCACAAGGCATGGTGGTGTAGCACGAGCAGGCTGGAGGTGTTATTCTAGATCTTGGTGGAGCTATTCGGATTTGTGAACCTATGGATGGTGGAGCCGAAGCCCATGTAGGTATTGCGATTAGGGCTTGGTGTCACCTGGGTGGCAGTACGGGAGGAGGCCATAGGGCCGACGGGACTTATGTATCCTTTCATGTGGGGCAAAGGCAGATCAACAAGCATGATCTTTCTGATTTGGTGTGTTGGAGCAGCAGAGATAAAAGCATAATCAAGAACCTCAGGGCAATAGGCTGGTCACAAGCCGTGAAATTACACTAGCAGATGAGTGGCACGTGCGAAGTCATTAATCAGCGTGCACATGAGTGCTCGGGAAATACAAGTGAGCTGGAGGGTGGTGGGTGCTCAAGAGCGAGCATGTCGCATAGGAATAAGTACGTGAGATGAAAGCATATAGGAGCAAGAAATGTACAAGGCAGGAGTATACAGATCCCAAGAGGAACATTAAAGGTTGCAGGTGCACGCGGTTTGGAACATGTGGGAGATGAGCTGGATTCAGCTCGACTCAATGGATTTGCTTGTGGAGGTAGTATAAAGAGCATGTTAAATTCCAGCAGGCTCACATGTGGTTCTTTGATTGTAAAATTTGGACCAATGTGGAGTTTATTAGATATCATTTTAGTTTTAGATTAGTTTGTTTTGCAAGACACCGCACAATGTGTAAATGAGTATAAATACACTTATATGTGCTGTAATTGAAAGGTGCCTAATGAGTCAATAAAGAAGGCTCTCCTCCCATTCTTCACACTTTACCCTTCCCTGTCTCTCTCCCTTATTCAAGAAACATCTCTTCTTCCTTCAATAAATTTCATAACATTAATAAACATACAATTTTGTTATCTTGGACTCCTCAAAATAGTTTCATTGAGGAAATCATTTTAATTATAATTGCATAAAACCTGTATCATTTAATTCTTCAATGCCTTTTAGAAGTTTATAATTATACTTTTAAGCTCTTGATTTTGGCTCAGTTAAACTCAAATGAGAGGTTCTCATGAGATACCTCAGTTTTAAAATTTCTAAGATGAAGTACGCATGATTTTATAATCAAATTTTTAAACTTTTGGACTAAATACTCACATACATGACATTCAACAATTTTATCATATTCGTACTTGATTAGGTAAATTATACAATCCACATCACTAAAAAACTTGCTAAAAATTCATATTAATAATAACTCACCATAAAAAAGTTTAGAATTTCTTCTAATAATATGATAAATTGAATGATGATTTCTTCTCAAAAGAAAATCTTGAAAAATGATTATAATAAGGCAATCATCATTATAGCTTGAGAATTATTTAATCACTTTATGATCCATGCACTAGTTATACAATCCACAAACAATCATTAAGTCACCAATCAATTATCTTGAATAGCATATCATGTATACACTAGTTATAAAGCCATCAACACAAATTTAGTAATTCATTTAAATCTATTTAATATTTAATCTATGCACAACCACGTCAAGGAGATGACACAAATTACATGTGTGTAATATTGATTTGTTATGGAAGTAAAATAAGAGGAACATAGTTTAATTAATGGATTTACTAGGCTCCATGCATGGAGGAAGAAGTTCTTCCTTAAATCCCCTCTCTACTTATCCCTCTCTCTTGATTTCTTTCAAGTTTATGTCTCAAGGCATAATGAAACCCACTTAAAACCCTTATCTAACTTCCCTTTATAAAGAGAATGATAATCACTTAAATATAGGGTAACGATATATGTTTTATGGAAGAAAATATATATTATATATTTATGACAAAAATCAAGGCTCTGAATGAAGAAGTTATGGGGTATGAACCCTCATTATTATTGAAATCTTAGAGTGTCATTGCTATGCTATAATTATCATTACACGATTGATGATATATATAGCTATGATTTTGGCTTATCTTTAGAGTAAAATCATAGTTTTAAGGCTTAATACATGCTTTCAAGTATTTGTTAAGCCTCTTCTCAAGCTCTCTTCTCATCTTAAATCCTCTCACTAGCAATGTTGTTGGCTTAGAATCCTTTCGACTATATTATAGATTCTCTCATATGTCTACTTGGCTTTTACATATCATAACCAATTTCTAGATCATTGAATCAACAAGCTCTTGAGCATACACCTATCTTTATGAGGTGATCTATAAATCAAGTTGAGGAAGAAGAAACATTTCAACTTCTCTCTCCAAAGTGTGCCACTTTGAGTTAGATACTACTAGCCACCTTTACCTATTTTATAGAGCAATTTGATGCATTGATGGGTTATTGTGATCCTTTTCTCCACGAGTTGGCCAAAATTTAACTAATACTCTTAACCTAACAATAGATTATTAAAAGGACGTTTTATGCCACATTACTTATTATTGAAGAATCGGGTAACTTAATATTTTTCAATTTCACTATTGTGTATATCTTTGTGTAAGTGGGAAAGTCCAACAAAGTAAGTATTGACTCTAGCCATCTTCAAGATTTTGAATGTTCCATACCTTATGGCCTTGATTTTTTTTCTTTCAAATTTTGTTCTCTTTTTATTAATATAGAGTTAGATAAAAATTTTCTTCTTCAAACTTATTTTTTAGTCAATATTGGATATGTTAACTCTTATAGAGGTGTTGCATTTTCTTGAAGTGTGCTATTAAATTAAAGTAAATTCTTTAGATTTTCTCCAAACATATTTGATCTTTCTGGAGGCTTTCAACTTGACTCTTGAGGGTATTCATCATTTAGATGCGAACTCTTAATCAATTTTGTTTTAAACATGAGAGCAATGGCACATCTCAAATGGAGCTAGCTTGTTGAACCATGGACTATCTTATTTAAAGTGAATCTAATTTATGATAGATATTTCTTCAATATCTTTAGATATTGTGCATTAAATCATCATAAAAGATTAGTAATCATGTTCACCTCATAAAATTGGCCATCAATTTAATAATGGAAGGGGATGCTTCTCTTGAACATTGTATTTATTATGAATTTCAAAGTGATTTTCAAAATGGTCTATAAAGTAAGAATTTCTATTTGAGATGATCAAGCTAGGCAAACCAACATGCTCCAAAACATTCTTAATGAAAAGACATCACTTCTTCTCTCATGATGCTCTTTTGCAATTATGTAAGAATGATAATCTTCAAAAACCTATTAAATAGAACAAAAAATATGATTACATGATAAAGTAATGTTATAGTCTTAAAGATGTGTGAAAAACAAATGTAAGCAAGGCAAGAGCACTAGTTGAAAATAATAACCTAATAACAACCATGCCCTCTCTAAAGGAGTTATCATTCTCTAAAAAAAAGGATGGTTATCATTCTCAACCTTGACAATGAAAGAGATAATAAATTTACCACCAGGCTATGTTTGGAAGAAAAATGAGTAATCTTAATTACATTTCAAACTATACTTCCTTACAACATAGAATTCCATAGCTATTTATAAAATTTACTTCATGAAAAATATTAAAAACATAAGAATATAAAATATATTAAATTATATGAGAAGTTATAATTTAATAAAAATACTTAATTACATGAGTTTTAACCTATTACCTTTGCATATTTAATATCCCGTTATTAAGCATCTTCATGGAGAAGTTATTGTATGTTAAATCCAAATCTCCAAATGAAAACTATATTAAGATCACTACAAATCTTCAAGAAGAACCTACCTCAAAATGATTTAAATATTGAAAAGAAGATACCTCAACATTTTCCCATATGATCTATGGCCAATTTTAGAATACTCAAAGTGTCCATTTTACTCATTGTGATCCTAGCCATGTAAGAGTGCATGATTCCTATGTAAGAAGAATAAATTCATATACAAGGCAATGATAATTTGTCTATATATATATATATATATATATATATTCTCTCTTTTTCCAAATTTATTGTTTAATAAATAATAATAAACTAAGACAATTAGCTTATATTATGATACAAATCTTTTGTATATAATTCAAACAAGGTTATGCATTTATGGATAGAATGTTTTACATAGTACTTGTGGATGTGGCCATCCATTTAGACATACAAATGCCTTATAATCTTAATTAAATTCAATTATTTTATTATCCTTACATATCTTAAAAGAACTCTTCTCTGGCACTTAAAAAAGATATTTGCAAGCATAAATGGGACACAAAATTAATATTTTCATCCACAAATTAGCTTAAAATCCTTAAAAATATTAATTAACCTTTTTATAATATATGCATTTATATAATTGGTATGAGATGCACAAAGTGTTTTAAATAAAATGAAAATAGCTATATTAGTATTAATTTTCTATTGGTTAATTCTAGAGTGGGGGATATTCTCGTTGGTAGTGTCTTCATGGTGGAGACTAGATCATCCTTACAAAGAGACAATGACCCCAATAGACATCAGGAACATAAGGAAGAGGAGTCATTTGTTGTAGATTCAGACTCAGATATGTTCGTCAGAGTTAGGGATAAAGATGAGCATATAATGAATCTAGAAAAAGAAGGTAGAAAAATGTTGTTAAGAGTAGTGAAAATGTAGGATCAATTAGCAAGAACACATTAACCTCATATTCATCAGCCTCGACCAGTAGTTCAAGTGTTAGATGAGTAGAATAAAAAGGCAAAAATAGACCCTATAGTCCTTGTAGAAAAAGATATCAAGTAAATGATTGAAAATCAAGTAAGTGAGGCCTTAGCCCAATCTTAAGGGGCCATATCTATTCCAAAAGGCAGACCCTACTCTGAAGAGTATGATTTGGTTCCTTATCCATAGGGCTTTGTGTCACATTCATTCAAAGTATTAAGAAGTTTGGAAAACTCAAGAAAATATCTAGCCCACTTCTGTGCCAGTTGTTGCAGCATTGGAGAGATGAATGCTCTGTTATTTTAATAGTTTATTAACAATCTTTCTGGAATTACTTTTATGGTATGTCGATATGCCTAGTGGGTCAGTTAGAATTTTGGTTAACTTGGAGAGTCTGTTTTTAAAGAGATTCTCTAGAACTCAACATTATATCACTGTAGGTAATTTGGTCATTGAATAGAAAAAGCCAAGTGAGATTCTAATTAAGTATATCTTGAGATGGAACCTTTCAATGAAATGTGAATCATAGCTGCAAGAGCAGTATGCATTAGAGATTTTTTAAAAGAATATTCATTGACCTATTGCATTTCTTCTAAAGAGTTCATAATAAAGACTTTTGAGAAACTACTTAACAAGGAAAATAGCCTACAAGAAGAGGCTCCTGTAATACCATTCTTGAAAGATTTATCTCATGAAAGAAAAGTTGTAAAGCCTCAAAAATCTTTTGAGAAAAAGTCAGCTACCGTGTTAGCAATAGATAACAGGAAGCTTAATGAAGAGCTCGTCAAATAATCCTCCACCTCAACCATTTCAGGCAACCTCTTATCCTCCTAGAGATGCTTTCCTTACAACTTTTAACGAGAAGATAACTAAGGTCAATACCTTAAAAGAAAGTCAGTAAGGAAGATATTTAAAAATTTATTAAAGAAAATATACTTCAAATTGTTGGAGGCCAAGAAGTCAAATGAGGCAAATATAAAGGATGACCCTAATTTCATTATCGTCTTATGTTAGGTCACACAATTGAAGATAGTTTTACCTTTAAGAATTGATTGGAAAATAATTTTAGATAGGGAAATGTAATCATCCCAAAGGAGTATCTTATGGATCTGGATTAGAGGCTTATCAAAATCATCTTAAGTAAATCATCTAACATTTCTTCTCCTCTTGAGATGAATCAGATGTTATTTTATCACGTGCATCTAAAAAGTCAATTAACAAATATTTTTAACTTTTAAATAATTTCCAATGAGAGCCAGGAGCCGATCTAGAAGATTAATCTACAGGAGGATGTTGGGATGATATCTTTTCTAGTAATTTTGAGAACTACTATAGATAAGAAACAAAGGAAAAATAATGGATGTGAATTTTGAGAGGAAGGAAAGAGTTGAAAAGAGATGTAGGCATGTGGTGGGTGGCGGAGTTAGATCCCTATCCCTGTTGATTTTACTTGGCTTTTACTTTGCCCCATCTAAGGAAAAGTGACCAAAATTAATGAAAAATCATTCTACATACATTTTAATGGTTAATGACAAAATGAAATGAAAGAAAAAATTATTAGTGATCAAAATTCAAATCTAGTAATGATCAATGAGAATCTAATAAATTATAATCCATTAATCTCAATTTCTAAAGAGAAAGAAAAACCTAGAACCTTATTAGATAGTAATTCTCCTAAAGTTAACTTTAAAGGAGTCCTATTATGATAGATTTTTCAAATTTTGACCCTCCATCAGAAAATTACATTACTTCGCCTAAGTGTGGTGTATACCTAACTATATTTTATCATCTCGAGGAGATTGTAGAAGTATAACTTCGTGGTGGCAAAGTTTTACCCCCTAGGCTTTCAATTAATGAGAAAGGCAAACAACTCATATCCAATGATCAAATTCAAACTTCAACTCAATAAGCAAATACTTGCTTAGTAGCATTGGTACCGAGGCTAATATTCTCAAAGTTGATTATAATGTTTTAGCTCATCTTAAAAAATTGCCAGCTAGGTTGAGTATCTATGATGCCCTCATTCTCTCAAAAGAAATGAAGGAGTCCTTAATTAAAGCACTTCTTGACCTAGAGATTTATTTAGCTCAGTTGGCTAAAACTTTATAAGATGAAGCTTTATATTTCAAAGAAATCCCAAGAGCAACCTTTTTTTAATGAGGATCTACTTTTGGGGACTGCATATCACAATCACCCATTGTACATTTTTGTAAAAGTAGGAAATTTTAAATTATCATGAGTCCTTATTGATTTTAGTGCATCAGTCAACATTATAAAAATAAAGACTCTAGCATATATTAAAGTTGACACGTGTAAACTTAGCACCGATAATATGATGCTACATGGGTATAATGAAAAAGGAGAGAAGGCTTTAGGTTCAATTACACTCTTGTTAGAAAAAAGAGAATTAAAAATAGAATTCAAATTTTATATAATTTATTTAAAGAAGTCTTTCAATGCACTCTTAGGTAGACCTTAGATCCACGAATATATGATGGTTCCATCTACCCTACACCAATGCATCGAGTACCAATGAGATGGCATTGAATTTGTGATTCTGGGTGATTTGCAATCATTCTCTATCCATAAGATTGATATCTACAAAGATGCTTCATATTATGCACTTAATAATATGTTACTTATTCTAAATGTGAAACTATGAATAAGGAGGATAAAATAAATAAAGAAAGAGCGGAAGAAAAAGTAATGACGAAAGAAAGAGAAAATGAAAGAGGAAAGAAAATAAAGAAAGAGAAGATATAGATAATGAATATAATGTTAAGGTCATAATCATTAGGCCTCTAAATACTTTCCCTCAAAAAGGTGGGAGAATGTCCCAAATAGCATGTAATCGAGGTCGTGCTTCATTTGAAAGAAAAATACCTCATATACACATTGAATTGGAGTTAAGTTCAGATGATGATTCATAGGTGCAGGGTGTAAAAATTCTTTTTGACTACAACAAGATAAATACTCCAAAATTTAATATAACTTTAAAATAAGATAACGATCTAGAGGATAATGTTCCAAAAATTTAGGTGACAAGCCTAAATTAACAACATACGAAAAGTTGAGTAGAAGAATAAAATTTTTAACCTTAACCTCTATGCTTATTTATAGGGTTACAAGGTTAGTAGTTAAGGACTCTAATTTAGATGGTGAAGTGGGTAAGGTCCAGAAGTTACTTTCCTGGTCCATCCACCTCAAGGAATGAAGAAGATGTAAATCTTTATGAGGTTGATTTCAATGAATTAATGAAATTATTTTTTGGCTACTTTCTTGTATATGTAAAAAGTTATGTTTCTAAATATTTTATCTAAGGTGTTTGACCAAGGGTCAATCTAGATACCATAAAGAGCTCTAGTATACCTTAAATAAAGAAATTTAAGGGTTTGGTATCCTCTTTGGTACCTTTGGGCTATTCTGCAATGATCAATATCATCTTTTGATAGCAAACCATCTTGAATCTGAAAGGGTACCTATATAAACTATCAATTCTCTCAATAGGATTTATTTTGAAACATCTGATGGCTTAAATGAACTTTAAGTTAGGGATGCACCCCCTGAATTTGTGGAAACAATTAAATTGACAATCAACGAGTTAAAAGAAATCAACCTTAGAATAGAGGATAAGCCTCGCTCTACTTTCATTTTCTCTTTATTTAGTGAAGGTGAATCAAATGATCTAATTAAACTCCTTTTCTAGTTTAAGGATTTCTTTGCTTAGTTAATATGACTAGATGCCAGGCTTTTCCTCCAATGTAGTGGTTCATAAACTCAAGATTCGACTTAATATTATTCTAATTAAGTAAGTTTCTCAATGCATTCATCTAGAGATCAAATAGTAAGTCATTTCTAAAATTAAGAAATTTATCAAGGCCGATTTTATTTAGGAGGATTAATATCCCTCTTAGGTGGCCAACATCATGCCAGTTTGAAAATTGGTCAAATTCAAATATTAACTATAAATATCTGAATAAGGTATGTCCCAAGGATGAGTTCCCATTGCCTATACCCGAACTTGTGGTGGATATTGCATCTTCTCATGTTCTTCTCTCCTTTATGAATGGCTCATATGGATATAACCAAATGAATATGGACCTAAAAGATGAGAGAAATACTGCATTTAGAACTCTTATAGGGATCTTTTATTATAAGGTGATGTCATTTGGTCTTAAAAATGATGGAATAACCTACCAACGAGCTATGACCCGAATCTTTGATGAACTTATTCATAATTTGGTGGAATGTTATATCGATGATTTAATCATAAAAAAGGAAGGTCAAAGAGTCTCATCTATATAACTTAAGAATTATCTTTGAATTATTGCATAGCTATGACCTCAAAACAAATACCTTAAAATGTGCCTTCGGCATCACTTTAGGAAAATTTTCTAGCTTTGTAGTGAGGCACCACATAATAAAAATTGATCATGCTAAGATTAAAGTCATCTTAAGCATGCAAACTCCTAGACATCTTACTCAGTTAAGGTCTCTTCAAGGTATGTTAACATACATAAGAAGGTTCATTTCCAATCTCTCTGAAAGATATCAACCTTTTTTGTCCTAGTTAAAAATGATTCCAAATTTATATGGGATGAAAAATATCAAAGTGCTTTTAAAAATACAAAGTAATATCTTATAAATCCTCAAGTTTTGGTAGCCCCAATTCCTGGGGAGCCTTTGATCCTATACAGTACCGCTTAGATGAGTTATATGGTGCTTTGTTGGCACAAATTGATGAGAATGGAAAAGAAGAGGCATTATACTATCTTAATTGATGACTAATTATTATAGAAATTTGATATCCTTCCAATGAGAAACATTATCATGCTTTAATTTTTATAACCAAAAGCTAAGGCATTACATGCTTTCTCACAAGATAAGTTTAATCTCTAGAATAAATTCATTACAATATATTATGACCTAACCTATGTTAGGATATTTGATATGGTGGTCTATGATATTGCTTCAATTTGAAATAACATTTATTCATCAACAAACTGTAAAAGAATAGGTCATTACTGACTTCCTTGCAGTGCATCCAGCTTTGGCAAAATCTTTCCTAAATGATGATTTACCTAATGACCAAATCATGAGTTTAGAAGAATCAAATGATCATGTTTGGGAGTTGCATTTTGATGGTGCAGCATCTTTTCAGTGAGATGAAGCACTAAAAGTTACTCTTCCTAAAAAAGTTGTAATCAACTTGATTTTCATAACACCAAAAAAGGGAATGATGTATTTTTCCTATCATTTGTCAGAGCCTTATTCAAACAACAAGGTTGAATATGAAGCTCAAATAAATGGTTTAGAGCTTACGATATTAATAGAAATAAAAGAAATTAAAATCTTTGGAGATTCTCAATTGGTTATCAACCTTATTGCAGGAACCTATAAGATTTTGAATCTAAAACTCCTAAAATATTATCAATACATAAATCATCTCCTCAAGTAGATTCTTATTGTAACTTTGTATAAGATTCCTCATAGAAGCAATTCTGTAGTGGATGTCTTAGCAAAGCTTCCAAATAAATTTGCATGTCTAAAAAAGGACTCCACTCCCATAAGTTCAGAATCGATAGGCTCTAGCTCATATAGATTTCAATCACATTAATAAGAAATCCTCTGGAATCCTCATTGCCACTTCAACGAGTAATGAAGAAGGTTATTAAAGATAGCCTTATATTGATTATCTTCAAGAAGGCAAACATCCTTGTGAGAAATAACTTTCCAATCAAATCATGAAAAGTGCCATCTTATATGCACTTTTGAATGAAATATTCTACTACCAATCATTTGATTAAATGTGGATGTATTATTTAAAAAAGCTTGAAGCACTAAGGATCATGAATGAGATGTATGATGGATTATGCGGTGCTCATCAATTGGGTCCCAAATTAAAACTAAAAATTAAATGACTTTGATATTATTAGCCTTATATGATTGACAATTACTTGAACGTTGTAAGATGTTGTCATCAATATAAAGTTCAAGCTATGATTTTACATAAACCACCTAATGTGTTTCATCCAATGATAGCTTCGTGACCCTTTAAAAGTTGGGGCACAAATATTATCAAACCTATTAACCCTCCTTTTCCAAAGGGTCATCATTTTATCTTAGTTGTAGATTGACTACTTCTCCAAGTGGGTGAAATAAATCACCTACGACAAGTAACATCACATCATATCTTAAATTTCTTCTATGACCATATTGTATATCGATTTGGCGTACCCCATAGAATCATATTTTATAATGGATTTGCATTTAAGTCTAAATAAATAAATAATTTTTATAAGGCATCATAGTATTTATTGGAGAACTCAACCATCTACTACCATCAAACAAATGATTGTGTTGAGGCCTTCAATAAAACTTTGATACAAATAACAAATAAACCCTAGATAATAATAAGTGTCACTAGCATGAGAGATTGACTGAAGCCTTGAGGGCCTACTAGAATACCTAAAATACTCCAACTCAATCGACTCTATTTTCTTTAGTCTATGGGTTTGAGGATGTTCTCTCTTTGGAAGTGCAGCTTCCATCACTAAGAGTGGACATTAAAAATCAAATCACAATAAAGTGCACAACTACAATTGGATAAGCTTGAAGGCCTTGAAGAGCATCATCTCTAAGCCTAATAAAACTAGAATTATATAAAGCACGAATGGTTTAAGCTTATGATAAATTGGTATGCCCTAAAACTTTTCAAGTAGGAGACATGGTTAGGAGGCCTATTATATCCCATCGAAAGATAAGTGGAAAGTTTGAACCAACATGGGCGAGACCTTTTATCATAGAGATAGTCTACAAAGGAGGCTTCTATCAGTTAACTAATTGTAAAGGAAACCACCCAATTCTTCTTGTCAATGGGCATTTCCTCAAAAAATATTATACTTGATGTATTTCAAATATGAAATTAATAAAAAAAAAAAATCTTTAGTTTCAATTATCTTTAAATACAATTGTTTGAAGTCAAAATTCAAATTTTAAATAAAAAATCAAAATATTCTAACCCTTAATATTAAGTGTGAGTCCCCGTACTTCCTCTCTATTAGATTAAATCTAATAGTGGTGGAGCAAGCCCTCTGTGGAACCACCCTTACATCAAAATTTTAGTCTTTTAGGAGAAGGTGTGAGTCCATACGCTTCCAATTTCCTTTAGACCTAGACCAGCTAGTGATGGATTTAAGCCTACTTGGCCCATCATTACTTAGTCGCATTCTGTTCCTTAAGGGTATGTATGAGTCTCCATGCTTTCTTTTCTTAGGATTAGGCCCAATCATAGTGGAGCAAGCCAACTATGGCACCATCCTAACATCAAAATTAAATACATGATTAGATATATTTTGCCAATTTCCTAAAGGTTTAGGTAGAATATCTCCTTGATTAGTTGCTTTTTGTAAGATGTTAGTTCCCGTGTTTTCTATCTCGTTTAGTTATTAAAAATGCAAAAGAAATTTTGATTTTTGAGGTGAGATGTGAGTCATCAAGCATCTAATTTTCTTAGATCTTAGCTTTCGATTATTAGATTTAAGCATTTTGGGCCCCATCATAGCTTAGTCATATTTTAGACTTAAGGATAGGTGTGTTTCCTCATGCTTTATTTTCTTTGATCTAATGAAAATCAAACCCAAAATAAATCAATCTCTTAAGTATAAGTCCCCTATTAGCATCCTCTCAAGGTTAGATGTGAGTTCCTATACTTCTTATCCTCAAAATCAAGTAAACCAAATCAAAGTTAACTTTACCAAAAAGTCTCTTTTCTTTTTGAGAAAATGTCATGCACAACTGCCCTTAAATCCCTGGTGGGATAATGATTTGATGCTGCAATCATTTAAGTAGGAAAAATAATTAACTTCTAACAAATTCATTGATTTTTTAATTTTTAAAATAAATTATTTCAAATTTATTAGTGGTGGATCAAGCCCCTTGTGGCACCATCCTATTTTCAAATCAAACCCAAGCTTACTTGTGGTGGAGTAAGCCTCTCGCAGCACCATCCTAATTTCAAATCAAATATCCATTTTTAAATCTAAAACTCAAATCAAATCAATCATCATATCTTTCAGATATAGTTGACTGCTTCAATCAATGCCAACACATGTGATTCACTTTTTCAAAAATTCATCACACCCTTTGGGGGTCTATTTATTAACCTCATTTTGAATGAGGTTGGCTACATCACCTTAAAATTTACAATCTAAAGTTAAATCCTTGATTGTAATCAAACTAAAACTCAAATCACTCAAGTGCACTCCACTTCATGCCTTAAGTGAACTCAAGTTCAATATGAGTCAACTCATTGTGAGTTAACTCAATCAACTCACCTAAATTGTTCAAATATCTTTCATTTTTTTTTTCAAATTCAAACTTCACACCTATGCAATCAAATCCACTAAGACTCATGTAAATAGTCTCTAGGAACTCTGAATATTCCATCCTAGGTCACTTGATCATGTTGACTAGTCAATATAGCCAAAATTACTAAAATGTTCTTCAATGGTCATATTTGGTAAACTTTTTCCAAAGCCCTCAAACCTACTCCACATCAGCTCTTATGGTCTGCCTAAACTCCTTTTGGAGGCTTCACAAGCAACCCAAGAATGTTGTGTAAGCTTTTGGCTCAATCAATTGAGGCACCTAAAAGGTCACCTCATGAAAAGTGGCCAATGGCCTCTTCCCCCTTCCAACAACCCTCCTGCACAAAAGCTTAGCTCCTTTCCACTTATTAGCCATCTAAGAAGAAGCCAAATTAATCCTAGCTATTGCTTCGAGAATGGGAACCTAAAGTAGGACAAAATCTATCATTCCTCCTCATTTCAAATCAAGTGCACCTCTAGTTCCCCTCCACGAAGAGAAGATGTTTCTGGAGCTCTAAGGAGGAGATCAACTAGTCATTCCAAGTCTTCTAGAATCAATTCCACCAAGGTAAAATACAAAAACCTAGCTTCTTGATCTAGAATTAAATGGTTTTATGTTTGATGTATTTTTGAACTCAAAAATATCTCCTGACTTCTTCTTTAATCATGCTTTATCTCTTCCTAAAATTTCATGCCATTTTCACCAAACATTAAGTTTGAAAACTTTCTTATGTTTAGGATTTTTGGTCATTCATGTGAAGAAGATGAAATCATAGCTCTTTATTTTGTTTGCATGGGTTTGAAGAGCTATGATTTTGCCACAATTTCATGCAAAATTGTTATGTATGAACCATTATAATTCTACATTATGATTCAAATCATATTATATGATCATCCCTTCATACAGTAAGGTTTTCCACACATAAATTATATGTTACCACCCCTGGCTGACCTGTGGCACGTATTAATGGACAATGATTGACTGTCAAAAAATTAGGATTAAAAATTAAGAATAAATTAAAAAAATGGCTAAAACATAAAAAAATGATTAAAATTTTATTTCTCACCAAAATTTGGACTTCTTGAGTTTGCTGAACCTAGGTTGAGCTTAACTTTGCTTTAAAATTATTTTAAAAATATTTTGGACATTATATAGAGAGTTATTACAGTTTTAATGTTTGTGGTTTTCCCTTAATTACTCCCTAAATAATTGTCCATTTGAGCTCAAATTTGGGCAGTAGATATTAGGGCATGTATACAACATCCCCTAATTTAAATGAGCTTTGGTGAGTAATATATTTATGGTTGTTGAGTTTCTAAGGTTTTGGGTCATAATTTGACCCAAAGTTTTAAAAATTCATTACATATAATAGGTTATGAAACTCCTATAGTTTATGTATATTGCTTGAAGGGTTAGACACATCAGATTTTAAGCCCAAATGAATAGTAGAGACATTTATAAAAAATAATTTAGAAGATTATCTAGATAACTTAAAAAAACTATAGAAAATTCTCCTTGTATATAATAAGGATGAAACTTGAACATAGCACACTTAGTGACATAATGAACCATAGTAATTAATTTCACAATAATTAGAATTTAATAAGAACATTAATTAATTAACCATTGCCAAAATCAGCCTTTATATTAGGGATAATTTTTTAAAAAATCATAATAAATTCAAATTAAATCCAAAAACTACAAATTATTTAACAAATGAAAATTAAAAGCCCAATCACAAATCCTTAAAATAAAAAGTAATTTAAAATAAAAAATTATTAATTAATTAAAAATAAAGAATTAAATATTAAAACTACCAAAATAATTTAAACACTTATTAGGAAATAGGAACCAAAAAATAAAATTAATTAAATAATAAATAATATTAATTAAATAATAAGATAATTGCTAGGTAGCTCGGACCCACGAGTCTATTAAATTATCCTTAAAGAGGGTGTAATAAATCTCACGGCCCTGGTATAAATAAATACAATTACTACTCAACATAAATAGGTAATTGATAAATCATTAGTTAATTGAATCAATTTAAAATCAACAAAAAAATAAAATAAAAAAATAAAAGATAATTTTTGGTAACCCGAGCTTACGAGACTATTAAATTAGCTCCAAAGAGGGTGAAATATACCTCATGACCTAGATGTAAATAACGACAAGTATTATTTAACTTAAATAATTAATAATAAATCATTAATAAACTAAAACTTTCATACCCTTTTCTTGATTCTATTCAAAGAACAAAGGTGTATTGGATTGGAAAGCTTAAGAACTAAAACACTTATTAAAAATCAGAGACTTCAAAGAATTAATAATTAATCAAAATTAACATTTAAAACTCATTTTAAAATAAACTTAAAAATATTAAGACTTAAACTCAAAATAAATTTCCCCTAACCTAAAACAAACTAAAAGTTTTAGAAAATTTCAAACAACAACTACTCAGGACACATCCAAACTGCACAGACTGGTCGTTGTTCTTTCATGCGATGTGTTTACTATTTTTTATGCGTAATAAAGAAGATTGGTGAGTGATGAGTGCTAATTATTATATTTTTATGCAATAAATCTGATGATGTTTATGCTTTGATGGTTTTGCTATGATTTTTTTCTCCGTTGATCTGTTATGGGAGTTTAAATTTTCCTAGGTTAGGAATGATCTTGATATTAACAGTTTTTTTGCTGGAGGTCATGCTTATGTAGGATTATAAAAGGGGGCTAATTGAAATATGAATTAACCAAAAATTTTTGTAGATGCTTTTGTAGCTTAGGCCCCTAAAAAAATTAAAAGCATGCCAAGCTATTATTTTTACTCAAAAGTAAGTAATTGATTACATATTTGTGCTTGGGATTTTTATGATTGATTTTATATAAATTGCATAGAATAACCTACAGGGTGTACAAAGCTTTTTAATTTTCTCAAATGCAAATGTAATTTAAAATGAGTTGTGAAAGTTAATTGAAGTGAAGCAGTTCCTATATCCAATTTGAAATCCAAAGAAGAAGAAGACATCCCTTAGGGAAGAGTTCCTTCCATTTGGAGCTCTAAATTTTGATAATTTGGGATCTAAAGAGGAAAGAAAAACCCCTAAAATGGGACTGTTTCTTTCCATTTAGAGATCCAGATCTAACGGACCCAAGGATCCTGAAGAAGAAAGCCGAAGAAATGAAGATAAAAAATGCTTCACTTTAAAAGAACTTGCGTCATTATTTGAAAATTCGGGTTGTTGTTGATGAAGATTGGCCACCATTACATTCTGCATACCCTTGTTCGTAATTAAGTAGCATTGGCCACATGGCCTCTAATTCATATTATTTAATTTAATTTTATATTTATAAGTTTTTTAAAACTATTTATACATTAGAAATTGCCTATTTTATAGCTTTTTTCTTACATGTTCTATTTTATCATGGATTTCACTAGACCCATAAGGAAAAAAAAATCTTCTACTTATAACTAAATAAAATAAATTAAGCTCATATAGAAAGATAAACATTCCAAATAAGAGTCAGAGCACGTATGGAATTCTCATGCATTCATACCTTTCTTCTCTCCTTGTTAAGCACTTCCCCGCCTGTGAGTCATGGCAAACTAGCTGATCTATTAGCGCATAGTTCTATCTACGATATGTTGTGATCTTTAGAGGAAAAAATCTATTTTTTATACCTAATTTTAAAAGTTCAAATATATCATTTTTATATAAAGAGTTCATTTATAGGCATTGCATTAGAAATAATTATAAGTTAATTAAAATTTAATTACATCAAGCATGATTATACCACTCATAAGAAAATGATCTTGTTTTTCTTATTTAAAAATAACCAGTCCGAGTTTTATTATAATTCTTGTAAGTGGCAAGAAGCTCCTCTCTTTTATTAAATATGACATTAATAATTATAAAATCATAAGCTAAAATTAAATCAAATATGATCCTACCACATTCATTAGTCTCTCTAAACTCATAGCCATCATGAATATTTTTAAAATCTCCTACCACTATATCAACATGTCCATTTAATTCTTCTCCAATAAATTTTTTTCTTCAAGAGTTATCCTTTGTATTAATTCTTTTATGACATTCCAAAATTTTATTGAACATATATCCAAATCTACTTGAAGAGTATAAACAATTATAGTATTTATAAACTTAGCATCAACAATAATATTTAAAGTTATAATTACATCTTCAATTCTATTAATTTTTATAATATTTTACTTCAAACTTTTATCTATAATCACATCCATACCATTTTTAATACTCAAAAGAAATAAAACTTCTAGTACATAGAATAATTATAGTACTCAAAACAATCTTTTTTTCATGTATTGTTTAACAAAATATCCATATAAATATATTGTTTTTAATTAGATTATAAGTGATATCTAATATAAAATTTAGCTCATGAACCAAATAATTTAATGATGTTACTACTATGAGAATCTAATTTAATTCTAATGGGTAATTTCAGCCTCCCTTGCTTGTTTTGTTTGCCTTTAATATTTTTATTTTGAGTTGGTCTTAATATGATAGTACACTACATTTTCCTAGTTTAATAAATTTTTTTTTTTGCATGCTTGAATAATCCTAATGATGAAGCTATTCCTAGGTTAACTTCATTTAAAACCATCTATTCAAATTTCTTAGTTTAATTTGTGACCATCAAAATCTAACATAAGTTTGAGTTCATGAAGTCAACAGCTTTAGCCAAACTCATCATATATTCTCTACAACTTTGCCAATTAATAAAACCTTGAATCAATTGATTTTCTTTTGCTCACACCCAAATGCCCTCCTTAGGGATTGGATGGCATGGATTCCAATTTTCCTTCTAACTCCTCTTCAAAATTGGGAATTTACTTCAGATATGAACTACGGGTGTAAGTGAGCCAAGCTAGCTCATGAGCCGGCTCGAAATCAACTCGTTAACAAACTTGCGAGCCGAGCTAATTGAGCTCGAGCTCAAGCCTATAATAGAGCTCGTTTAATTAATGAGCTTAAGTTCGAGCTTAAACTGGCTTGACTCGAAAGCTTATCAAGCTACTCGATTAAATTGTATATATTTATATGCTAATATATTATAATTATGATATTATTATTTTTAAAATACTTTTAAAGGTTTATTGCTAAAAACCATACCCATAAGGCCTTGGGGACATAACCCGCGCACGCTTTTTTCATTTTTTTTCTTCGCCTCAATGCCTCCTGACGCCCTAGCTTCAAGTCGTGCCCTCCGTCTCTCGTCTCTCCCGCTTCTTCGGTTCATTTAACCCCATAGAAGCCAAGCTCCCAGGTCCGAGCCATCCAACCCTCTTACACGCCATAGCCGTGCAAAGACCCCGCCTAGGTCCGGGGCTCTCTCACGCAACTGCAGTCGACTCCTTGTAATTTCTTTTTCCTTCTTTCCCTTCTTCCTCCTCTTCCTTCTTTAGTTCTTGCCCTTCATTTTTCTTTCTATGTTGATTTCTCATATCTCACACAACTACAGCCATCAGATCTGTTATTTATGCTTCATGTTGATAACTTGAATTTTCCTTTCATTATGTTACGGTATTTGTTCATATTTATAGTAGATTATCATGCTTTAGGAAAAAAAGGGTGATGATGCTGGCATGTTGTGATAATTTATGAATTTTATATTTGTATTCTCCATGATTAATTGCAACTTCTGAGAAGATATTCTTGTCCCAACTAGCCAAAGTTTGTTTTGCTTTGTATATGGGTCTATAACAATAAAACACTAGGGCTTTTGTTTGTAAATTTACAAAGCTAGCTTTCTAAAAGCTTGTTTAATCCATGTGTTTCTATGATGTACTCATTTGTTACTGCATCATTATTTCAATTTAATTTTCATAACTATATTTTCATATCATATGTATTTTTAATTATTCCAAATATTATTATTTTAATTAATATTTCTCCTAACATATATTGGATATATTATTTTTATTATTCGTCTGTACTAATATTTCAAAAAAAAAAATCATATTCTAGTCTGTTGAAGACTTTAGGTCAGATTAGATTAGAATTTATTATAAATGAAATTTGTATTTTTTACTTTTTTTTGAGTTTGAGAGTTTGTGATGTAATTGGAAAATCGTGCACACACACACTAGGGAAGAGTTAAAACTTGTAAATTTTTTTAAACTAATCGTATTGTATGATTTCTAATCGTACGGGGTAATTTTTCCAATTAGTTCCTCTAGTAAGCAGTTAATAAAATCTTTGATGGAAAAATTTTCTAAGTATTGTTTGTACTATACGAAGTTTCCTTCGTGCAGACGAAGTCCAGAGTACAAAATCGATGTGAACATTTTTGTCCACATGAATAGGTTAATTTTTTTAATTGTTTGCCCGGGACGATCTTGCCTTCATATAGACGATGTATAGAGTATAAAAAAGATGCAAACATTTTCATCCATACGAAAAGGAAAAATTTTTTAACTATTCGTTCAGGATGATTTTGTCTTCGTACAAATGACGTCAAGAGTATGAAATTGATGCAAACATTTTCGTCCATACGAACAGGAATTTTTTTTGAATTGTTCATCCGAGACGATATAGATTTGTACTATATGATGATCATGCACAAAAATATTTTGTATAGGATTGTAAGAGCAAACTTTGAACTATTCGTACGTACAATTATCAATCGTACTTTATGATCTGGGATAGTTAAAATTAAAATTTTTCAGTTTTCTGAACGGTTTTTTGTGTCTCTCAAATATAGGTTCTTAAAACTGACTAAGGACGAATCCTTCTTCATTTTTCTTGAGAGCAAAAGTGTAAGAATGATTTGGGAGAGTGTTGAAAGAGATTTATTGTAAATTGAGAGTGTGAAAGGTTCACAAGGTTACTCAAAGGTGAGATTCTGTTAGTATTTGTAGCAAATCTCTTTTTTACTTCTTTAAAGACGCTCGAGGGAAGATCTTTGAAGAAGATCTGGCTCTCAGCAGACACTTGGAGAGTGAAAGGATGTCAGTTCTCTACTGACAATATGAGGATGTGAAAGGACGCCGGTTCTCTGCCGACACCAGGGTGTGAAAAGTTGTCGATTCTCTACCGACATCAGGAGGGTGTGAAAGGACGTCGATTTTCTGCCAACACTTGAAGAGTGTGAAAGGACGCTGGTACTCTGCCGATGCTTGGAGGGTGTGAAAGGATGACAGTACTCTGCCGTACCGGGATTTGGTGGAAGAGAAGGTAATTGTAAAGGCTTCTTCGCCTTGTTGTGGGAGTAAAAGGAGAGTCACTTTGGTAATAGTGCAATACCTGAAAAGGGGGTCTTCAGGGAGTGAACATAGGTCTTGTTGGACCAAACCACTATAAATTACTGTGTTTTTTTTTTACATTTCTGCATTTTTATTTTTCCTGCAATGTTAATTCTATGGTTATGGAGCATAGGTTGCGGCATGATACTAATGCTTCTCAAAATCAATTTGGATTCATGCCGGGTAGGTCGACTATGGAAGCCATACATTTATTAAGAGGTTTGATGAAGAAATATAGAGAAAATAAGGAGGATCTACATATGATATTTATTGATTTAGAAAAAGCATATGATAAAGTTCCAAGAGAAGTGCTATGGAGAGTTCTTGAAAAGAAAGGAGTCAATAATGCTTATATTCAAATCATTAAAGATATGTATGCAGGAGTTATTACTTGTGTTCAAACACAAGGTGGATTGTCCAAGTATTTCCCTATTTCGGTTGGGTTACATCAACGATCAGCCTTAAGCCCATATCTTTTTGCTTTAGTCTTAGATGTTCTCACTAGACATTTGTAAAAGTATGTACCTTGGTGTATGCTTTTTGCTGATGATATTCTTCTTGTTGATAAGACTAGAGAGGTAGTTGAAGGTAAACTTGAATTATGGAGGTCAACCTTAGAGTCTAAAGGTTTTCGCTTGGGTAGATCTAAAACGGAATATATGGAGTGTAATTTTAGTAGTAATAGACCTAGAGATGGGTTTGTGACTTTGGGCGATCAAATCATTAATAAGAGTACATGTTTTAGATATCTTGGATCTATTGTTCAGAGTGATGGTGAAATAGATGGGGATATTATCAGCAGAATTCAAGTTGGATGGTTGAAGTGGAGGAATGCATCGTGCTTGTTATGTGGTAGAAATGTACCCCTCAAACTTAAGGGAAAATTCTATAAGATGGTAGTGAGGCTTGCAATGCTTTATCGTGCCGAATGTTGGCCATTAAAAGAGAAGCATAATACTAAGTTAAGTGTGGCAGAGATGAGGATGCTCAGGTGGATGAGTGGCTTTACCCTTAGAGATATGATACGAAATGAGCATATACGTGGAAAGGTTGGAGTAGCACCAATAGAAGATAAGATTAGAGAGAATCGCCTTAGATGGGTTGGTCACATAAAACGGCGGCCTTCCGATGACCTGGTTAGGAGAGTAGAGGTATTAGATTTGACTTATGTTAAGAAAGGTAGGGGTAGACCTAAAAAGACTTGGTTAGAAAATATTAGGAATGGCCTTTCTTTATTAGATTTAAACGAGAATTTGACTTTTAATAGGATATAATGGAGAAAATTGATTCATGTAGCCGACCCCACGTAGTGGGATAAAGGCTTGATGTCGTTGTTGTCGTCGTCGTTGTTGTTAATTCTATGGTTGAAAAATTTTATTTTGTTAAAACTTAAATTGTGCAAATAATTTTATAAAATGGTTTTCATAAATTTCCAAGAAAAATTTAAAAAAACTAATTCATCCCCCTCTTAGATAACATTGGGACAACTGCTATAGGTCTAACAACCTATACGAACTTTTCAATCATTTTTTGATTGCCAGTTGAATCATGAAAATCTGTATAACTTTAAAGTCTAAGATGTATCACTCAATTGCTGTTGTTTTCATATTTAAAGGTGGTCAACTTCTTTTGTTACTGCATCTTTTCTGTGATGTTTTTGGTTTCGATTGAAATAAAACTTTTGTCAAGATTTATAACTGTTGTGTGGATGGTTATCCTTCTCTTTTGGTGACGGGCAATACTTTAACTGCTGATTTGTATGAAAAGCAAATTCATGTTGTAGTTTGCTAATTAGCTCCTTAACATTGTTGATGTTCATTACAATACTTTTCTAACTTAGTATTCTCATGCTATTATCATTTTTTTAAAATGTCAACACTAATAAGTATGGAAGGAGATAATATTGAGCCTATAAATACTGAGACTAGAAGACTTAATGATCATCTTCGCTCTTTTGTTGATAGTCAACCTGAAAATGAGAATGATATACATAATGATGACAATGAGATTGACGAAGATGTTGAAAAGTGGACTAATGAAAATCAAGTGAATTGTATTGAAGAAGCTGATGATATTATAGAAATAAATAAAAGAAAAAAGATCCAAAGTTTGGGATGAGTTTAAGGAAGTTATTCTTCCTGCTGGGCAAAGAAAAAGAGAATGTGTGCATTGTAAAAAACAACTACTTATTGAAGTTACTGGTGCAACATCACAATTTAAAAGACATTTGGATCGTTGTGCTCTTAGGATTCATGCCTTAAAAAAAATATAAAATCTTACATTTTCAACAAACAGATCTAGAGAACTCATTTTCTCAGAGCAGTCAAGAATATGATCATGAAAAAGTGAGGGAGATGGTAGCACATTGCATACTAATTAATGAGAAACCATTTTCGTTTGTTGAAGAATTTGGATTCAATTTAATTTTAAAATCTATTTCACTTTTTTTTGTTAAGCTCTACTTTGCATCCAAATTTTGATAAATTGATTTCCTCTTGCTTTGACAAAATTTGATATATTGATTTAATATAAGAAACATTCATCGATTTTTGTAGTGCAAACTATCAATTGTTACAATCTCTTTGTTGTACGATTTCATTTTAACATGAGGTGGAGAGCTTCTCCTAAATCATCTTTATTTGGAAATGTAATTTCCACCATTTAAATTTTACCAAGTCTTGATAAATTGTTTTGCTAACTATTTCAAGATTTAAGATTTACGAGTGGAAGATATCCTTAAATCCAATAATTCTTGTGGACAAAGTTTATCTCAATTTACTCTTTCAGTTTTATTCTTTTGAAAAAATTCAGGTTGGTCTTGCTATTCATAATATTGCAGTTGTTAAATGCATTTTCCACTTTGATTATTATTTAGCTTTTCTCTTAATTTTTCAGGTTTGCATCATATTAGTTGGTACTAGAGAGCAGAGCTGGAAGAGTTTGAAGAATTTGAATTATCAGATAGAAAAAGGAAAAATAGTTTTACCTTTTGTTGAGTTTTTATTTTTTATTACATCATGAAACTTCTTAATGGGTTGTATAATTCCAATTACTTTTTTTGTAATGATGTGATGATATGCAATTTGGTCTAATTTTGATATGAATGCTCTTTTCCATATTTATCAAGTTTTAATTGTATTTAATTGCATAAAAATTGCACTTGATATTGATCATTTTTTTAAATAAAATTTTTTAAAGAAAGATGATTGCTCATTATATATTGATTTCTTTTACAATTAATTTGTTTTTTAAGAAATTAAAAGGTAAAGTTGTGTATATTTTATGATTAGTTAAGTTATTTTTCATAATTTAAAATAAATTTAAATTAAGTGTTAGAAAAAAAAATTTAAAATTTTGGTTTATAATTGAAGAATCAAGCCAATCAGCTTGAGTTCGAGCTTTTCAAACGAGCTCGAGCTTTCGAGTTGAGCTTGAGCTTTTGAGTCGATCTCGAGCTTGGTATTTTCTAAACAAGTCGAGCTCGAGCTTATTAATCAAGCTCAGTTCGAGCTAATTGAGGGTTAAACGAGCCAGATTTGATAAGACATTTGACTCGACTTGTTTACACCTCTATATGAACAACACATCCAATGCGATTAAGAACTTTTATCTTCTTTCAATTACCTCTGCCAAATACCATCTTTGAAGTGAAAGAAATGAGAATATTCAGCTATAGAGAAACTAATTTACCATCTTCCATTTTTCAGATTAGGAGTGCATTATGCACCAAATTGAAAAGATGAAAGCAAACCTAAAACATTTAAGATTAATTTGGAATGTATACAATATTTTGTAAAATTAACTATATAATTATTATAAAAATAATTTAACTAATCTTTACAAAAATAACATCTCATTAGAATTTAAAAAAATAATAAGAAGAAAAAATAAGAAAAATAAAAATCAAAACAAAATTATGACTATTATCTGAAAAATTAAATAAATAAACTCTTAAACATTTTCTAGCTTGACGCTAGTTCCCTTTTTTTTTTTTTTTTTTTTATAGCTTGACGCTTGTTTCATGATTGTTGCAATAAGTAGTTGTGTTCTTTTAAAGCGTGATTTGGCTCTAAATTTTCTGTGTCTTTTGGAAGAGCTCCTTGCATGCTTTCGTTTGTTCATTCTCTTGCTCTTTCATGTTTTAGGCAGCCATATGCAAACACTTAGACTTCGTTTGAGACAACTTTCTTTCTACTTCTTAAAATAATTTTTTAATACAAAAATTAAATTTTTACACTAAAAAATTACTTTAAAAAGCATTAAAAAAATCATCCCAAACGAAACCTTAGACTTCATTTGAAACAACTTTTTTAATGATTTTTAAAACAGCTTTTTAGTCTAAAAATTTTTTAAACTTAAAACTTCTTACTAAAAAAAAAATTACTATTGAAATTATTAAGAAAGATGCCCCAAATAAACCTCAATTTTTCTTGGGCTCTCTTTTGATTAGCCAATGCTCACTTGACCTTTTCTAAGTTTTTAAATTCAATCTATGAAATGTGAAATCAAATACATTTTATATCAAATAAAATCAAAGCAAAACAAACCAAAAAAACAAAAACATTAAACCAAACCATGTGCTTACTTTCCAGGGAGAACCATTCAATGACTTTTCATCTCCTATCCGACAACTTGAAAGGTTCAACTGGTCGTCTTATACTTTCAATCGCGCACAATTGTAACATTTCTATAATCAGATAACAAAGTTTCCTGAAGTTGTTCTATCAGAGTGGATTTCCTAATATAAGTATGCAGTAAACCAACATGAAGATAATAGAAGTGTTTAGACTCACGGAATATCACTTGTAAGGCTCATTAATGAATGCATCCCAGTATATTACAGGATGGAGTGCCAACTTGGCTTTCGGGTCTTTCTCCTGAAGGGCCTGCAGGTCTCCATGCTAAGGTCTACAGCTGCTGCGACGGCCATGAAGATGGCTGCATCTTCCACACAGGTTACATGCCTCATTGCAAGCTGCACAATTGGCCTGCTGCTCTTCCCCTCCCCTTGAACTCTGCAGTTCATAACAAATCCACATGAACCTGCAGCAACCCCTGTTGTAGCAGCAGAGGCATGGTCACCTTCGGCGGCCCGATGATGTTGGCTTTGAGCTGGCATACTGACTGGTGTTTTCCTATCCAAGTCTATGTAAAATTCACCTCCCTTTTCAGCACTTAACATTACCTCTGACACAAGTACACCAGCATCTTGGCCTTCAGGGAGGAGGTGAAGGCGAAGGCAAACCGAGTCACGAGGCCCGGTTTCCCGCCATGCCTCGAGGCGGCCCCATGGTTGCCAACTCTCACCTGAATGAAAATGGTCAGGTCGAAGGATGAGCCAAGCACCAGGATTGGATCGAGCGACCCAATCACAGCCGGTTGAGGGAACAAATGGGGTTGACATGAAAGCAGCTGCCACAGCAGAGCCAGAAAGATCATAAATCATCACTTTCCAGCCCTTCCTTTCCCTTCTTTCTCCGCCTTGTTCAACACGGCTTGGATTTGTCCAGGTCCCGACAATTGAATCAAGCTGAGTTGCCCTGTTATTTTGGAAAATATAAGTTAGAAAATATGCACCGCATTGCAAGTTTGAGTGAACTTTGAGTGTTAATCTATGATGAATACAAAGCAGAGGAATCAACACAAGGGGCCTGGCCTATGAAATATAAGTGGATGAAATATTGAATCATCTTCTTCATAAGTGACTAACAACATAAAATGTTCAAAACGAAAATCATCTTAAAAGCAAGATTTTTAAAAAGATAATTAAATAATGAATAGGGAAAATGATTTCACCCCCAGTCCGTTTTTCAAGCTTTTAGCTCCCCTTAGGCTCAGATGAACTAAAAACCTTGTCCCACTCAACAGTGGAGGAAAGATAAATACTCTGGAACAAATGCAGCAACAAAAGTATTGAGAATTTGAGTTAAAGGGCAACTACTGGTGTTAGAGAGGTGAGTATTAGTAGTGGAATAATTAGCTGGTGTAGGGGGAATTACATGGTGATGAAGGTTCCTTACACATTATAATTAATTATAAGTATAATAAAAAATATTCAGGAATTCGCCTGTGTATATAAGAAAATCAAATGAACTGATAGTAAAAGTTAAAAGAATCAAGTCTAAACAGTCAAACAAATGCATTTGAAGTTCTGAATAAATAAATAAATGCTGAGTTTTCTGGCATGCAAAATATTGTCGAAGGGTAACTTCAACAAGAAGTTTAGCAATATGCAGACAGCAAGTAAAAACTTCAAGGAAACAGAATGAAGTTACTTTATATTAAGTTCTGAATCTTGATGAGTGCATAATTTCCCTTGTCTATGTATAAACATCAATAAAACAAAGAATGAAAAGCTTCTCTTTCTTACCTCCTATCTTGGCTGAAGTTACAGCTGAAAATGGGCTGCCTCGAGTTTCCTTTAAGTTGAAATATCTGCGGACTCAAGGATGTCTCATCATCAAACTGGAATACGTATCTTGGGTCTGGATCTAGCTTTACTCTCAGATGCAGCTCCGGCACAAGCTTGCGGCCTTCCGGCTTGTTCTTCCCAAAGCTAATCCACCCACTATGAAGCAAAGTTGGCTTTGCCTCGCTCCATTCTGGTCCCACCTCCACCCTGAATGTCCCAATCTGCTGCTTCCTACCTGTAACACCACAATGAGAACCCTTCCTCCCCAAGTAAACAGCAATTTCAAGATATGGTTGGGCAGCCTGAAAGCATCCATGAGCCATCAATGCCTTCAAATCAGATTTCTCAAGGTAGAAGACTGTCGTGTTGCTGTGAGGAACTGGGCTAGCTTCAGGGGAGGATATAAGGGGAACAGATGCTGTTTGAACTGGGAAGCCTCGAAGGCGGATCTCACACAGACAAGAGGATAACGATAAGTAATTGGCACTTTGCCCAGCATTTGAAGTAGCTGCCACTGGGATTCTTAATCCCAGTGACCCAACTGACAACCTAACAAAAGCTTGGGGATCCATCATTCTCAAGAACTAGCGTTCATCTGGACAGGATAGAAAACATTGATGCCATTGGAATTAGGCTTCAGAAAGTACACAAACATAGCTTATTTAAAGAAGAAAAATGTATCAAGGCAGTGTTGAATACACCGGACCAAGAAGTGGAAACCAGAGAACGAAACAGAGAAAGAAACTAAGCTTTATTATTGTTATCTATAATCGTATTGTACAGTGTTCTATTTATAGGAAAATGACAGCAAGAAAGTACATAGCCCTAGTCTAACGGTCTTTAGGAAATCCAGTAAAGTGACGCCACGTGTATGGTGTCTAATAGCCCCCCTCAAACTGGCGGTTGCAGAGCAGCTGTGAGTTTGCTGGACATCAATTGAAACCGGATTGTAGGGAGAGCTTTAGTGAAGAAATCTGCGAGCTGGTCGGTAGTGCAGATATGATGAACCGTGATCTGTGTTTTTCCGAATATGCTCTCTGATAAAGTGACAGTCGACTTCGATGTGTTTAGTTAGGGCGTGGAAGACCGGGTTGTTGGCTAGTGCAATGGCGGATGTGTTGTCGCAGTATATTATTGTTGGAGCGTTTTGAGGTAGATGGAAGTCTTCAAGGAGGCGACGAAGCCATATGATTTCAGCTGTCGCGGAGGCGAGGGCCCTATATTCCACCTCTGTAGATGAGCGGGTGATAGTGTTTTGTTTCTTTACTTGCCAAGAAATGAGAGAATTGCCAAGGAAGTGGCAGTGACCGGAAATGGATTTCCGGTCTTGCATATTACTTGCCCAGTCAGCGTCCACATATCCATGTAGAGTGAGATTGTTTGGTTGCAGATTGATGCCAATTTGAGTGATGCCATTGATGAACCGAAGAAGGCGTTTGAGGGCGTCGTAGTGCTGGTTGAGCGGATGTTGCATATGTTGACAGAGTTGATGAACGGCGAACTGTATGTCCGGTCTTGTTAACGTGAGGTACTGCAGTGAGCCGATTAGATGTCGGTATAGTTGAGGATTATAAAATGGATCCTGAGAAGTGGGTGTCGTTGTAATCTTGCATGCTACTGGAGTTGACAAGGCCTTGGACTGACTCATTCCGGCACGTTCGACGATAGCCCGAGCATATGGATGTTGATGTAGTAGAATGCCGGTTTTGGTGTTGACTGCATGAATTTCCAAGAATTGATTTAATGAACCGAGATTTCGCATCTGAAACGTGGAATGTAAGTTAGACAAGAGTTTGTTGATCTCGGAACTTGAATTACCTGTAAGGAGGATGTCATCGACGTAGATAAGGATGTATAAGCGTGTGCCATTGGAGTTGTATGTGAGGAGGGATGGATCGGAGTTGCTGATTTGGAACCCGAGCTTGAGGAGGTGGTTTGATAGCATGGCATACCATTCTCTCGGCGACTGTTTTAGCCCGTACAGAGCTTTCTTAAGCTTGCAGACATAGTGTGGATAAGTGGAGTCTTGAAAGCCGGGTGGTTGTTTCATAAAAATGGTGTATGAGAGGGTACCGTTTAAGAACGAGTTCGAAATGTCAAGTTGATGAATGTCCCATTGGTAGTGTAATGCGATGAGGATGAGAACGCAAATTGTACTGATTTTGGCGACCGGGCTGAATGTCTCTGTATAGTCGAGACCGTGTTCTTGATCATACCCTTTGGCGACGAGTCTAGCTTTATATCTGTTTATGGATCCGTCCGCATTATATTTGAAACGAAACGTCCATTTGGAGCCGAGGACATTTTGAGTAGGATGCGGTGGTACCAAGTCCCAGGTTCCTTGAGCCATGAGAGCTTGAAATTCTTGGGACATTGCAGCTCTCCATTGTTCTGATTTGGCGGCTTGGAGATATGTTGTTGGTTCGTTGTGTTGAATTGTGTGAGCTAGATTGAAAAGTTTCTTTGGTTTGGAAATTCCGTGTTGTAGCCTTGTTACCATTGGATGAGTAGATTTCGGTATAATGGGTGAGGTATTGTCGGGTTGAAGGGAGCTCGTATTAGAGGTCTGTCGTAGTGGTGTGGTTGTTTCGTCAGGAACTGGAATTGTTGGTTGTGGGGTCTGTGGGGGCGGATGAGGATTAATTGGTTTTTGGTGATCTTTACACCGTGGAGAGCACGGTATGTTGGTGGGTACAAGGAGGAGGGGCGGTGTATAGGGAGGACTGTTGGTATTGGTTACCTGATTGTTTTGCGGTGATGAAAACGGAAAGATGCTTTCGTCAAATATAACATGACATGAGGTGTAGACTTTGTTGGTGGTAGGATCCAGACATCTGTACCCTTTCTGAGAACTAGGATAGCCTATGAAGACGCATGGTTGTGAAACAGGGGATAATTTGTTTGGTGATTGCAGCTTTAGCCACGGGTAGCAAAGGCTACTGAAGATTCGGAGGTAATTGTATTTCGGTGGCTGTTTATAGAGTAGTTCATATGGGGATTTAAATTGTGTATTTGGGGATGGCATACGATTGATGAGGTGGTTTGCCATGAGCAGCGTGTCGACCCAGAGGTATTGAGGTAGTGAGGCTTGGAGAAGCAGGGTCCGAGTTGTTTCGATCAAGTGGCGATGTTTGCATTCGGCGACGCCGTTTTGGGATGGAGTGTGAGGGCATGTGGTTTGATGTATGATGCCTTGAGATTGGCAGTAAGTCTTAAATTTACTGTTGATGTACTCCCCGCCATTATCTGTGCGAATTATGCGTATCTTTTTGTTAAATTGACGAAGTATAAGCTGAGAAAATTCAATGAATTTGTTAAGTGTTTCAGACTTATAAACCAGAGGAAAGATCCATGTTTCTCTAGTAAAATCATCAATAAAGGACACGTAGTAACTAAAACCGTTTGGGGAGACCACGGGGAAGGGTCCCCATACATCAGAATGCACAAGAGAAAATGGAGAAGTACTAATGGTTTGAGAAATTGGCTTATGTAGCCGATGGCACTTAGCCATTTTACAAGAGTTGCAGGTAGCGATCTTGGTAGGGACGGTGATGTTGTTGTGACGTCAAATGATTAGCCGCAGAACGTGAGTAGACGGGTGGCCTAGCCGGCGGTGCCATAGGTCGGGAATGTGCTGCACTGAAAGAAGAGCAAGCTGTTGAGTGTAGTTAGGTGCTGCTTTGAGAGGATAAAGACCGTCAATAACAGGACCCGTGAGAAGAAGCCGGTGGCTTTTCCGATCCTTGATTTCGTAGCCATTGGAGGAAAATGTAATAAGGCAATTGTTGTCAGTAGTAAGTTTGTGTACAGATAGAAAGATTAAATGCAAGGTTTGGTACGAGATTGAGATTTGCTAGTTGGAGGCTACCTGTTGGCGTCGGCAAGATACCTTTACCCGTGTTTTGGATTGGAAGCTGGTGTCCATTTCCTAGAACGATTTGATTTGTGCCTTGATATGGCTGAGATTGTTGTAACTGGTTGGGATCCGAGGTGAGATGGGCGGATGCGCCGCTATCAAGGAACCAGTCTATGGAACTGGTTTGAGATGGGGATGTGAACAGCGCGGATTTTGGTTCAGTGTTGTAGTCGTCATTGTGACGATGCCAACATTTGACGGCTGAATGGCCAAATTTGCCGCAGATTTGGCAGGTAATTTGCGGGCGAGGTTGTTTGTTGTTGCAGTTGTTGGTAGAATTATAGGAGAGACGAGTGTTAGATCTCCCGTGGTTCAACGAGTTGCGACCACGGCCGCGTCCACGGCTTGCTGCAAGTGCCGTGCAATTACCATTGAGCTGAAGTGATCGGAGATCTTTGGTGGTTTCGTGTGCAAGATTTAGTTCTTCGCTGCATAATAGGGTATAGAGCTTGTCTAGGCTTACCGACCGGAGATTTGTACGTATGGCGGTCTTGAAGGCTTGGTAGTTATTTGGAAGACCGTTTAGCGTGTAATGTATGATATCTTCAACCTCAACGGGTGCTCCGGCGGCGGCGAGGGCGTCGACCTTGGTTTTGACCTCAAGAAGATATTGAGTAATGGAGTTTTCCTTCATTGATAGAAAATGAAGTTCGTTTTTCAGCTGGCTGATTCTTGATCTAGTGCAAGATTGTAAACGCAGATCAAGAGTTTTCCAAATGTCGACACAGTGATCGAGCGACAGAACGTATGGGAGGATAGAAGGGGTGATAACAGAGTAGAGAGCGGCTGCGAGGTTTTGATCTATGAGTACCCAGGTGTCGTGGGAAGGATTGGTGGTGGTTTGGCCGGATTTATCGGTAATGAGGGGTGGCGGGCTGTTGATAGAACCAATCAAGAAACCTTCGTATCCATTAGCACGAAAAAGTTTTATGACTTGCGAACGCCAGAGAGCGTGATTTTCGGAAGTGAGGGGTTGTGTGATGACGTTTTTGATAGTTTGCATCAAAAATTTTAAAGAAGCAGGGATTTGAGTGGTAGAGAAAGTATCTGTGAAAGTGGTGGAGATGTCCGCCGGTGCTGGAGGAGACGAGGGGGAGGTGGCAGATGATATGGCTGTTGTTTGAGCCATTTGAGAAACCGGAGGATCTTTAGGCTCTTGATACCATGTTGAATACACCGGACCAAGAAGTGGAAACCAGAGAATGAAACAGAGAAAGAAACTAAGCTTTATTATTGTTATCTATAATCGTATTGTACAGTGTTCTATTTATAGGAAAATGATAGCAAGAAAGTACAGAGGCCTAGTCTAACGGTCTTTAGGAAATCCAGTAAAGTGACGCCACGTGTATGGTGTCGAATAGGAAGCACACAACAATCACCTTAATAGCACATACATGTATGATGTACACACAAACACACAGCTATGCATGTCCGTTCATAGAAATGGAGGGAAGGAGGCTGAGGGGGAGAGAGAGAAAGAGAGGTACAACAGTGAAAGTTGTAGTTAAAGTAGCATAGGTTTTTTTTTTGTTTCCTTCAAGCATCAAGTTAATAATAATAAGCCGATTACATTTACAAAACACAACATCCAAAGTTCCAAACAACCGTTGAGATCAGGATTCCAAGTACAAATTACTCGAGAAGTGTTTAAGTTCTTGTCTTCACTTTAACAACCATAGTTAATGAGTAAAGTTAGTCTGTCATTATTGTCTTTATAAAATCTAAAAAAAGACGGGGAACTATATTTCTGGGGTCCGGGCACAAATTCCACAACGCTATATACTTCATGAAATTATGCCAGAAGTATATGAACTAGTTGAATTTTCTCAATCATTGAATAAGGACAAAAATGATTTTACTTGTACGTGAATTTTCTAAAAAATAGCACTAGAAAATCCAGTGAAGCTGAAACATAATTTTCAGAAATTTAAAACAGAAGACAAATACTTATGCTATTCAGCCAAGTTTATTTTGTTTATGTCCACAAACACTATTATAGAAGAGTACATCAACTTTTCTCAAAGATATTTAAATTTTGTTAGAACAATAAAATTATGCAAATACAAAACAAAAGCCTTAAAAAAGAACATGCCAGAAAAAAAAAATTATAGTATTTCCTATTCCAATCAACAAAATATTATCTAATAATACCACCCCGGTTTGCAACCCACCACAATGCTTGCACTATGTTGAAATGTTCACGACAACCATAACCGACAGATCAAAGTAACTCCTCTCACCTTCATTTTCTCTCTCCTACATTCATTTTCATTTTTTTAGAATTAAAACGATGACACTCAATCCTCTTCTTGTCCCAAGGGGTTGTTTAGTTAGATAAAAAAAGTAATGAATGCAATGTAAAAGGAATGTAGTGTAAAAGGAATACTTTGAGTTATTTAGATAAATGTAAAAGTAAATGCAAGTGAATAATTTTTTTGCTTCGTTTGAAGTTATAAATGTAATGTAATGTCAAAAAATTGGTGGCGGCCGGCGGGGGAGGAGGAGGTGGTGGTGGTCGGCGGCAAGTGGCAGTGTTGGCCGGTGTTGTTGGTGCCCAACTAGACCTGTCAATTTCGGGTTACGGGTCGGGTTGACCCGAACCCGAAACTGACCCGGTATTATTCGGGTTCGGGTTGACCCGACCCGGTTTTGCAAACGGGTCAATTTTCTGGACCCGAACCCGACCCGCTTCGGGTTCGGGTGGGTCGGCAGTGGTGGTGACTGGCACCGACGGTGTCCTACATATAGCGGCGATGGTGGCCAGCAACCGAAGGGTGGGGAGGGGGGATGGCGGCAACGGCTGGTGGTGGCGGCAACTTGTGGAGGCCAGCGATTGGTGACGGGTGGCAGCAACAACCGATGGCGAGTGGAGGCGGGCCACGGTTGGCGGTAGTCAAGCAAGCTTCATTATGGTATAAATCTTTCTCACTCAAAATTGGGTGAGTTTTGTTTACCTAAAAAATATACTAGAATGGTTTACACTACATTTACTTTGGATTACCTTTTCATCAAACCAAACACCAAATTATCAAAACCCCTGCATTTGGAATGCTTTATACCCTAAAGTATTCCAACTAACAACCCCTAATTCATCTCCGATCAACCCATACTACACTCAAAATTTCACCCTATTTCTTTTTCTTCTTCTTCTTCTTCTGAAGTTCTATTTCAAGCACAATTTATAAAAGGCCCACAAAACTTTCCATCTCCGAAGGTATAGAAAAGAAATCTGAATGCAATGACATTGGCGTGTTCTGTTATGTGGCTATTTATCAATCAAATAGGTGGTGGAAATCTGGTTTGATTTGGTATTAATCCTAATACCAAATATTTAACAAAATTATATATTAATTCATACACAAGAAGATAATATGTTATAATTATCAAGAAAATAATCCTCTTTTTTTTTGTGTTACAATTGTTGAACCAATGGAGAAAAATAATTCATGTAACCGACCCAACGTAGTGGGATAAAGACTTGATGATGTTAATGTTGTACACTTGTTGAACCAAATTTAGCCTCAAGCAATTAAGGCTTTTCAACTTGAACACAAAAGTTTATGTACCAACATTCATATATTAACTATTTATGACTACTCTCAGTTATCAATTGGAACTTGATTGAGTTTTTGCAAAACCTCAATTTCTAGTCGAGTTTTCAATTACTTTTATCTTGTAAAACAGGACATCCTTTTCCAACAAACCTTTAGATAAAGTAATATTTTGGTTGAATAGGCTCTCACAGAACAAAACTTCGCATCCTTAGCTAAATGTCAGGCACTCTAACACAAGAAAATGTTCTCCTGTTACAAATTCTTTCAAAAACAAATTCAATCATATCATTTTATGCCTGTCTTGAAAATTACAATATTCTGACTTTGTGATTGATAATGCAACTTTATTTTGTAAATATGATAACAAAGTAATAATAATGTCATCCAATAAATAAATATATCAAGTCATACTTTGAGTATCCAAATCACCACCTAGATCACTATCAACAAAACCTGGAGTTTTATGTTACCTTTACAATAAATCAATGAGGTGTTTATAATACCTTTCAAGTAGCTCAAATTCCATTTCATTACCTCCTAATATGATTTTTTTGGATTTGACATATACTTTATTATTGCTCCCCTACATGAGCTATATCAAGTCCAGTGCACAGAATAGCATATATTGACTTTTAGTCATATGTTCTATCTTCTCACTAATTTCAAGTGGCTAATTCTTTAAGAGTTTAAAATGAGCAGTCAAAAAAATAATAAAAAAACTTTGCCTTTAACAATTCAATTTATTTAACATAATCTGAATATAATCAGAATGAAACAACTTTAATGCACTGGCAAATTTTTCAGGAGTAATTCTCATCCAAGGAAATTTCTTTACCTCCGACAACATGTCAAACTCGTTGGATAATTACTACTTCACTCTATTAATCTCAATAATATTTGTTCCAAAAATCAACATGTAATTCATATATAAGAGCAAGATGATGCAACCCTTAGCAACGTCTTTGGTACAGCAACAATGATATCACTGATATAACTAATTTAATGCGCAAAACTAGAAATATTCTTGATGCCACTACTGAGAAGATTGCTTTCAAACACATAGACTATTATATATTAGAACCATAATACCAGATAACGCTATTACTTATGTAAAGCAGCATTCTTGTTATCCAATGACAACAGTACACGTGTATCGTCTCTTGTCTTAGTCTTGTCTTTGTCTATTTATAATTATGTACTAAAGGTTTTCATACAATGAGAAATAGTTTTGTCCGATTCTTTCTTCCTCATCTCTTCCTCTTTCCTCTTCGTTTCGGTGCCTGCGTTTCCACATGGTATCAGTAGCGGGTTGAATCTCTGGGCAACCCCTCTATGGCAACGTCGGCATCAACATTGTCGACCATGGCAGCAGCCACCACAGGTACTTCGTCTGCGAAATCTACTCTTTACCCCTCTCTCAAATTCATCATCTCCAACCTAAAGACTTTGGTTCCCCATCAACTATCATCGGAAAACTGCCCGATCTTGCGAAATCAAATCCTCAAACTCTTTAAAGCTAACGAGTTTGAAACATTTCTTGAATCTTCATCTGTCAACTCCTCTCAGCAATCTTCCGAACAAGAAAATCAAGATCCCAATTCCGCCGATTCTACCTGGATCCTCATAGATCAGAACCTTGCGGCGGCGATCTGCTTTACCATCCCCGCTCCGGTGCTGCCGTATGTTATGCACCTTGATTCCACCTCCGAAATCTGGCAAGCTCTTCAACTTCATTTTCAATCTTCGAACCGATCCAAAGTGATCCAGCTCAAGAACGAGCTGCACAACATATCAATGAAGAACATGTCTATGCAAACGTATCTTACCGAAATCAAGAAAATAGTTGACAATATTGCATCCGCCGGCTCGACCATTGACACCGAAGATATTATCTTACACATCTTGAACGGGTTACCTCCCTCTTATCAATCCTTCAAGACTGCTATTAGAACAATGCAATCCCCTCTTAAGTTGGATAATCTATATGCTCTCTTGATTAGTGAAGAAATTCACATTCACGCTGACTCTCAAAGACTCGCCATTCCACCCGACGCTCAAACGGCCTTGTACGCGAATCGCGGTCGTGGACGTCGAGGCAGAGGACGAAACTCTCAAAATCCTAGCTCGACACAAAAACTGGATCCAAATCATCTCTTATCTGTCATATTTGCACAAAGCGTGGCCACACTGCGGACATATGCTGGCATCGCCTCAACGCCAACTACATTCCGCCAAGATCTCAATCGGACAACAGCAACGCTCTTCTTGCCACCACCGACGCAACCTCCACGGATTGGTATCTCGATTCGGGGGCATCGTCCCACATGACAAATCGTCCTGACCAACTTCTTCAAGGTTTGGTATACAATGGCTCGAATCAGGTTATGGTTGGGGATGGAAGATCAGTCCCTATTGCCCACTCAGGCACGGGTCTCCTCCCCACACCGGATCGTAAGTTATTTCTATCTAAATTACTCCATATACCTTCCATATCTCATAATCTGATTTCAATTTCCAAAATAGTTGCCGAAAATCAAATTTCCATTACTTTTGCTCCTAATGGTTTTGTATTGAAGGATTTGCAGACCAACCGAACCCTTCTCAAAGGTCCCTGTAGAAATGGGCTCTACCCAATACCAATCAAGAACATCTCGAATCAACCGCATGCTCTGCCCGCTGTACACAACGAGAACATCAACTGGCACGAGCGACTGGGACATCCTCATCAACGAATTCTTCAAACTATCTCTTACAACAATCCTCTGTTACATATATCGCCTATTTCTAACACTTGTATTTCCTGTAAGATGTGCAAAAGTCATAAATTACCATTTGAACAATATGTAAACCGTGCAACTACACCTCTTTCTCTCATTTACTCTGATGTGTGGGGACCTTCGGTCATCTCACACCAAGGATTTAGATAGATTTAGATATTACCTCATACTTGTGGACGATTATTCTCACTTGACTTGGGTATTTCCACTCCTATTTAAGTCTGATGTGGTACAAATGTTCATTAATTTCATTATATTCATTGAAAAATAGACTGATCACCCTGTTAAAGCCATTCGCACGGATGGTGGCGGCGAGTTCATTAACCACAGCTTCCAAAACTTTCTTCGATCAAAAGGCATCAAACACCAAATGTCGTGCCCACATACGCCAGAACAGAACAGAGTCGCCGAGCACAAGCATCGTCATATTTTGGACACAGCACGCACGCTGCTGCAAACGGCATCTATACCGCATTCCTACTGGCCTGAAGCCGTCGAAACTGCTGTGCACCTTGTCAACAGGCTTCCCACTCCGACAACCAAATACCTGACTCCGATCAAACTAATGTTCAACATTAACCCCGACTACCTCCACTTGCGAACCTTCGGATGCGCTTGGTTTCCTCGTCTTCCTCCTCACACAACTACTAAGCTTCATCCTAACTCTACCACTTGTATTTTCATAGGCTACTCGGACAATCAAAAAGGATATAAGTATCTAAATCAAGATACTAACAAAATCTTAGTTTCCAGACATGTACAATTTATAGAAAATCTCTTCCCGTTCAAACAAACGGCTGTCACTACTCAGCCATATGAAAATACTATGCCCACACGGCTTCTTCTATCGGTCTCCAAAGCTCCAACAAACTCTTCTACTGCCAGATCTCTGCCTTAGCCACAACAGAGTTCTCCTCCAATATCTACAGCAAATGCTAGTCCTCACACCCTGCCTATCCGCACTCCAGCTAGAAACCCGTCTCCTACTCCTCATCCGATCCAACACCCTATGGCTACCAAATTTAAAACAAGATCACTTAAACCTATTTGTCGTCTCAATCTGCTACATCAAATAAAACAATGTGATCAACAACTGACTCCTACTACGTACACGGAGGCAATCAAAGACTCACAGTGGCGACAAGCTATGGCAGAGGAATTTGCCGCCCTTCAACAACAAGGCACCTGGTGTCTTGTTCTCCGCCACCCAACACCTCTATCTTAGGATGCAAATGGACATTCCGCAAGAAATTCAACTCGGATGGATCTGTAGCTAGGTTCAAAGCTCGCTTAGTGGCGCAAGGGAATCGTCAAGAATACGGGTTGGACTATGACGAGACATTTAGTCCGGTTGCAAAACTCCCGACCATTTGTGTACTCTTCACCATAGCTCTGCATCATGGCTGGCCAGTTCATCAATTGAACGTAACGAACGCATTTCTTCATGGCAATCTAAACGAAACGGTATACATGCGTCAACCTAAAGGATTTGAAGGCATAGTTCATCCAGATCATGTTTGTTGTCTTCGAAAAGCCATCTACGGGCTTAAACAAGCTCCGAGGCAATGGTATACAACCTTCACTAATCATCTCCTCAACATCAGCTTTAAAGACAGTAAAGCCGATCCATCCCTTCTCACATATCATCGGCAGAACACCCACATATTCCTCTTAGTGTACGTCGACGACATACTGATCACCGGCGATGACAAAGAGGCTATCTCAGCTCTCCTAGCTAATTTGAACTCCCAATTTACTATGAAACACCTTGGTCCATCGAGGCATTTTCTTGGTATCAACATTCAACACACACAAGATAAGTACTTCCTCTCTCAACAATCTTATGCTTATTCACTTCTTCAACAAACGAATCTCACACACTGCAATTCTATTGCTAATCCCTCCTCAATGAAACAGCCAACGCAATTCTTGCCCGACAACACTCTTGCGGATGCCATGACATACAAACGAATAACTGGAGCTCTCCAATACCTCACCATAACACGTCCCGACATTGCTTATGCGGTCAACATTCTATCGCAGCCTATGCACAATCCCGAATTACCTCACATTTCTCTACTCAAGAGACTCCTTAGATACATCAAAGGAACGCTCAACTTTGGGTTACCCATTACAAAATCTAATATCAATCTTTGCACATTCTCGGATGCGGATTGGGCTGGTGATCCGATCACCCGGAAATCGACCTCCGGTTACTGCACTTTCTTGGGAGATACTCTCGTGTCATGGACAGTTAAGAAACAAACTACAGTCTCTCGCTCATCTACAGAATCGGAATACCGAGCTCTAGCGGCAGCAACCGCAGACACTATCTGGCTCAAGAGGCTGATTGTTGACTTCAATATTGTTCAAGACACTCCCATCGATATCTACTGTGACAATACGTCGGCCATCGCACTGGCTAACAACCCAGTGTACCATGTCCGAACAAAGCATATCGAGATAGACCACCGCTTCATTCGGGATCACATTCATAACAAGATCATTCGTTTGTTACCAATAAGCACGGTAGATCAACTGGCAGATCTTCTTAAAAAGCCATTGCCCACACCTAGGTTCAAGATGCTTCGCACCAAACTTACGCTCATACAAGATCCATTAGTTTGCGGGGAGATATTAGAACCATAATACCAAATAACACTATTACTTATGTAAAGCAGCATTCTTGTTATCCAATGACAACTATACACGTGTATCATCTCTTGTCTTAGTCTATTTATACTTATGTACTAAAGGTTTTCATACAATGAGAAATAGTTTTGTCCGATTCTTTCTTCCTCATCTCATCTCTATTCTTCCTCTTTCCTCTTCGTTTCGGTGCCTGCGTTTCCACATTATATCCATTGCTACAAGGCTTTCCTTTGAAAGAACTTCAAAGCCTCAAGATTGCACCACATAGACATCCTCCAATCAACATAAGAAAAAAGACGGGTTACTATTCCTTGATCTTAAAAACTCATTTGTTTTGTAATACCCTTGATATATCATCAAAAAATTATCTTAATCGGGCAAGAATTTCGAGCCAAAATCAAGTTGGAAACTTCCGAAATTAAATCCAAACTCCAATTTCAACAAACTTACAATCGAACTGAACGTCTCGAACATACGAACCCAACGATACCAAATTCGACTCAATCCGAGCCCAAATGGGTCCAAATCGAAGACTCGAAGCGCATTTGGAAAGTTTAAACCATAAATTAGAAGACCAAACGATTTCCAAACGTGACATGGTTATAGGCGAATTGAACGGCTCAACGAGATTAATCCAATGAGCCCAAGATCGTCAAATTATGACATTATAAGTACTTCAAATGCCCAATAAACAATCCACGATCAAGGGGATCAACATTGGCCGTCCATTCAAACCACTCCCAACTTACCCTTAATTTCCCTCCTATATACTGGTCATGGCACTCTCAGAAAACTGTAAATAGACCCCTCATTCCTTATGAAAGGGGGACTCAAATAAAGAAGAGAAGGAAGAGAGAGAAACTATAGTTATCTACTTATCTTGCCACTAAACGACTCATCAACCATCGCCTGGCGCCACTAAATGACTCATCAGCCACCGCCAGACTTCCGCCCGGCCACCGACTGTCGCCAGACTTTTGCTTGGCCACCGACTGACACCGGACTTCTTCCCGGTCACCTACTAACACCGAACTTCCACCCTGCAATCAACTGATGCATGATTTGCACCTGACCACCAGCTGTCGCCGTACTACCGTCCGGCTGCCACCTGACGCCGGATTTCTGCTTGACCATTGAACGTCGTCGGATTTCCATATGATCTTCGTTTGTAACTAGATTTCAACCCGACGGTTGACTGCTGTAATCTGATCATCCTCAATTTCATGGACAGACCAATCATTTGTAATCTAGTCAAACACTAGTGAAATTATTTCAACTTAGCGTGGCCCCATGGTTTTACCCTTTTTTGAAGTTTTCCATGTAAAAAATCTTAAGTTTTTGAATTCTCTATTTGTGTGTTGGATATCCATGCAACGCTAAGACAAAAAATTCTAGCTCTATCACCGCTAATATTCTAGCCCACAACAACCCTCTTTTCCTTTGATAGTTTATTCAACGCCAAAGTACCATGTTTATATAAATAATTAATTTCTATAAATAATTATTTCCTCTTTATTTCCAGCTCTTATTTGATGGAGTTGGTGCCTATTTATCCTTTAATAGCTTAGCCATGTATCATTCTTATATAAAGAATTATTCAACATTGATTTATTATACAATGTTCTCTTACCTTTTGATAGCTTAGACCATGCTTGAAACCACTTTTTTTGTTACAAAATAAATAATTAAAAATAATAAAATATGTTTATTCTGAATTTTTAGAATGTTGAGCATAATATTTGGAAGCGTGTCTTTGAGGGTCTATTTGGGACAACTTTCCAACTACTTTGCTTTCAGACTACAACTACACTTTTGTTTGTCTATACTTTCTTGTTGCTTTCTAGAAATTTTTATAGTGGAAAGCTTCTTTTTTGCTACTAAAGCTACTAATGTATAGTAGCTATAAGAAAGCTCTTAACTGATTTTTCAAAAAATATACATATTTACAATACCTATAGCAACTTTCAAAAAAAAAAAAAAAAATTCCCACAACAGCACCACCACCTTTATATAAAATAGTGTAGGCCCTAAAACTACACATTTTTAAGGAGGACAAAATCAAGAAACACTAGAGCAACTAATTGGCCATATTAAATTTAGTTTAGAAACAAACTAATTTGTTTTAAGAAATTAGTTCAAAATAATTTTGAGATGTTTTGATATTTTAAAAGCAATTTGTTTTCTAACTAAATTTCAAAATAATTCCATGGGCAGGAGGGACGGATAAACAAGAAACATGGAGATATAGGAAAGCTATATAGCTGCAATCAATGATGTGACCTTCACCGATGAGGATAATGTAGTTGAAGTCTATCAACTAGATATGCCTTAACGATATACCAGAATTATCATTTTGTTAATTATGGCCATAAATCTACATATTTAAATAGTAAAATTGTAAATATTTATCTTTTAATAACAAATATACCATCTTATATAATCATAAAAATTACTCAAACATTATCTTATATCATATGTACTCTTTATTATATAATGAGAAAAACCCTCTCAGTGAGGGCAAGCAATTGTCAATCAACAACAATAATATCAAGCCATTATCTCACTACATGGGGTCGGCTACATGAATCCTTTTTTCTCTATTGTGTCCTATTAAAAAGTCAAATTCTCGTTTAAATCTAATAAAAAAATGTCATTCCTAATATTTTCTAACCAAGTCTTTTTAGGTTTTCCTCTACCCTTCTTAACATAAGTCAGATCTAATACCTCTACTCTCCTAACTGGGTCATCGATCTACTCAAGCGAAAATCTTTAGTCTCTAATGTTGACCTCCATAATTCAAGTTTACTTTCAACTCCCTCTTTAGTCTTATCAACAAGAAGAATATCATCTGCAAAAAGCATACACCAAGGTACATCCTCTTGCAAATGTCTAGTGAGAACATCCATGACTAAAGCAAATAGATATGGGCTTAAGGCTGATCCTTGATGTAACCCAACCGAAATAGGGAAATACTTGGTCAAACCACCTTGTGTTTGAACACAAGTAATAGCTCCTGCATACATATCTTTAATGATTTTAATATAAGCATTATTGACTCCTTTCTTTTCAAGAACTCTCCATAGCACTTCTCTTGGAACTTTATCATATGTTTTTTCTAAATCAATAAATATCATATGTAGATCTTCCTTATTTCCTCTATATTTTTCCATCAAACCTCTTAATAAATGTATGGCTTCCATAGTCGACCTACCCGGCATGAATCAAATTTGGTTTTGAGAAACATTAGTATCACGCCACAACCTATGTTCCATAACTCACTCCCATAGTTTTAAAGTATGACACATTAACTTAATTCCTCTATAATTTGCACAATCTTGTGCATCACCTTTATTCTTAAAAATAGGAATTAACACACTCATTCTCCACTTATCTGACATATTTTTATTCTTCAAAATAGTATTAAAAATTTTAGTAAGCCAAGAAATTCGTTCATCTCCTAAGCATTTCCACACCTCTATTGGAATATCATCAGGTCAACAACTTTTCCACCCTTCATTTTCTTTAAAGCCTCTCTAACTTCGGTTTTACTAATCGCTGATAAAAACAGAAATCTTTATTTTTATTTAGGGTGCTAAAGTCACTACAATCAATCTTTTTTTCGCAATCTTCATTAAAAAGTTTAACAAAATATCTTATCCACCTTTGTTGAATATCATCTTCTAAGAAAAATATTTTTTGATCTTCATCCTTAATACACTTCACTTGAACTAAATCCTTACTACTAATATCTCTTTGTTTGGCTAACTTATACATATATCTTTCACCCTCCCCAGTATCTAATCTATTATATAAAACACTAAAAGCTAAGGTCTTTGCATCGCATATTGCTTTCTTAGATTCCTTATGAGCCTCATTATATCTTTTCCAATTATCAGAATTTTTAAAATTAAACCAATTTTAATAACAAATCTTCTTATTTTTAATCTTTTCTTGCACATTTGAATTCCACCACCAACTATTTTTACTATTAGGAGCTTTTCCCTTTGATACTCCAAGCTCATCTTTTGTAATACTCTTAATATCACTAGCCACTTTTTCCCACATAACATTAGCATCCTCATGCACATACAAAATCTTAAGATCTAAAATCTTACTATCAAAAATATTTTTGTTAATATTCTTTAAATGCCCCCATCTAATCCTAGAATACCGTTTTACTTTATTTTTTATTTTCTGTCCCTTTATCTTAAAGTCCAAAACTAATAATCAATGTTGGGAACATAAATTTTCACTTTGAATAACTTCACAATCTTTGCAATCTAAACGATCGAATTTTCTTATAAGAAAATAATCAATCTGAGTTGTACTATATCCATTTTTATAAGTGATGAGATGCTCATTCCTTTTCTTAAAAAGAGTATCAGCAATTAAAAAATCATAAGCTAAACAAAAATCTAATATGATTTTGCCTGTCATAGTATAAAAATCCATAATCTAAGCCTTTAACTTCATCTCCCATTTACGACGCTTAAGCATCATGTCTCTCATCCCAAGTGCTCATCCGAGAGCATTTCATCTCCTTATATCTCATATGAGAATGTTTTATTCCCTACTGATCTCGTACAAAAGTGATTTGAAAGCAAGCCACTCTAGTGTTTCATCTCCATCGATCCTCTACAATGGCAATTCGAAGGCTTCCATCCTCCTTTTGAAAGTGACGATCTGTTGCAGTCTTGTCTCAACCTGATCCACTAAGTATACTCAAAAACTTAATTTTTTTTTAAAATCATCGCATCCATCTCTAGGCTTGAGCATCCAATATCTCTTTAAATAATCAATCTCTTAACTAGAAAATCTCCAGGCTCAGAAACTCACTAAATCAAATGATATAAGACAAACCTAATTGATTTATTTTTTCTCAAAACTCGCTTGGTGAATACTTAGAGGGTATTTTGTTCACCATATCAACAAGTAATTTGACTTGTTCAGTGTACATCTCATAGATAAAAGCTATCTACTTGGGAATATAAATTTTAATTATTTGTTATAGGAAAAGTGGTATGACGACATGTTGACAGGTGTGATCCAACTCCTATTAAATTTTCAAAAATAGCTCAATGACAAATCAAGGATACACGACTCATGGCGTGGATATTAGGATTCATTGATCAAGCAGTTATCCCCAATAAAAGGTCATCCAAGACAACTAAAAATATGTGAGCATATTTACAAAAAATTTATAATCAAACAATGTAATCAAATTTTGGACATTAGAATATGAGATTGTTAGTTACACTCAAAGAGATCTCTTGATCCAAGATTATTTTTTTGTATTTTAGAATTTATGAGCTGAATTTGTTAACAAAATTTATGCTAAGGTGCCCACTAAATCTCTTTCAATTGTTCAAGAGATACAAAAAAAAAGATTAATTTTTTAATTTGAGGCAGCCTGACCCAATTTGACGAGCTATGCCCTTCTCATTTGAATGTGTGCTTTAGAGAATTACATCGTAAAGTAACATTTTGATACCCAAACTATCTTTTAGCAACATAAAATGCACGACAAAAAACAAAGAGATATACAACAGATACAATGCTCAATTTGTGAGGATGATAGACATTTTGCTATCCACTGTGTAATGAAATTTTGCATCTATTTTAAGCCAGGGCATATTATCAAGGAATTTTGTGCTCATCCTCATTTGTTAATCAAATGCTAAATAAATTATTGTTATTAGTTTAGCAACTATGGGTACATTAGATCATACTCCTAAAATGGCTCAACAAATGATTATCAGAGCTCTACTAGCCTTAGGGCTACAAGGTACAATAGCTCTACCTCCTTCATCTTGGATTGTGAACTTTGGTGCATCCAATCATATGACTAGCTCCTTGCATCTTCTTTCCACTATTAGATCCTATCATGGATTACCCTCTAGTAAATTATCTACTAATGATATTGGGTATATTAACTCTTTTGTGAAATGTCCTCAATCTCCTAAAATTTCAACTAATCTTATCTAAATAGGAAAAATAATTGAGAATAACTAGGATATTTGATTTTCTCATGATGGTTGCATTGTGCAGGGCCAGGTGATGAAAAAAATGCTTTAGTTGAATGATTATTTCTCTTTTATCCTTTTGCTTATGAGGTTGTCTCGTTCTCTTACATTGCATATCAAAATGTCAATCTATGGAACAAAAATTTAGGTCATTCCAATTATATTATTTCATCTCATTTAATGAACTCTAATTTGGTAGTTAATAAAGAGCAATTATCTTCTCCTCTTTCTTTTGATGGCTCAATATTTAAAATCGGGAAAGGTAAAATTCTTCCTTTTTCATCCGATGATAATGCCAAAAATTATTTTGACTCAACTTATAGTGCCGCATAGGGCATTACTTTGCATACAAATTATAAATAGTTTGTGAAATTCATTGATGAGCACGGCATATATATATATATATATATATATATATTCTTCATTAAGAATATGATGTATGAACCATCTTTCAAAAACGTGTAAGCTTTGTTGAAAATCAATTCTCGTCTAGCATTAAAGTGGTAAGGTCTAATTATGAGGGAAAATATATGACACTTGAATTTTATGAATTTCTTTGAATAAGGAAATTATTTCTTAATGATAAAGTTCCCATACACCTAAAAATAATAATATTGTTGAACATAAGAATTGCCGCATGTTAGATTTTGTTCAAACTTTGATGCTAGAATCTTATGTTTCACCTAATGTATGGGTACAACAACCTATTTAATTAATACATAATATGTCTTGAAGTTTGACTCTCTTTATTATCATCTCATTCAAGTGTACCGCAACTACCATTATATGTATATATTTAGTTGTGTTTATTTTGTTCATCCACCAGACTATGATATCATAAACTCTCTACTTAATCTATTAAATGTGAATTTATTTGTTATAACACTTCTCATAAAACATGAAGTGTAGTTTGGGGATAAACCAAACAGAAATTGGTGGGCCGATGAGTTCTCTAATCCAAAGTGAGCAGTTCAAAGTGAGTAAGGAATGAACGTCCGGGTAGACATACGAGCATATACTGAGTCCTAAAAGACATCTAGGAGAATAAAAAATGGCAAAAAAGAACTAAATCTTACATTTAAAATATAGAATTCCTAATAAATTTTGGGAGATTTAATACATACCACACAATTCTTAAGTCTTTATATATCTAACACGTAAACTTTGATATATTTTTATATAACACTCAAATCTTTAAATTCCATCAACAATATCATTAATATGAGCTTTCTAAAAGTTAAATATACTTTTTTCGTTAATATATTTTTGTGTAATTGATACATCAAATGATTGGAAAATAAATAGTAAAGTTTAGGTGTTAGATATATAAATAAATTAAAATTATGTGATAGTATGCAAATCCCCAATAAATTTTTCTTTCCATTTTTTACTAAAGTTGAGTGAGAAATTAATGATCGACAAATGCATATGTTAACATTTCTCAGGTGAATCAAATTTTCCTAGTGCTTGCGTTTAAATAAAAAAATAAGGCCTAATATGAAAATATGAAGAAAATGCATTTGCATTCCCTCAAATTCAATTCCTTTGAGCAAAACAGAATATTCAAAAAGCATAAATTAAAAAAAGAGCAACGCATATGCCTACAGATAGAGAAAGAGCTGGAATTTGGAAGCATGCCTTTTTATTTCCGACTTTCTTTAGGTTTGCTCTTTTCCTGCTTCACTTTTGGGGACGACCTCCCCGCAGCTTTTCGAAGAGTCCAAATCCTTCGAACCGGACCGGGCGCTGAGATTCTTCAAAGAAGCAAACACTTTGAAGACCTATACAAATAAAAAAACAGAAGATCTATCTTCCCTCGTCTTCTTCTTCCTTCCGTACATGGATATCCTAGGTTCCGACAAAACCTAGCTCAAATCCCTAAACTTAAAGAAGAGCAAAAACATAACTTTTGCTTAATTATTTTCTTCCCCTTCCCAACTGCTCTACCAAGAGAAATGCAAAGAATATACCCGAACCCTCTCAAAAACCCTCTTCGCTGTCTTCTTCCCCAAAGAATCCAGACAATCCCCAGAACTCAAATCTCAACAGTCCACTCTCAATCCACAATCAAAATACTCCGAAAACCAAAAAAAAAAAACTATACTGCTCCGCCTCCAGATTCCGTTTATCGATGCTATCAGCAGAGCCTTTCAACGCTAATCAACATCAAAGAAACGGAAGAGGAAGGCAGTTCAATCTTTCCTCGGGAAAAGGTAGAGAGTTCAGAGTGTAGCGGAAACTCGCAATATGTATATCCCGAGGAGCGAAAGAGTAAACGTTAAAAATGGTGGGAAAATTGGAAATATTGGAATATTGGATACAGCTGTAAGCAAGCATCGGATGTCGCTTTTAGCCAGAGAGGTTAGATACCAATAGGCTTAAAATCTCGTTTTTTATTCATAATTTTTCAGACAACCACCGGTTCTTAGCTGTATAAGATAATGGCAATAATGGAATTTGGCATTGGTACTGATCTTCAAAATAATTTTTTTTTTATTTATTATTATTTAAATTATATTTAAATTTAATTAAACGGGCTTTTTTATTTTGTAAAATATAAAGTTTACCTTTTGATGGGTGTTAAATGTAAATATTTGTAATGTGATATAAGTTCAGAAAATGCATATGATGTGCATGAATCTCGATATAATCTTTAAACTTTGATTTCAATAAATTTATAGTCAAATCAAATGTTACAATGAGATGAATTTACGACACTATAAATGATTCGATTCATCTTAAAGTGGATAAATTATTCTATGCGGACACCGAACATAGCTCTACGTCCCGAGATGAATCAGGTGCAGCCACAACAGTGGTACCGAGCCGCGGTACCGAGCGAATGGGTGACATGACACAGTTTAGCTGGTCTCCGGACGGCGTTTGGCGTCCGCACAGAATAATTTTTCCTTTAAACCCAAATCAAACTCTTAAATTTTGTTTGAAAACTTATGAACATTCATTGATGGACCAAATGATCTGCAATTATACCATGCTTATAGTCAAATTGAGTGGCTCGACAAGACAAATCTAACGAGCTTAATATCACTTAATTCTAACATCTTTAAGGAATTCAAATATTTAATAAAATGACCTATGATCAAGTGAATTAATATGAACGATATGATGGATTGTTTTGAATTTTGGTCCAAATATATCAAAATGTGCATTCCAAAATGTCGAAAACTAAGATATTAAACACCATTTTTATTACCGTAAATTTTCTATCACATAACAATATGTATAATTAATATCAATTATAGACATATTTTTCTATTGTATAAGCATATAAGGATATTATTATATATTCATATATATATCAGATCAATTTGTAGTTGAATTGAACTGATCTCAAGTGGGTCATTAGTCAGCCAAAGTAAATAGGTGTGGACTGCATTAAATATAAGTGATTATTGAGCAAATTTTATATTAAATTAAATTATTAGTTGTATTTTTTTAAGGCTATGAGCGAATTTGAGCACTAACTGATGCCTATATTCATACTCATAAAACTAATTAAATCCAATATCTTTGTAGTGAGAACGGAAGCTGTCAATCATGAGATTAGGCTCAGCTGCATAATAAATTCAAGTTTACTGATACGTCATCATAAATTATCTTGATCGGGCACGAATCTTAAGGAAAAATCAAGCTAGAAACTTCAAAAATTAATTCTGGGATCATATGAACTCCGATTTCAGCAAACTTATTGTCGAACTGATCGTCTCGGAAATACGAACCCAACGACACCAAAATCGACTCAATTTGAGCCCAAATGAGTCCAAATCAAGGACCTGAAGTGCTGTTGGAAGGTTCAAACCACAAATTGAGTTATCAAACGGTTTTCAAACATGACGTGCTTATAGTCGAATCGAGCGGCTCGACGAGAAGAATCCAACGAGTCCAAGATCGCCAAATTCTGACATCATTAAGACCTTCAAATGTCTGATGAACGGTCCACGATCAAGGGATTCAATATCGGTCGTCCATTCAAACCAGTACCGATTCGCCCCTGATCTCTCACCTATTTACAGGTCATGTCACTCAAGAAATCTATAAATAGACCCCTCATTTATCTTGTGAAGGGGGGCCGAAGGAAGAGAAGAAGGAGAAGAGAATATATGTAAATAAGTGATTCAATATCGGTCGTCCATTAAATATATATATATATTTCTTACCCCCGCCCCCCCCCCCTCAATCATGGCTTCATGCTGTATTGACATCTCATCTTTGACCAACATCACCTCAACATACACAATCGATGTTGTCTCGACATCGACGCTCAATGCCCGACTCTTGATAGCATTGTCGACTCCCCTTTTGACACTTGAAACTTGACATCGACACCGAACTCTTGACTCTTAGTTAAATGATTTATTAATTTTCAATCATTTTTAATATTCTTCTATTTACTCAATTTCTATACACTATTTTAAAGATATAAAAGTTATAATCCCATGTCAAATTCATGTTTGTGTCCTATATTTTTTAATAATTGACATGTTTTATGTCCATGTTGTCGTGTTCGTATTTGTGCATCATAGGCATTAGCTTGCACAATGATAAATGAAGGTTGCAATATACATCAAAGTTTTTTACATAAAAATTAGCAAAGGGTGAAAATCATAGGTTTGATTTAGTGGAAATGATTTTACTTGTGTATGTAGGAGGTTTCAAATGATGGCCTTCAATTTAATTGATGAAGGTTAATATAATGTAGTAGGAATAAATTGAAGATGATGGATCCAATGGTAAAAGTTGGAGAAGGATTGAGGCCTTCAAAGTTTTCTTTAACATATTGTTTAATATTTCTAGTTTTACGAAAATAGACCAAAAAAATCAAGTGTAAATAACGGTATTGATATCATGAGTTATAGTTGGTGTATATATAGTGCATTGGTCATATTGGCATGATGCGCGTCAACATTTTTTGCAACGAGAAGTCAGCAAGAATCGACGTTTGTGTTAGTGCATCAACCTTATAGGTGATAATATGTGCCAATGTTGTTGGCAATGATCAGACGACGAAAATAACAGACATTAGCATTTTGTGTCAATGGCATGCATATCCCTTATAGGGAATGACATCCGCTGAACTTGATGGCAAGGATTGGGGTTGAGGTTGATGAGTGGAGTTTGTATTGATAGCATGCATCAGCTCTATATATAGTGGATGTATGTTGGTGTTGTTAGCATGATGGGAGAAAATGGACAATAAAGTTGGCGAGTGTTGGCATTTTTGTCGATGGCATGCACTGGTCTTATATGTGATTGCATGCCTCGACAATATTAGCGAGTGGACAGTAAAGTTGTCAATGTTCATGTATCAATTTTATAGGCCATAACACGTATGGATATTGTTAGCAACAAACTCAATAGAGAAGATAAAAAAAATGACGGAGATCAAGAAATCATGGTTAGATAACAATGTTTGAGTAATCGCATTAAGACAACAATGGTCATGAGATCATAGTTTGGTGAACAAGTCAACAAGTCATTCATTTTGATCGTACACATGCAAGGTTTAGCTATCATTAAATCAATCAATTTATATCCCAAAGTTGATCACTATACTTCAAGTGCTTGATTTTGACTCATTTGGACTCAAACAAAAGTACATTTTGCATCATTAGACTCATCTCATCAAAAAATATTAGGTTCAACTATAAATTTGCTGAAATCAAAGCATAAGATATCCTAAATTAATTCCGAAAGTTTCTAAATCAAACATTATATCAGGATTCATGCTTGATCATATCGATTTCTGATAACGTGTTGAGGTGATAGTTTTATATTTGAGAAAAATAAATTTTATTTCATTAAAATGTTTTTATATTTAGCAAAATTTTATATTTGAATAAAACATATGATACCTAAATAAAAAAATCTTATTTCCACATTGTTGAATAATAAATATTAATAACTTATGTGATACTAACTTCAACTGCGAATATCGAACACTCAATAAAATAATTAATACAGATCATTCAATGAAATGTTTTATATTTGCTTCAGATTTTTTTTTATATTTATGGGATATGACACTCTCAAAAATTTATAAATAAACCCCAACTATCCATACAAAAGGAGAGCTTACACCTTTGGCTAGAGAGGAAAGAGAGTTCTTAGGCTTGAAAATTTTTAGAGCTCCACTGGAGTACCATCATCAGCAAACCCTATGTTGGATGACCATGGCATCCCAAAGGCATGGTGATTTGGAGTTTTATATTTTTTTTATAAAATAAAATAAATTAATATAATTTTGAAACTAATTGACAAGGGAATAAATAAATAAACAATTTTAAGATTTATACGTAAATTTAATAAAAAAAAATGCCTTGACTAAATTCAATATTACCCATTGATTTCTCTTTTTTGATTGGAAAAGTTATAGATAAGGCATAAATCAACTTTTTCAGTAGCTATGCTTTTAACAATTATCATGATAAAACTATTATTATAACATTGTAACATAAATTATTTTCTTATGATTAAATGCCAAATTCATGATTTATTTTATTATGCATTCATGTAAATGACTTTGACCTTAGTGCAATTTTGAAAACCAACAAAGATGCAACCACTGCCAATTTTTATAAATGTTTGAATAAATCAACCTTAAGGGAGAATGTCAACAAGCTTGAAAGATGAACCACAAAGACAAAGACATCTCTCTAAGAGGAAATAATTAACTGTCAAATTCGTTTAATGAATACAAAATAAACAAATTATTAAAAATTTAACAAAATAAAACTACCGATTGGAATTTCATTTCTGAATTGTAATATTTAATGATAATTAAAAGAGTAGAGAAAAAAAAACTAACATAGCTCTATAAATAGAAAGGATTTATTAAATTTATTTAGTATTTTGCAATTTATTTTTTCAGTTAGAAAAAAATTTATACCAAATAATTTGATTCATTTAAAAAAATATGGCGAGACTAATTATTATAGATGAAGAAAGTTCAAGAATAATTATGGATTAAAGCTCCACTTTGGATAATTTTCTTATTATTTTCTAAAATTATTTTTTAATACACAATTCACCTTGGTCCATTGAGGCTACCAATTAAATAGATCCGATTCTTATTTATATGATATGTGTATAAGTCTACCTTAATTAACCTAAATGTCCCCAAAAAAAATTATTTGTTAGCAAAAAAAAAATTCAATTAAAATTTTTTTTTACGCTAAAAAGGGGTTAATTTACTATCCTAAGCCGAGCTAAAGCTTCAAATTTAAGAAGCAATAAGAAGGTCATCCCAAATGAAGTCTAAGGCTTCGTTTGAGATAGCTTTTTTATTGCTTTTTAAAATAACTTTCTAATTTAAAAATTAAAATTTTTATACTAAAAAATTACTTTAACAAACAATAAAAAAACCATCCCAAACAAAGCTTAAGTTTTATCAACAAACTTTTAGCATTTCAATCACATTTAAGCCCCTTAAAAAAAAGAAGCAAAATCCCTGATGAAGTCATATACCTGATCCTCATCCATGTCATCTGAGCTGTTTTTTAGCAGTTAAGTATAGACTGGTGATCCCCTCTTAAGCTTCAGTTTCGGATGATTCTGAATCAGAATTAGCTCAGAAAGCTCTATGAGATTTTTGTATCTTGTTGGATTATGAACAAAAGAAAAACAAAGTATCAGAATATTCTTATCCAACCTACATTAGAAAGAGTTTCACAGCCGCTTTAATTTGTGTTAAAATTAATGCAGTTCAGGATAATGTATAGAGAACCGATTTCAACAAAAGTTCTAAGAACTTTGGCTTCGTTGGGATGAATTTTTTACTGTTTCTTAAAATAAATTTTTAGTACAAAATTAAATTTTTATAATAGAAAATTGTTTTAAAAAATAGTGAAAAATTATCCCAAACAAAACCTTCATCTAAATGCACATCAAGAAATCTTTTTTTTTTCTTTGATAGGGAGCAACTGAAAGGAGAAATTATTACGTGCGAAAATCGGATACAAAGAACCATCTGATTTGCCTATATGAACAGTAAAAGCATACTGAACTGTTTCACTATGCTTTTACTACTCAGCACTACTGTTCACAAAGACAAAATCAAATAATTCTCTATGTTCGATCTCTGCATGTAATAATCTCTCAACTGAAATGGCCTTCTAATTGAGGATCTCATATCTTCCAAAGAAAACAGGAGAGGTTTATTGGAGGAAAATCACAATTTTTTTTCTTCTTTTGTCCAGAAGATCAACGAAACAAAGAATGCACGCTTGTACGTAAGACAACATATCACAGACAAATAGGCAAGTTAGCAACTGTTGCTTCAACATAACATCCGAAAAACAAATTAATAATTCGAGTTTGTGCAATTTAAGGTTGGAATCTTACTGCATTGAAAAAGCTTAAATCCGGCATTAATTTGCTCTTCGTGGAGGTTGAGGACAATTCTCATCTGCAAACATTTCCTCGACAAACAGGACATACCCTGCAAAGAAAATCAATAAATCAGGAAAGAATTCACTGCTTGCAGGAGCTATATAGACATATAGATGTAAGAAACACTTAGAAATAGGGAAAAAGGATACAAAATTGTGGTCAGAATGTAGCACGCAGGGCATATACAATATGCATTCATAGGAATTATTTAAGAAGACAACTTATCGAAGTCATGAAAATACATATTTTAATGTATGTACAGTATGCATTCATAGCAATTATTTAAAAAAGATAACTTGTCAACATGAAAAATACATATTTTATAATTTTTAGAAGTATAATATTGCACTTTTTCTATTCTATGCCCACATTTCATGAATATTTTTTTTATGCGTATAATTTGCATTTGAAGATACTAGTTACAAGAAATAAATTATTGATACATCATCAAAAATTATTTTGATTGGACTCGAATTTTGATGCATATTTAAATTGAAAATTTTCAAAATTAAATTCAGGACCATTTGAATTTTAATTTAGGCAAACTTATAGTCGAATTAAATATCTCAATAAGATAAATCCAAGGATATCAACAATGATCCAATCCAAGCCTGCATGAGCCGAAATCAAGGGTCTGAAGCATAATTGAAAATTTCAGGACATTAATTGAATGGTGACAAAACAATCTCCAAAATTTAGCAAGCTCATATTTGAATCGAGCGGCTCAACGAAACAAATCCAATGGCCCAAGATTTCTAGATTCCAACATTATTAAGGTACTTAAATGTCGAGCAAACGATTCAAATCAAGGGAATCAATATAGAATGTCTGATGAAATGTTCGAGATTTTCTCTATATTTATGAGACATGCCACTATCAAAAATTTATAAGTAGGTCCCCATTTTCTACATGAAAGGGACCCTTAAATAGAGATTCAAGAGAACTTAAGATGCTTGAAGAATCTTGGACCTCCCCATTTTCTACATGCACTTTCATTTAGTTGTTTGTGTATTGAATCTTTGTATAAAGCTAGGACACAAAACTCTCTCATTCTACCGTTGTGAAATTTCTAGCTTGCAACAATTATATTAGAGTAATTTAGATAATTTTCTAGATTATCACTTGCATTTGGTTAATATAAATTAAGTGCTAGGATAAATTAGATGAAATTTTGTTACTTTTCATACTTGTTTGAAACAATTTTATTCATCAAACTTGATCAACATATAACAGATCAATATATATATATATATATACAATCTAAAAATTAACTATCAAATATATTCAAAATATTACAAATTAATAATCAAAACGATTATCTACTCATGAATATTCTAACAATACCAAATCCAACAAATATGATTTGGTATAGGGGATAGACCAACCCTCCCTATTCTTCCTCAAGTAGATCTCATCAAGCACCTGACTTAGGGTAGGCAAGGGCCGCCCACAATTGGTTCAGCTTATTAGTTGCAATACTCTCGTTGGCCTCAAATCATAACATACCTTGCCTAGTCTTAAATGATTCATACATATAAATATTTATCCCTCCTTAGAAGATAGCATCCAATAACATGAAGTTATCCCAAGATGAGACCCTTCATCTTCCAAGTGAATTCCACCAATCAGGACTATCATGCCAAACTTTTAGTGCTTCATATCTCTATGACGGTTGAAAAATGTCGGTGCAACAACCTCTCACTATCAGGCCAAGATTCATCCACCTATAAGCTAAACAATGTTATCTTGACTCACCTGATTCGACTAGCACTTCCAGCTCACAACCCATGATAATAATGCCAAATCTACCCCTACCACACATTAATAGCATCCCTAGAAATGTTCTTTGGCGACTTGCATCGCTTGGTTTATATAGAACTCTTATGAGATAGGCTATATACATTATCCCTAATTGATCTTCCTCCTCACCACTCAATAATACCATCCTTCGACAACTCATATCATAGGATTCAAAATACCAACCATCTATTTGTATAATGGATTTTCCAACCCTTATGACTACGTTGGCCACCGACCACTATAAAATAATCTACACATCCAATGTGCCTCTGATGTACTCTTTTGATGGGTCTTTCCCTGCCATTCTCAAGGGTTGAGATTGGACATGATTATACTCCCTAATGTGTGGGTTCATCAATACCTTCGTCAAATTAGCCTAACTCTTAGTTGACAAGTTCATTTTTTTGGCATTTGCCAAAATGGGGTCCCTAAAGAAATACTTTCATAGGTTATGTTCTCCACTTGACCCTGGGGTTGTTCCTTAGACTTTGCCTTTGATAGTTTTATAAAGACAGTGCGCTCCGCTCTCATGATGATCTCCTCTATAATATTGAGGCATAGATCTCCGCCAAAAAGGCCATCAATATCTATTCAAAGAACTTCGATTACCCATTGGCAAAGCAAACACTACTCATAAGGAAATCATCTAGTAGTAGAAGCCACCTAAGGATCATGATCTTCCTCCCAAACCCCAACAACAACAACAAAATTCTCAACAGAGTGGGAATTCACTACACTATGTAAATCTTTTGATTATCTTTTACAATAACAAGAGCATTAAGTGGTCCTACACCCTTAAGCCAAATACAAATAATCGAAACTAGTATTGTCATCTCCTTCAAAGTTGCAAACACAATATATAATCATACAACCAACTAAAAAAATAAAATTTAGAGAATGATTAGAAGTACCTTCACCTTTTTCTCCAATGTTTGCATGCTCATACCAACACATGCCTCACATGGGGGCAAGCCTAAAAGACAATACAACAATAGCTAAATATTGGGCGAAGTTGAGAATATCATTGGTGGACCGCAACTTTTAAGCAAAGTCCTCATTACTTCTTTTGAAAATTCAATGTTTAAAGAATTGGGGATTGACACAATCACGTTTGACAACTACAAATTCATGGTGGAGCAAAACTACAACAGGATTAACTTATAATTAATGTTGGGAGCAAAGAGCCATGCTTCAAAGTCAAAAGGATCCTAATTGATAAATAGAGTTCTATCGATTTCCTCCTTTTACTGCATATTTCTAAACTTAGGCCTAGCAAAAGAGAATTCCAGCTAAACATTGCTTCCTTTTAAAAGTTCAACAACACCTCGTTAAGTAAAAGGAAGCATCACGCTAGATCTTATAATTAATTAAGTCTCTTGTCAAACATATGAATCAATTATGATGGTCAAATTTAAGTTGCTACAATGCAATATTTGTCAGACCCTTCTAATTAATCTTCAACATTATTGCATCCATCACATACTTGAAGATCAAGTTTACAACTTTTGGAAACCTCATTTCCATCCCACCCTCTAAGAACTTTTGCCTCAAACATTTTAGATAGGTTCCATATTTGGCTAGCCAATTTTATATTGCATTAATGTCAAAGATGTTGAGCTCCTATGATGATCTTGTAATGTATTATTTTGGCATAGATCATCACCAATAAAGCCAACAATATCCACTGGAAGCATTTCGATCATCCCATTGGCAAACGATACCTAGGAAAAAATAATCCAGTAAACACTGCAAGGAAAATAGAAGTCACTTAAGGACTATGGTCTTCCTCCTAAACCTTTGCAACAACAACAAATCCCAGTTGATCGTTGATTCATTTTAAAAGTTCAACAACCACCCCATTAGGGTAAAAGGAAGCATTACGTTTGATATTATACTCAAGTAATTCTTTTGTCAAGCATATGATTCAATTCAGGATGGTCAAATTTGAATTGTAAGTTTGAATTGCCTATAATTTAATATTTGATAGGCCCCTCTAATTGATCATCAACATTATCACATCCATCACACACTTGAAGATCAACTTTATGACTTCTGCATTACTAGGGGGAACCAACTAGAGAAACAATCGTATTACCATTGGAAGATGCAACCATGGCATGGACAACTTCAACCTCTTAGAATAAAGACACATGACAAATGACTCACTCTCCTACTGGAGAACACATTTCAATCCCACTCTCTAAGAACTTTCGCCTCAAACATTTTAGGTTGGTTCTATATTTGGCTAGTCAATTTATATTGCCCTAATGCGAAAGTTGTCCAACTCCTATGATGATCATGTAATGTAATGTTTTGGCATAGATCATTACCAATAAAGCCATCAATACCCAATGGAAGCATTTCAATCCCATTGGCAAATAATACCCGGGAGGAAATAATCCAGTGAACACAGTAAAAAATGTAGAAGTCATCTAAGGTCTCTCCTCGACCTTCGCAACAACAACAAAGTTCTCAATAAGACTAGGCATGCAACCCCGTTAAAGTAAAAGGAAGCATTAAGCTAGATGTTATACTCAAGTAATTCCGTTATCAAGCATATGATTGGATTAATGACGGTCAAATTTGAATTACCTATAATGCAATATTTAACAGGCATCTCAATTGATCTACAATATTGTCATATCCATCACACATTTGAAGATCAAGTTCATGACTTTTGTCATTACTAGGGGGAATCAACAAGCAAACCACTTCTATTACCATTGAAAGAAGCATTTATGATTGACAATGAGCATCAATATCCACAACTTCAATCTCTAAGAATAAAGACACATTTCAAAAGACTTGATGGATAATACTGTGGAATTAGTATTTTAAAAAATTCATAAATAATTCAAATAATATATATATATATATATAATCAATTTTCACATAGCCTTAATGGATAATAGAAAAAAGAAAAAAACTAATTTCAAACCATTTTAAAATCAGAAAATATGCATTCTTAACAACAACAACAACAAGTCTTTATCCAACTATGTGGGGTCGGCTAAATGATTTTTTTTTCTCCATTGTGCCATATTAAGAGTCAAATTCTCATTTAAATCTAATAAATAAATCTCATTTTTAATATTTTATAACCAAGTCTTCTTAGGTCTACCTCTACCTTTCTTAACATAAGCCAAATCTAATACATCTACTCTCCTAACTGGGTAATCGAAGGACGAAGTTTTATGTGACCAAACCATCTAAAGCAACTCTCTCTAATCTTATCTACCACTGGAGTTACTCTAACCTTTTCACGTATGTGATCATTTCATATCCTATCTCTAAGAGTAAAGCCACTCATCCACCTAAGCATCCTTATTTCTGCAACACTCAACTTGATATAATGTTTCTATTTAAGGGTCATCATTCTATGTCATAAAGCATTGCAGATCTCACCACCATCTCATAGAATTTTCCCTTTAAGTTTGAGGGGCACTTTACTATCACACAACAAGCATGATGCATTCCTCCACTTCAACCATCCAACTTGAATTATACTAATAATATCCCCATCTATTTCACCATCACTCTGGACAATAGACCCAAGATATCTAAAACATGTACTCTTATTAATGGCCTGATCGACCAAAGTTATAATCCCCCTACTAGATCTATTATTGCTAAAATTACACTCCAAGGTTTCTATTTTAGATCTGCTCAAACGAAAACCTTAAAACTCTAATATTGACTCCATATGCATTCTTAAGATTGAACTAATTTTAAAATAAATAAATCATTGAATAACAAAGTCAATTCTAAATGAGCTCAATATTTTAGAGATTGATCTTTAAACCCTCTAAAGTATGTGATTTAAATTTAATGAAGATTGGAGTTCTTTAGAGGATTAACAACTAAAACCTAATTTCAATATAAAGAAAATCCCATAATAAGCCGTGAAACTTGTAATATGCATAACTAATTCAAAAAAATCCTAAATAACATAAGCTAAGTAAATTTAAATGGATTTGATAATAATAAACACACTTTATTAAATTTGAAACATTAATGAATAAATAATTTCAATAAATCATTAATGACTCCAAATGACTTCAATTTTTCAAAGAAGGATCTCCAAGCACTTTTGATTTGAGAATTAAATTTCATGAATGTTTAAGTTCATTTATATGATCAAACCTCAAACTCTAATTCATAGGTTTAACTTAAATTTTAGAATAATAATTAAAAATCCAAGTTAATTCCTAAAAATGTAAAGTAAATTATCTTGGGGTCTTAATAATCTCTAGAAATAAGGAGAGACAGATTTCTAAAATTTTAAATAAAAACTTTTCATTTAAATAACTATGCTAATAACATACATCATTAAATCAAATAAATCATAAAAAATAAGAAACAAATACAATTAACTTCAAATTGTTACGAGATCTTCATGAGACCAGATCCATCTCTTGTGATAAAGCTTATCAAATTTTGAGTTAATATAATTGAAATTTTAAATATGTTCATTAAATAATATAAAAATATAAAAAAATTCAAATTAATTTCAAACATGTTAAAATTTTTACCGGAGGTTGCTATACTTACCCCTAACCCCTAGTAATTTTATATAAATTTTTAAGCTTATCTAAACAACAAAATAAATTTTTATCATTAAATAATTAATAATAATATAAAATTTAGAACAATTCAAAATAACTTCAAACTTCAAATTTTCATATGATATTCCTAGAGTTGTCTCTAGCATCAAAGAATTATTTTATGAATTTTAGATATCATCTAAACCTAAAATAAAAATTAACAAACTCTAGACTTAATAAAAGAATAATTAGATAACCTAGAAATTAAAAATATTATCAAAAATTAAATATAAATAAAAATAGTTAAATGAATTTCTATAAACTCATAAAATTACAAAGATTAATAAACTAAATAGTTTAAAATGTCATCAAATTTAAAATTAAAAAACTTTGGCAAATTCCTATATAAAATTTTTAAATAAATACAAAATCATAAAAAACACTTGTTTACTTTTGATGCAACTCACCTCTTAGGTGGAGGCATACATCTTACTATATTTAGGATGCTTCCAATGGTAAGGTTCACCTAAGGATGAATATTATACATTTAAAGTATTATTTAAAACCTTAAAATAAAAAAAAAAAAACCTAAACTATAACCCAAATAAATTTTTTAAAACACAAATGACTTAAATTTGAAATTACTTGTGGATTAAATTGAATAATTTAAAATTAAAACAGAGACAACAAATAAATAATACCCTCACAATTTAGCACACACTAGGTGTTTGATATGACCCTCCAAAAGCAAACTTGCATTTTGACAAGTGCGTCAACATATAAATCAAAATCAAGACAGTTCTTAAGTGTTGCATGCTCTACTCGATAGAAAATGTAACTCAAAATATGTTATGTTGGAAATCATCTTAATGCATCAAGAGACATAAAATTGCTTTAAAAAACATGTGTATCACTAAAAGAACAAAATGAAAGCACTCGCCTTCAAACTCTAACTCATCATATTACATGCATGGACTTTATCAAATTGCCCTGCCTATAGGAAATCATCTTTAAGTCCTAATATTCTGGCATGATCCTTCATGAAAAAGAAGTGGAGTCACATGGCTAATAACTGATGAATTTTCATAATTTTAGAAGTTTTATATAAAAGAAGGGTCAAATGGGCCCACATTCTATTGGGAAAGATTGTAAGCCCCAAATTTTAGGTCAGATTCTTTAAATGCCAATAATGGACTCAACAAGACCTATTCTACTATTTGCAAGCCTAATCCTCCACAAAAAGAACTGGATTTCATAAGGCTAACAACCTAATGATGTCTCTTAATTACAAAAGTTTTAAAAGAAACATGAATAGACTACCTTGCCTATATGCAAAGTGATAAGTTCCAAAATTTTAAGTCTAATCATATATATGTTTAAAATGGAGCAAATAAGAACTACTCGAGGAATTCCGCTAGGCCAGATCGTCCATTTGTTAAAAGGTTGGAGTTAGCGGGATCCACATCCTAAAGACCATTCTTGTAGCAGAATACTCATGAAAATCCGAGTCTTACTCAAATCAAACAAGCTCGCATTATCATATCTTGAATATCAAATATTGGAGCATAAATCTCGCTAAATTATTTTGTTTACATTTGCACAAGATCTTTAAGGCTTTTTCCAAATAATATCAATTGTAAAAAGAAAACACTGGCGATGATTATGCCTACAAGGCACAACCGCAATATCTAAATTACAAAATTAATTATTTATAAATAGTCGACACAATTTGCAACACAATAACTATCTTAAGTAACTCAAATGACACACAAAACTGTGAACTAAGTCATTTGTAAACAAGGAAGTAGAGTCAACAATATTCAAAACGATAAGTTTAATCATTAAGTTGGCCCTATGATGGGCACATTTATTGCGCATCATAATCAGACATGTTTATTAATCAACAAAACTCCTGATTTCTTAGGCTCATGGTCACCCATGGTGGATCATGGAAAATCCAAAGAAGATAAAAGCAATCCAGGAAATGCAAATCTTAAGCAATAATAACAAGTCTAACATTTGAATGAATGTATAATTGTCCTATCTCATTTCCTCATCAGGATTGTGGTTAAGTTTCTAGCGATGAAGAATTTTGGTCCACCTTTGAGCAACTAAAGGCTTATTTATCTTTATCATCTCTATTGTCAAAGCCAATTACAAGAGAAGTCCTATACACCTATGTTGGTTCTATCCCCAAGCACTTCTCTTATAATTGGGGATATAACCAACATAGGTGTATAGGACTTCTCTTATATTGGCTTTCACAATACAGATTAGAAAAAACAAACCTAAGGTTAAGAGAAGATGGAATGAATAAAACATGAGAAACACAAAATACCATAGGAAGTTCGAAGCTGGAATGAAGGATCTGCGGACAGGCCATGAAACAAATGCGACTCTAAAGTTCGGAACGAACGTGATACGCAAAGTCGCAAACAAAGGAACCGCTTCCGCCTTCCGCATTCATTCTATTTCTTTTCGTGAAAAAACCTAAACCCATTGTCCGCTCGCCTCACAAATGCTTTGTCCCGCAATCCGCAACCACGCTTGTCTGATTGGATCAGATGTTTGCCTCTGCGGACCCATTATTCAAGCAACTTGACAGGCTGCCAAGTCGAGCGGTTCTTTGATCGAGCTCGAGCTCGATATACTACTCGAACTCAAGCTCGAAGCTCGGCTTGTGAACTCCTATGATGCACAAACACGGACACAGTAACACAGATACAACACGACACAAACATCTAGTGTCGAGCATCAATGTTAAGAAAGTGTCAAAAACTTTGATCTTGAGATAGTTTTGAAAGGTCAAAATTGTAACGACGTCAAACGTCGATGTTGAGATGACATCGGGCATTGTTGTGAAACTAAAGTCACAACCCTCCAAAGAGAAATAAAAATGAGAATATTTGATGAATGAGGTATTGAGTGCATGTGATTAATTTGGTGTTGCGGAGAGGAAATAAGAAATTTAATTTTTATATTTTAAATAAATAAAAATTTTAAATACAAGAAATTATATTTTAAAAAATTTATAAAATATTTAATACACGTGCGTCCAATTTGTATTTAATATATTTTTTAAACAAACACGTTTTTTGCGTGTCCAACACATGTCAGATGTGTGTCTTGTCAACTACGTGTCAGATACTACACGACTCTTTGAGGATAAGTGTCGATGCATCATAGGTGAGCTCGTTACCGGGTCGAGCTCGAGTAAGCTTACGAGCCGACTTGACTCGCTTGCACCCCTCCACTATGCAACACCAACAACTCCAAACTCTTTTCACCACAAACCATAGGAGATGCTAACACAATTCAGGTCTTTTACATTGTACTCACACTTTCTCCAAATTTTGGAAAAAGCTGTCCTATATAATCTAGGATTACAGCTAGTGGAATCCATTTAAGTGTAACATCATGTCTTGTGTGTGTTACAACAAATTTTTTGATTGTGGGATCTCCATTTGAAAATAAGAAATAAAATCCCCAATCTATAGTCATGAAATTCTAGCAAGCAACAATACATAGAGGTTAAAGTTTAATTGTGTCTTCAAATTGAAAACCACATAATACATATATTTTAACCAGTTGTGAAGTTAACCAAATAATGTTTCAACGATATTTTATATCATATTAATGAAAAAGAAAGACAATTAAACATGTTATATACAAAAAAAGTGAATCTATCATGCATACCAATATATTTATTACTTGTCCCACATTTTTCCAATTTGCATAGCTAATAATTATTTATCTAAGGTGACAATCAAAAAACCAAAATATCCAATGGGACTGCAATTTTGTATGTGCACTCCCAAAAAGTTGCTTTTCTACGTTACTCGTTAAAACAAATCCTGCTTACCAAATATCTCAAGAACTTAAACATAGAGCTAAAAAGATGTCCATACCAGCATATTCTTAGCGCATCAGATGCCGAATTGGGACCATATGCAATTCCAAACAATTTGTAACAAGATGACTCATATAATGCATGAATTATTTCAAGACACGGAAAACAACTTTCGTTCAAAGCTAGTTATAATATGACTAAACGATTAAATTCTCAACTTTTGGTGCTAGAAATGAAATTCAAAGTCTGTGTCCAATGTAGATAGAAGCGTGTCTTTACCGTAGTAGCGTCAGTTTTTTTTCAAGTATAGAACTCTTTGCTAAAATATGAAGTACTTCAATATTGATCCAAACATGAAAAATTAACCAGCAACTTAATTAGTATCAGATAACAAAGTACAGCCCAATGCGATTCTCAAATATTATCTGCATATTTAGCCAACGTTAATAGATTTGAGAAAACTCATCCATTTTCGGAAGTAAATTCTCAACTATTATACACTTCAACTTTATAAAAGAAAAAAAAAAAGAAAAACGACATCAATGGAATACGTCAAATCGTTACTTTTAAATGGTGAAGTTGCTAGAACTTATCGTTTGAGAAGAGAATAAAGGACGATGGTTACATTAATAAGTGGGATCAAATGAAATTCAAACCTATGGATCTCTTTCAGCCACTTGTCAACACAAGTCTGGTGAAATTCATGCTGGCATGGTAGTGTCCTAATATATTCTCCATCTTCATATTCCACAAGGCAAATGTAGCATCTGTAAAATCAGAAAAAGCCAATTTAATGCAAATTAGTGCATCTCAATAGCAAACATACGATTATACCACGTCTTCCTAAAGTTAAAATTCAAGAAAATCAGAGTTCCACTTCAGGATAACAGGAAACATATTAATTTGTTTATTTGGACACATTAGTTAACCTGTAAAAAATATGAACAGAATTAAAGCTCATTGTAAAGCTTTTCAAGACAGATGGAAAAATTATGAAACAAGAAATAGTGATGATACATTGAGCCTGTACGAGATGCTTCTTCTCAAGAGAGCAATGAGAGAGAGAAACAGAGAGAGAGTGTGTGTATTCTGTGAAAGCAAAGATAGATACTCACTGTGGAACCTCCTGATTCAAGTGTGTTTTTGATTTCACATAAACTTTCAGCGGAATGTTATCCACAGCCTCTTTTGGTGCAGGAAAAGATCCAAGAGAAGAAATTGATTGCCTGGATGAAAGTACAGCGGATTGCTGGTGGATTTCATCCAAAACCTACATGTTTGAATTGTCATGAAATAATGATAAACTTCTAGTACTAGACAGCTAATTTAGTAAATTCGATTATTACAGTGGAACAATCACGTTTGAATGAATTATTTTTAAAAAATTCATTTCCCGCATCTTATCATATTTACAAAAAAATGTGTATTTTAAAACTCAAAAGTCAATTATTTTGTATATGCTTTCAATATTTTATGAAACATACACCTAGCCAAATTGTCATTTTGACATGTAAAGATTAGAATTTTATTAAAATAACTGATGTTTTTTTTTTCTTTTTCTTTACCTCTAGCATTGAGTCAATGTAGCCTTCTATCTTTTATATTGCACTCTGTGGTTAAGGCCATCAACTTTTCTAGACTTTAAAATTGAGATGATTTAAATTAAATTTGAACTTTTTTTTTTTTAAATATAAATTCAATCTTGATAGACTTTTTAATGTCACTAAGTACATATATATCTTTATTATACTTAAAATTTGCATATATTAGTATACAAGTTTTCTGGTATTCCTTTCTTTTCAGAATTTAGACTGAAAATCATATAATTCAAGCACATATCAATGCTTGTTAAATAAACCAGTTCCATGTTTTACCGAGTTTACACAGTATGGAAGTCATCTTTACCTCAAAAAGTGCCTCAGCTAGCATGACAATTCTTGAGATGCTGGAGGTGTTACTAGTGTCATTATTATCATGGGGATGTCTGTTACTTAATCTGCATGTGCACTGTCCTGTTCGGTGCTGTCCAGATAGAATGCAGGATCTATCATGGCCTGATAGGTTCTCAAACCGGCTACCTAGCCTCTGAAGAGCTCGAACCTGCCAGTAGACATCATGTTATAGAAGCTTGTAACAACGAAAACTGAAGTGATGTGTGTAGTTACCTGGGATCTTATTCTCCTTCTTCTCTCTAGAAAAGCTGATCTATGCTCCAACAAATCATGATTACCAATCTCTCTAATCTGTGAAGCTCTTGAGGTATGAAGCTGGCCACTTCCAGTAGACCCATCCACATGTGAAGACAGCAGTGCTTCGTTAGCCTGAGTAGAACTTGATGTCCTGGCCATGGTTTGCCTACTGAAAACCTGACTGTTGGACCTTATCAGTGACCTCTCTTCTAGAAGTAATGCCCCAAACAAATCCTCAGATAATGTACTTCTCCGAAGAACTCTATCACGGAGCCGTCCAACACTGCGTGTTCTGCTAAATCGCATGCTTCCTTCCAAAGGTAAGGGGGGTCCATGGCGTCGAAAATGGTTCATAACATCACTGTTGTCAGTTTCCTGGAGATTTTGATGGGAGAGTTCTTCCAAGCTAGCCTCAACATGTACACTGCTTCTATCATTATCATGATTATTTTCCACTCTAATATTTTCCCCACTTCCAGTACTATTACCAAAAGAGCCATCATCTCCTGAAGAAACATTATTTCGGGATGATCTCAAAGCACTGGCTTTACATATTCTAAAGCAAGTTCTGTCTGGCATGAAAGTACAAGGACAATGCAAGCAGCCTGAATGGTTGGAAGATTGATCAATTAAGGATAGTCCCTGAGAATTGCTGCATCCTGGATCATTTTGATGCATAAAGCTTTTCATTCCCCTGTTCTGATCAATATTAGTATTAATCAATGAAGTACACTGGCAAACAGTAAAGTCTCCGCAGGATGCATGATTTTCTAGGCATGATTTGCTTGCACCGTCATCTCTACATGTGCTTCCTTTTGAACTCCTATGAATTTGTGCGATCTAAAAATAAGAACACAAACAAAATCAATTAGTTTCCCTTGGCGGGAGTTTATTAGTCAAAGAAAATATAATATTTTAGCTAGGTTGAATAAATTTCCATCCTTCAAAATTATGAAAATTTATATTGTTACAACAAAAGAAAGAATCTATTGATTTTCTCTCAATTATTCACTTTTCTCTTTCTCTACCTTTCTCTTTCTAATATTTCTATTTCCATCAATCATTTTCTTCAAAATCACCCAACCAGCCTCTTTCTTGCTATGGAAGAAGAATGTTAAGGGCTTATCTACGTTAAAATTTAGTAAGAAGAATGTCTAGTGGGAAAATGCTTTAAATTTTCTTGAACACTTGCATTTGTATATTTCAAACTAATGACCCGAGTATACTTTTTCAAAGCTATTGAGCTGAATGAAACTGAGCGATTTTATATAACGAAGCAAGTCAACTAATGATTATGCAAAATACATAAAAAAATTGTCAAGTAGATTGTTGAGAGATGTCCAAGTCAACAAATTCGAAAACTTTTGTATTACCCTCATGTATTACTTGGCCTTCAATTTTTGAACAAAATTGCCGCCTCAGAAGGGCATCATTTTAGGCCAAAACTTTATTCTTTGCATCGATAACCATCGAGACTCATTTCTTGGAAGAGACTTCTCTTACTCTCAGTATAGATCTTGTTACAATATGGAGGAATCTGACTTCTAAAACTAAACTTTCTGACTATTAGATATTAATATTTTCAACATGATGCTTAATTCATGACACAGTTCTCATGATAGTAATTATTAAAGTAGGCCAACTTCAAGTTAAATCTTCATATGCAAGAATTTGTATATTTAAAAAATTAATAAATAACTGCACTAATAAAATAAAAACTGCTTCAAAGCATAAGATGATATTTACTTCATTCCATTAGTTATATCATTTTTCCTTCTAATAAAAATCATGTTTTGAATTAAGTATAAGAGATGACTTTACTAAGAGATGACTTTATTCAGAATTAGGCAAAGCAAAGTTGGCCAAAAAATCAGTTAACATCTTTGCTTTGATTGCAATCATTAGCGTCTAGAAAATTTGGAATTCACTAAAACCCATTGACCATTTTAGTAGTGTCTCCTTAAGTAATCAAGTTTTGATAGAACCATTCTCAAAAGATGATCAATGCTAGCTAACCTAAATTGAATGTGCTTGAAAATATGACCGAAGTTGTCGAGCAATAATAACTAAAATCATGGCCAATTTCTTCACGATTGAATATCTCAATTCAGCTCCTCAAAGAATCTTACTCGAATAGTATATTGGCCACTATTTTTACTATCTTCCTTTATTAAAACAAAACTCACGGCTTCACCCCCTACTCCAAGATATAATAACAAATCTTCACCTGACTTAAGACTTTAGAGTCATGGAGGTGAAGAGAGAAGAGTTTTTAGTTGATTTGTTGCATTCATCATTTCATAGATATTTAAATCTTTTCATACATGGAGAAATAAGTAGCACAAACAAGAACTTCATAGCTCACCTTGAATTGGTGGATGATATTTAAATAAGAAGAAATGCTAACAAAATCCACCCAAAAAGCATTGGACAATCCTACATGCAACATCATGGTTCTAGCCCTAGCCCCTTTTGTCAGCGTTGTGTCCACAAAATGAGCTTCTCTAATAACAGACTACAAGAACTACTGGGTCTATAAAAGAAAAGTAATGCCACACTCAGATAAAACTAACTTTAACTAGTTTTTTTTTTCGTTCTTCTACTCAAGATTGATGTGTAGATTTCATCCATTTCTTTTGATTGTCATATAAAGTGGTGAAATGTGGAATAAAAAAATTTAATATTAAGTATGGATCGATTTGAGTGGTGCAGCATTACTCTTAAAGATATTTGAAACAGAAAATGATATTTTAACATAAAAAACAAAGCAACCGTTGCGATCAAGCCACGTCTAACCCTGCACAGGATTCCTTAATGACTACACGTAAATAAATGCAACGTTTGAGTTAAGTTAGTAACGCCAAGAGCAGCAATCATGCGCTCAACGTAGCTGAACTAAATGCAGAACGTCAGATTTTCATCAATCATAGTTGGGCCAGGAAAAACCTAATCAAAGAATACATTTACACCTGAGCAAGAGAAATCAAATTAAGTTTAAAAAAAAAACATTTTTAAAAGCCACCTGTTCATCACAAAGAGTGGGAGAGCAAGCAAAACAGCAATAGCTAAACACTCCAACTTCTCTAGATCTTGGTCTCATGCCTCCATCTTCCGACGCTTTGCTACTGCTCGATCCCATCGCCCAAGAATCCCCAATGTAGCTTCAATCACGTAATGCTTCTTTCCTCAACACCAGAACAACTCTCAAACCCTAAAAATCTGTCCCCCAGAAAACGGAATAAGAACAGGAAGATATCGAGGATATGCCACTGGCTTTTCTCGACTAAAAAAAATTACATCAAGAAATGGAAGGAAGAATACAGACGATCGGCAAGCGGTTAAGACACCGTAGGTGGGTTTAGGGCTTTTTTACTTCAATGATTTCTAATTCAGAGAAAGAGGGAGCGAGAGTGGTATGGGAGGCAGTGAAGTACACCGTTCTTTTTGAATCAGAGTGGGGTGCTGGAGGGGGACAGGTTACAGAGCTCTCCGCGCTAGCAATGGCGATGCGTTGGCCAGATCTGAGTGCGATCCGGTGCACGACTTCAGCCATAGGACAGCAAGCATCAATGCTATCGCCAATCTATAATCCCCATTAATCAATACTCTTAATAAATGAATCAATATTATTTATTATTTATTTATTTTAATTGGCCAATTTAAAATAGAGCTAAATTTTATTTAATTTGTGGATTTGTTTGAAGAGTGTAGCAATACTTATATGGGAAACAAATAAGAATAAATATTATATGAGGGATAAGAATAAATATTCTAAAGAGCTCATGTAGATCTCACATGCAATTAATAAAATAATTTTGTGCATCCATCCAATGCTCTTCATGTTCTCCTGATTTCCCACAAAGTTATTTTTTAAGGTTTTTGTTATTATATTATCCTAAAAATTGTTATCAATTAAAATACTTATGTTCTATTCAAAGCAGTGATTGATGGCAAGTAGAATGTAAATGAGTTCAAATATTATTGGTATATCATCATATTCTATTACGCGGTGTGTTTGATTGCGAGTGCAATTTATTAGGGTATTAAATCTTAAAAGTTATTTGATTATGTAATTGTTATATCTAGTTGAATTCTGATAAATTATTTGGTTTTTTAATTAAAAATTGAGGGAAATAAAGCAAAAATTCCCTTAAAATTTTAAAAATTATGATGTTTTATGAGTTATGATAAAATCACATGACCTAAGAATTCAATTAGTAAAACCCACAACAAAAGTTTCACTAAGTTTGTAATGGTAAAGTACCTTGTGTGAATGATAGAAGATGATATGGGATTGAATAATGGAATAGGATAAAAGGGTGCAAAAAGGTAAAAGGGAAAATGGTTTGGAGATGAAGTGGTGAATTCTGATATTGAAGAAAGAAATTGATAAGGTTGTCATCCTTATTTTGAATGATGAGAATTTTTGAATGTTTGAATGAACAAATTGGAAAATATAATCTGCCAAGAGTTTACAAAAGAGAAGGTGATTAATAGATTAACTAACTACCTGACATAGGAACCACTCAAGGTATGCGAAAGACATGAAAGGGCCTAAAAAAAAATCGATCTATGATATTGTTGAGATATCTCGAGACAAGAACATTGTTGCTAAGTGGATTTATATATGAGAAGAGAACTTGAGAATGGTTCTTGAGAAATACTTAAGAACCATGCACCAAGCACAAAAGAGTTAGAACCAGCAAGTAACATCCTAGAAGGTGATTGATAGACAAGCTAGCTTTGGACCTGAGAAGATATTGCACATTAGTGATGATATTATGGTAATGTTATTTTTCTATTGAGGTGTCAATGTGGTGTCAAGTCTCATAACTTTCTTTTGATTTTGATTTTGCACCATAACATATTAAATGTGGTCCAAATTGTAACTAACATTCTTTCTCTATAAAGGGAAGTAAGAGAAGGGTTAATGTCTTAGTATTTATTGTCTTTGTCTTTAGAGAGTGACTATTGTGCCTTGGGTTATATATATGACCTAAGATAAACAAATGCTATTAGAATACTAACAAGAATGGGGATTCATGAGAGAGAACCTCCCTCCTATTTTTCCATGTCATCCATTAATGAATTTCAGTGCTTAATGTCTTTCTTCACAATGACTCACTCTATTTGGCCTCCTTTACATGACGACTCATGAATTAAGTTTGGTATAAGGGTGGTAGGTTCAAAGAGAACACTAACTCATGGTGTTGATGAAGAGTGTCTATAAGAAGATATGAGAATCATTCCCTAGAATAAACCTTAAAATAATAGTCAAAGGAAAGTCATGATGTTGACCAATTAAGGAGAAAACCTAATAACTTGGCAAATTACATTGCGATTCTTAAATACTAGATGGTTGTAATGATGGAGATGTCAAACAAACTGAGTCATGTGCATCAAGGTTAGATCAAGAATCATAAAAATTGTGCTTAAAAAGGATTTCATCATTAAATTTGTTACAAATTGTGAGTTCTATAGACAAGAAGATGATTTAGAAGCTGAGGATCTTAAGATTTCTTTTATAAGGCGACTTCCATTTTTTGAAAATTTTAATTTCCAATTAATACTTGGTTTTGCTTAACTCAAGTTACTCTCACTCACTTTATTAAGTTAGCCATCCTCAATTTACTTGCTTATACATTTGATTGAGTATATAACCACATTGCCTTAATCTTTTGCGCTAGCTCAACTTGTCACCTGGCCAATGTACATATAGGACATCTAAACTCAATCCTTATTATGATTGACCCTTTTAGAGCTAGAGATAAGCATTCCTCAGCTTAAGGTCTTCTAGATAATCCATTTAGGATTATTCTAGTCTTTGAATATCCCTAGGTATTCTTTTAATTAGCCCAATAAAATTTCCAATTGAGTTCATAGATTAGGCTAATTAGGCTTAACCATAGATTTACCAATATGACCCAATTAAATTTGACTACCAATAGGATGCACCTTAAATTTTAAAGCAATACAGTGAATTTGATCATTTAACTCAAGTTTAACCAAAGTAAACCCTAGCTCAAAGCTAACTTGAGCTTTAACGTGATCCAATGGGTTAATTAGGGATGTAATTCACTAATAAGAGTTTTAATGATCACAAATAATATTCAGTTGAAATGATTTTAAATTAATTTAGCTTTGTCCATGGCTTAGTTTTAACAATAATAGGCATTCACTATTTAAAGATGCAGGTGTTATGCACCATTAATTCTATAATATATTGGACTCGATTGGAGATTTTAGCTCAAGAAAAAAATGTCAAGCTTCACACCTAACAGGCTAAAGTCTTAGGATGAACTACATGCAATCTGGATTGAGAGTTATATAAGTAAAATTTTAGAGATATATTTTAATATTATTTTAGTCATACTTTTAAGTAAAGAAATTGGTAAAGAAATCAATACATAGGCATAAGTGGATTTTATATATAAAAAAAAATTATTAATATAAATTGATCAAAATAGATCGTATTATATGATGTTTATTATATTCTATTATATGATTTGCACTAAAATTTTAGAATTCGATCAAACCAATTTGCATCAATTGATGGATTTTTAAATTAATATCTATGAATTAATTGTACAATACAATTTATATTACAACATAATATCATAATTAAGCTCAAATTAAATTCAGAGTATAATATTTTTCTTAGTTAGATTAATTCAAATATTAAATTATTCACACTACATGACTTGTTTCCTAATTTAATCTAGTTAAGCAATGTGAATTAATGGATAAATTAATACATATCAGACTTAATTGATCATATTGTACAATGTGAATTAGATCATGCAATCAACTTGAAATCAATTTGTAATATACGAATCAATCTATACTAATTGTACTACATGATGAGCATATTGTGTTATACGATCCCCATGACTTTTATTATTAGCCTTTTTTATGGTTTTGTTTTAAATTACTTGATATAAACACTATAAAAATCCTATAACGTGAAAAAGGCTAGAAATAGTAAAAGAAAGAAAAGTGAGGGATTTGCTTTTGGGAGGCATCCTTTACCTTTTCGTTTTGTAAATTTTAAAATAAGAGATCTTATTGTGAGAGTATGCTACTTGGTTGTTTCCCCTTTATTCTTTCACCTCATTCCTTTGATAGGTTTTATGGCTTTTTTGGAGTTTTTTGTTATGATTATATGGCATCTTTGAGAACTTGAAAGGCACTTTGTTTCTTTGGTTGATTAGTTAGTGAGCTAGAGTAGCAATTTTCTTGCTTAGAGTAGAAAAGGGTGTAGGGTTTCTCCATTAAATGTTAAGGAGAGAAGTTTCTCTGAGTTATATTTGTTGAAGGAATTATTATTAGAATGATTGGGAAGAAGACTCAAGGAATGGATGTAGGCCAGTAGGATCGAACCATTATAAATCAATTTACACCCCTATTTTTGCTTGCTTTTACTTATACCTTTTCTTTTGACCACATGATATTTCTCATCAATATTATTCATTGATGTATTAGTGGATGATGATGATGATTTACTTGGCATAAATATGAGATAGGGAAGTTTTCATATGTATACCACTCTTGTAATACCTACTAAAGCCAAGCATAGTTGCACCTGTTTTGATCATATATGGTAAAGGTAATGTAACAAAATTTCTACATTAACACCTCTTGCATGTGCCTATGAGTGTTATGCATGTATGTGAATATATGGATTTATTCTAACGTGTATCTCCGGGGTCTGTGTGCATGAATAAAAAATCTAAATTTTTTTCTCGGGAGCGTTTCAATGCTATATTTGGGTGTTACGACACTAAGCTCTAAGGTTTGTTAGCATTGCGATTGTGTTGTCAGAAGCGCTATGACGCTGAGTTAAATTTTTATGAAAAATATCAATTTTTTACTTCATTCTCATTTTTATAAAACCAACCACTACCAACTATTTAGAGAGGGGGGATTTCTAGTTAGAGAAAGCTAATTTCGGGTGAGTTCAGTCCATTTTCTGTTATCAACACAGTTTAAAAAGTTATCTAGATTAAGGTAGGTTGCATTTTGACAAACTTATTTTTTAAAAATACAAAAGTTTTATTGTGTTACCTATACTTGAAAGGGCAAGAAATTTTGAATATTTGATAGGCCAAATTATAAAAAGGATCACGTTTAATGTCTAAATATGCATAAAGAGCGTCAATAAATTTTTTTTTAAAAAGGAGTGAAAACGGAGGGCGGAAATCTGATTTCTATAGAAACCGGATTATCAAAATCCGGTTTCCTTATATTAATCCCGGTTTCCATTGATTAAAGCCGTATTAAACTCTTATTATCACGTATCAGCATGCTTAAGCACGGGTTTGCGGTGTTAGTGAAGAAATCAGATTTTTGCATTCCGGTTTCTATATTAAATTATTTCTTGCCTATATCCTGTAAAATTAGCTTGTCTGCCCCGTCAATTATGCCTGGATTTTTCTCCTCAATTTTCACGCGGGGCTCGCCATTATCTCCTCCATTTCCAAGCCGGAATCATTGTTGGCGTGCCCGTGATCCACTAAATTCTGCTCCCGTAAAATTCGCTCGTCTTTCTTATAACTTTTGCCACCCCGACCTCTATAAATTAGGAAGAATTAGAAGGTTTTGGGTGCTAGAAAAATTCAAACATTATTTTGAAGAAGCATATCAAAGTTTGAAAGGTTAGTTTGTTTTCCTTAATTATAAATTTTTTATTTTTTTTTAATGTTATGTTGTTAAATTTTTTATATTTGTTATTTTTTGTAATAATCATAATCAAAAGAATGAATTTGTTTCCTTTAAAAAAAATTGTAGATGTTTACAATATACATTAGATATGTTAATATTGTGTTTGATTTGAATTTTTTAGAAATATTTGTTCATGATTTAGTTGACAGTTGTGACAAAAAGTCTTATATATGACCTTAAATTTTATTGATCAATCATTTAGTATTAATTTCTTTAGAGAACAATGCTATTGGATTAGTGGAAGAGAAAGTTATTGTGAACGATAATAAAAAAATTATGATATTTAAAAATTTTATAGAATGTAAATTTATAAAGACATAATGTTTTAGTATATTTTTCTTAATGTCGTCTTAGAAAATATTATCAAAATAATAAAAGTAGAATTTTAGATTTAAAATCATATCTTATTAAAACAATTAAACCATAAACCAAGAAAATTATTCCTATCCAAAAAAAAAAAAAAAAACAGTGATGATTTTTATTTTTATGTAAAGTTAAGAAATCATACATCCAATGCCAAATTCCTTTTAGAAGGTGATAGAAACACTAAATTTTTTCATGCTTTAGCTAACAAGAAGAATACTAGAAGTCATATTCACAAGATTATTGATACGAATGGCACTGCTCTTACTACTGATGATTCTATTTGTAATTCTGCTGTTCACTATTTTCAGCATATCTTTAACTCCTCTACTGATTGCATGCCCATCACTAACCCGCATTTAATTCCAAACATTATTACTCAAGTCGACAATGATATGCTTTGCCAAATTCCTACTGAAGATGAAATTTTTAATGTTATTAAAGATCTTAATAGCAATGCTGTTGCGGGTCCTGATGGGTATACTACTAGATTTTTTCAAGATAATTGGGTGATCATTAAGGATGATGTGATTAATGCTGTGGAGGACTTTTTTGCGGGTAACTCTTACCCTAAATTTTTCTCTTCTACTTATATTGTTCTTATTCCTAAAAAAGAGGGCCCCAATCAATGGCAAGACTTTAGACCTATTAGCTTATGCACTTTCTTAATAAATTGAATTCTAAAATCATTGCTTCGAGATTAATTAATATTATGCCTAATATTATTTCTCTTAATCAGACCGGCTATGTGAAAGGTAGAAGCATTTTTGATAATGTTTTGTTAGCTCAAGAAATTACTCATGATATTAATGTTAAAGTTAAAGGTGGTAATGTGATTTTTAAACTTGATGTGTCTAAAGCTTATGATAATATCAATTGGAATTTCCTTTACAAAGTTCTTTCTCTTTTTGGCTTCAATAACTCTTTCATTTCTCTTATCAAGAATAGCATTGAAAACTGTTATTTCTCTGTGATCATCAATGGCAAGAACAATGGTTTTTTCAAGTCTTCCAAAGGTTTAAGACAAGGTGATACGATGTCTCCTGCCCTCTTTATTATTGCCATGGAATACCTTTCAAGAGGTTTAAATGATTTATACTTGAGAAATCCTATGCTTAATTTTTGTACTATTAGAGGTTTTCCCATTACGCATCTTAGCTTTGCTGATGATTTCATTTTATTCACTAATGGTTCTATCAACAACGTATCTTTATTGCTTAATTTCTTAGTTAGCTTTTATAATCAAAGTGGTTTATCGATTAACAAAGAGAAAAGCACCTTTATTGTTGGCAAGTCCATTAATCATCATAGAACTAATGCTATTCAGAATATTTGTGGTTTTCAACACAAAGCACTGCCCATTACCTACCTTGGAACTCCCATCTATAAAGGTAAAAAAAGGATTTTCCTTTTTGACAATATCTTCTCGAAAATTGAAAAGAAGCTGAATAATTAGTCGTCAAATTTCTTATCTTATGGTGGTAGGCTCACTTTGATCAAGTCTGTTTTAAACTCTATGCCTATTTATATTTTTCATACTTTACTTCCCTCTAATTACACTTGTGCTAAACTTGAAAGGATTTTGAACAAATTTTTTTGGGGCTCTACTTTTAACAATAAGGGCATCCATTGGTCTACCTGGGACAAGAATTGTGGTACTTTATCTGAGGGTGGACTTGGTTGCAAATCCTTATCTGACACTGCCAAAGCTTTCTCTTTTAAACTTTGGTTCTCTTTTAGATCCAACTTAAGCTTATGGGCCCGCTACATGAATACTAAATACTGCTCCAACATTCATCCTTCTTTATGCTTTCATAGAAACACTGACTCTTTCGTTTGGAAGAGACTTTGCAATATTAAATGGGAGGCTGAGCAGTACATTCAATGGGGTCTTGGGAAAGGTGACATTTATTTTTGGCAAGATAAGTGGCTTGATTGCACTTCTATTGATAGTTTACTCAACACCTGTTCTTTAAGTAATATTAAAGTTGCTCATTTTTTTAATAATGATGGTTGGGATATTACTAAACTTTTGGAGATGATTCCTCAGTACATTGTTGATAAAATCTTAGAGATTCCTCTTCAACATAATGATAAAGACGTGATCTTATTTTCCCTTTCCTCTTCTGGTAAATTTATTTTGAAAAATACTTGGGATGCTTTCAGAACTCACAAGGAAAGCTCGACTTTATATTCGGACATTTGGAATGCAAATTTTCCTTTATCCTATTCTGTGTTAAGTTGGAGATGTATCAAAGGTTACATTCCTGTTGATGTTAGGCTTCAATCGAAAGGTTTTCAACTCTCTTCTAAATGTTTGTGCTGCTCGAATGTTGAAAGCATTGATCACTTATTTGTCTCTGGTGTTATTGCTGAAAAAATTTGGCATGTCTTTAACAACATTGCTAATAAACCTTCTATTACTATGGATGATAACGTTGTTTCCGTTTTCAAAAATTGGTTTCATAATTATAAAGGTCATATTTTAAACCTGATTCCTATTCTTATTGTGTGGTATATTTGGCAAGCTCGCAATAAGGCCAAGCACAATGGTATTAATATGGTTGCTGATACCATCATTTCTAATGTTAAGCACAAAATCCTTCAAATGCACGCTCATAAACTCCTCTCTAAAAAACATTTTAAAGGTTGCCGTTATTTAGCTGATTACCTCGGTCTTACCTTCTCAGATATTCATGTTAATTCTGCCGACAAAATTGTAAGATGGATTAAACCAAAGCCCCCTTACGTTAAACTTAATACTGATGGTTCTTATAGCCCTGTTAATGCTGGTGCTGGTGGTATTATTCGTGATGATATTGGTAATGTTCTGGCTACTTTTTCTGAACCTATTTGCTACAATTCTGCTATTCAAGCCGAGCTCTATGCCCTTTTTGTTGGTCTAAAAATTTGCTCTAACAGGGGTTTTACCTTCATCTGGATTGAGGTTGATTCTATGCTCTTAATTCAAATTGTTAATAATAAGGTGCCAGGCAATCCGAATTGTTTTTATCTTATTAGGAAAATTAAGATGTTCCTTTCTAATGTCAACTTTTATATCTCTCATAATTTTCGTGAAGCTAATACTTGTGTTGATTGGTTAGCTGAGAAAGGCTGCAATATTTCTCATTATGTTGAGTTTAATCCTTCTGATTTGAATCCTACTTTACAATCTTTGATCAATTTAGATAACACTGGCTTACCCTATATTCGGCATGGTAGTTGAGATTTGGATTCTTCCTTTTACCTGGAATCTGCTGGTCATTCCTTTACTGCCCTGTTTTTTGGACTCTGTTTCTGATTTGAAATTTATTTCTCTGTTTACATTTTATAATGTGCTTTGCTGGCTTCGTCTTAATTTAAGGACTATAAATTTTCCTTACCATGCAATTCATTTAACTGATCCTGCTTTTCTTGCTGTCCACTTACGGTTGTGCTTAAACCATTTGCATTGTAGCATTATGAATCCAACCTTGAATCCCTTGCACCTTTGCTGTGTGATTTATGGTTTTTGTTTGCTGCAGCTGAGCTATATGTGTAATACCCATTTTCGCTGTAGCTGGGGTATTTGTTTTATGCTGGATGTTCTCTCTAACCTGTACAATTCGACTATTTATATGGGCAATAGTTTTTTCTGTATTAGCTTCAAAGCTGCTGATGTCTATTATCTGAATTTCTTCACTGATGTGTTAAATTGTTTATCTCCTTTTTGGGTTTTTTGGAGGGTTCTTTACAGATGTTTTTCCAATCTTTCTTTTATGATCTTAGACCCTCAGGTATGTTATTTTGGTTCTCTTTTTGTGCTGTATTCCCTTTTGTCTCTCCTTTTTTGCAGGAAGCCTTTTCTTAACGAGTATCTTTTGAGCTTCATTTTTTGGGTGCTGAGTGATTTCAGCCCTTATCCTCAGGTATGTTATTTTGGTTCTCTTTTTGTGCTGTATTCCCTTTTGTTTCTCCTTTTTTGCAGGAAGCCTTTTCTTAACGAGTATCTTTTTGAGCTTCATTTTTTGGGTGCTGAGTGATTTCAGCCCTTGTCTTTTTATTTACAATTATTGTAATTTTAGATTGAGGAACCACAGGCTCATAGGTCTTTTTTACTTTTTCCTTGTAGCTCATTCGAGCATTAGCGAGCTAGTGGATCCTTTTAAGGACATTGTAACCTCTTTTTTGAAATTAACACGTAGGCCCCTCCGCGGGTTTTAACCAAAAAAAAAAAAATACAGAGAATCCCGTTAAACTTATTTTGTATAGATGTTCATTAATTAGTTAAAAAGATATCACAGATATTTAATAAGAAATATTAAAGAAAATATATATTAATTAAATATATTAGATACAATTGAATAAGTGTGTTATATAAATAAAATAGAAATTATTATTATAATATGAATAAAAATAATTATATGAACAAATAATATAATGTATATCATTTCATTATATATTATATTGACCCAAAAATATATATTCATAAAATATACTTAATAATAAAATATAGAAAGAAATTTATATTATAATAGTATCAAAAACTAATAAAGAAGAATAAATATAAGTATAGTATGTACAGTATAAAGAATTAATTTCATTATGATATTTAATTAATAATAAATGTTAAATTTGATTATAAAAGATTTGAAAATGAAATAAAAATAGATATACCACAAAACTTGTGTTGTTGCTTAATGATAATTACACTGTTTGATCTTCTTTGTCATTCATCGTCTTCTGATTTTATCAATTGTTCTTGTTGATATTTGATAGTTATTGAAACTTGTTGTTGCATGTCTCTTAGCCTAATGAATGCCTGAAGGTAAATGAAGGCAATAAAACAAGTGTAAATAAACTTAGCCCAAGTTGTATGTTGCTCAGTGGCTGGATTGACTGACGAAATCGATGAGTGCAAATAGATAGAAATATGTGAAATCTTATCTGTGCTATCAATATTTATTTTGAGAATGATGAGCAATAAATCATAAAATCTGTTACTATGGATAGCTTTTCAATTTGAATCTTCCTAGCCACTATAATTGTATTAATTCTAGTACTTTTTCATTGATTACAAATATAATTTTGACATGGTGATTTAAAGAAAATAGTCATGACGAAGACCTATTGAATCGTTTGATGTCTTGTATAGGGCCTACCCCTTCCAACGTCAATCTCATTAATGTCACGTTTCATTCTATATTATGATGGTTATCTAAACATTACGAAGGATTCTATCCCTTCGTATACTGGTGGAAGGAATCATCCGATTGAAATAAATGAGAATATTACACTTCAAGAATTACATGATCGAATTATTCAAGTATTACACCATGATAATGAAACATGTCGGGTTGACCTTGTATGTCGTCTTCCTAATAATGGAGGATATACAGCAATTCAAGTGACTGATGATGAAATATGTGAGTTCGTACTTAATGAAGCTCGAAGGAGGATTTTACTTCTTTATGTTCAATTTGAATAAGTTCATAGGCGAGGCATAAGCCTGACTTATCACCACCGTTCTTCTTATCAAGAACCAATACTATCTTTCCATGCAGAAAGGTTCGTACAAACCAAACATTCATTTGCTGAAACTCAATTTTTTTTCTATTTACATTAATATGCTATAATTTAAGCTTCACTATTATATTTAATTTGTGTTATAGGCCCACTATAGTACCTACTATTATAGATGAACCTCGCCGCTTTAGTGTTTACGAACGTTCAACACAAAATGAACCAATAAGTGTCCGTCGCTTAAGTATGAGTGAGCGTCCATCTAGTGCACCGACATTTCACCTCCACCAACAAAGTCAACTACTTCTACAGGAACATGAGGGTGAAGGCACACCAATAGCTTACGATGGACAACGGAAGTAGTGAGAGCTCAAGTGGAACGCCTGCAGGTGATGACATAAATCTAATTGTATAAGAATTTGATGCATCATTGCCTGGGCATGATTTGGTCCGTGACCATGCATTTCGTCACCAAGCTGACTTAGGTGCTCAAATCATATAATGTCTAGAGGCCATCGCAACTATAACTTGAAGTTCATCTCTTACTACATCACTACTATTCTTTGTCAATAAATACTTGAAACCATGTGAGATCATCGCTCGGATGGAGTCTAAATTTGATATTAAGATCCCTTATATCAAGGCTTGGGATGCCCGTATGAAGGCCATTAAATCAGTATTTGGTAGTTTTGAGGAGTCTTATTCCTCACTACATCAGTTCCTTCAGGCCATTAGACTTGCACTTCCAGGATCAGTTCATCGCATACAAGTTATTGGAAACAATCGATTCAAGTCAGTGTTTTGGGCATTCGGTCCAACGATAGAGGGATGGAAATTCTGTCGTCCGGTTCTTATTTTGGATGGGACATTTATATTGGGTAAGTATAGGGAGACTCTATTAGCCGCAGTTGGTATTGATGGGAATGGTGGCTTATATCCCCTCGCATTTGATATTGTGGAGGCTGAGTCAAATGAGACATGGGTCTGATTTTTGCAATTGCTACATGACCTTATTCCAGTAGTCCCAAGACGACAAGATATCTGTTTTGTATCTGACAAACACTTTGGAATAGTGAGAGGGTATCGAGAAGTTTTCCCTCATGCAGCACACCAACACTGCTTACGTCATCTTAGAGAGAACTTTAAGAAATTCATTCGACGTATTGGAGTTACATACTTAAATAGTGTTTGTGAGAAAATGTACTTGGCTGGAAACACAGATGACCTTTCAACATTCAATAGACTAATGTCAGAAATAAATAATATCAAACATGAAGCACATCAATGGTTGGTTGAGAGAGACATTAATAAGTGGAGCTTTTTGCATGATAGTACGTGGGTGTCGTTACGGAATCATGACGGTGAATGCTTCAGAGTGTTTCAATGGGGTGTTAAGATGTGCTCTTGGCCTGCCCATCCAGGGTTTAATCACATCAATTTAATACAACCTCATTTCACTATTCAATAAGCATTCAACTGATGTAAGCACATGGCTTGATGGTGGAGACTCGTTGTTTACCCCCCAAATAAGGAGCTCGTTAGACCGATACGAGCATGAATCACGTCGCTGTCCAGCCCCAATTTACTACAACCTCATTTCACCATTCAATAAGAATTTATCATTAATTCAAATTCATTTTCAGATGATGAGTTTTGTTAAATCAATTCTATTAATTAACGGTTTATTAAAAAAATTACAATATAAGAAATCGGACTTCTATAATCTGATTTCTACAGAAACTAGATTTTGTAGGTCCGATTTCTTTCGAACTGCATTTTAAAAATACAGTTTCAATAAACCGTAATTTCATCCTCCGTGTTTGCTCCTTTTTAAAATTTTTCGCCCATTATGATCCTTTAGCTTATAATCAAGTCAAATACGCTCCTTTTCAAAATTTGGCCTATTTGATATGTGTTAAGCATTGTGAGTCATAATGATTTATTTTTTGATAAGCTAACATATGGAATTATAAGGGCATGAATTTTGATATATGTTTCTGATGACATTTAGATGGGTGTGACAGAAATAAATCAAGTATAAGAAATGTATTTAACTGAATATTAGAAATATTTTAGTCCTGTATGAAACATGATAAATGTTAAAGTTAAGTTCAAGTAGAACAACTTTGATAACAAGCATTTTACGATGCATTTGAAAATCTATGTGAACATGGCTCCACAATTATGAGTAATAACTTTAGAAGAAAGTTAACACTGAAACCCTAGAAAATAATATTATGTTAGCACTCTATTTTTTTAAAAAAGTTATTATATTTTCAATTAAGCATTTAGTATTTTAATATGAATATTGATATCTATGATGGGCAACATAGGTTGAATGGGGATAGGGGGGTCCCAATCAGGAGCAATTATTATGTCCGGTCATCGAATGTGTTCAAAGACCAATAACCACGCGCCACGTCACCTAAAACTCGATATTGAAGACTCGGTATACATTCGGATTTCACCAGACGTAATAATTGCTCCTCAATCAGAGGTTATGATGTCCCAAAATGTAAATAATTGTGAGCGTTTCGTTAAAGCCATTTAGAGAACTCTACTGCCTTCATCAATTTCCTTATATTTTTTTTTATAAAAGAAATAAAGGGTTGTGTAAGAGAAATAATCGTTGACTTTTCACTGCAATTAAATCATTGGAAAATTTGTGTGTTTTTGTGCGTTGTCGGATAGTTTAATTTGTACAAAATATTTATGGAATAGTATAAATTAATATATTGTGCATAACAATATATAGCTAATATATCAATAAATTAATATCCTACTTGTATTCAAGATGACTAAAACTCTAATTTATTTAACAAGAGCCCTATTGAACATATATTTCAAAATCACACATTACGCCATTTTTGACTTAGCAAATCCAAGGAAGAGGAAACAAGAAGTGTAAAAGGAAAATTTACATTATTTTATTTTTCGAAGAAAGACCCAAAAATGATCTGACATGAAGATATTGAACTTGAATCAAATTTGTTATCAAACGTGATGAGAACCTCAACCCAAACACGATTCTACTAAATCTGAACTTGATGATCTGAAATGACACAGAAAAATATATATGTCGTGGTTGATCAACGTTAACCCAAAACACTCAATCATAAAATAATAATTAAATTAAAATTTAATATGAGATTTTCAAGAGAAAAAAAGAAGAATGAAACTGCGATTCATTATTTTTTAGATTATCTTAAAAAAAAAAATTTTGAACCACTCAAGCTGATTTAAACCCCTTAAATCTTACGTAGAGATATGTCCGGATATCCATTTAAAATTTGACATGTGTATTGTACGTTTTTGATTTATTTTTTTCTTTTTATATTTAATGTGTGAGCGAAATTTTAAGCTAAGCGCACCAAAGACAGAGAAAAAGCGCAACAAAAGAGCAGTCAAAGCTCAACAAAAGTGCAACTAAAACGTAGATAAAGTGCAGTAAAAAAACGCAACAAAAGAGCAGTCAAAACACAATTAAAGTGCAACTAAAATATAGTTAAAACACAGATAAAACGTACAAAAAAGCACAACAATAGTGCACTCCACGTGTCAAATTTTAAGTGGATGTCCAGACGTATCTCTAAGTCCGGTGTCCGCACCTAATAGTTTTCCCCCTTGCACTGGGTTTGACTATGTATGAAGATCCTTTGCCAACATTTGACCAATTCTCCTAATAATAGGATATGGTCAAATAAATAGTTAAATATCATTTCCTTAAACCGGCCGTTGACCTACACATATGAAAATTTGTATGTATGCTCACTCCAAATAAAGCAAGCAGACGGCATAAGCATATATATATATATATATGATAAAAGAAGGCAGAGAGCTGAAGCAGAAGCTGGAGAAGAATGGAGAACGTTTTTGCGAGGTCTACTAGCAGAGGATCGAGCAATAGAAGCTTCAGGCATGCACAAGAGGGTATTTCACCACGGAGCCTTCCAAGTTACACCCGGCTTGGATCAGGAATTTACAAATTTGCCACGGTTGACGACAAAGCGGCTGGCGACCGTAAAGTCGGTGATGCTGAGCAGCGGGACTTTACTCGTGAAGCCATGGAGGTGGAGGAGAAGGTGCTTAGGAATCGCAGCGAAAAGTAAGCTTTTTTTTTTTTTTGAAAAAAAAAATTTGTGTGATATATATATATATATATATATATATAATTTCTTATTTTTAAAATGATATTTTGACCCTTTCGGAAAAAATAAAATAAAATCTTGAGCTGTGTGTTTCAAACAATCATGGAGTGGAAAAAGCCTGAAATTGGAGCTATTAAATTATCAATGCTATAAGATAACTATTTTCTACTATAAAATGATGGATTTAAATATCTCCATTAATTATCAATCCTCTTGTATGACTTAATTTGCTTTTTTTTCCCCTCAAAATCATTTAAAAATATAATGGTTTTGAATGAGATAATTAGGATTAATCATAGTCATTCAAAATGAATTGGATAATTGGTATATATGTTAATACGTACTCTATATATTTTGATAAGAAAATTATATATATTTGTCATATAAATTTGATAAAATATTCATCTATTTTGTGTAGGGGTAGACTTTCATTACCGACCGTTGAGGTGAGGTTCGAGCACCTTACTGTGGAGACCGAGTGTCACCTAGGAAGAAGAGCTCTACCTACACTTATTAATGCCACACAAAATATGATTGAGTCAACATTGGGCGCAATTGGTATAAGACTCGCAAAGCGAACTCGGCTTCATATTCTCAATAATATCTCAGGTGTAATCAAGCCATCAAGGTAAGCATTTTTTTGTGTGTAAAAAAGTCCAATCGTGTTATTTCCATTTTAAGTTTAAACTAGCTTGATTATTCATTAAGTTCGACTCGAGCTTAATTCTATGAGATCATCTAGTCAACTAACAAGCTAACTTATTAATTCATAAAAGAGAGAAGATGATTATAATTTAACTAGCAAGATAACAAAGGTAAATGAAACTTTTAATTACTTTTAAAAACTTTATAGTTAAAAGTCTAAAATTCTAACATAGTTACTCATGAGTTGATCATAATTAAGTTGGTTAGAGATGATTAAAAGTTGATTTGTAGCTATTTATCAAATTTAGTCTGAAGTGAATAATTAATGAGATCACTAAGGCTTCGTTTGGGACGGCTTTCTTACTGCTTCTTAAAGCAGTTTTTTAGTAAAAAAAAATTAATTTTTTTATTCTAGAAAGCTGCTTCAAGAAGCAGTAAGAAAGCCGTCCTAAACCAAGTCTAAATGCCTGTTCTAAGTGAATGAATGTTGTAGGTTGACGCTTCTGTTGGGGCCTCCCTCTTCTGGGAAGACCACACTTTTGAAAGCCTTGGCAGGAAGATTAGATCCCACCCTCAAGGTTTGTTATAATGCAAATCACAATTTATTTATTAAAAAAAAATCGTAATTATCGTTTCTTAATTACGAGTTTATACTGTTTAATTATGTTTAAGAACTGATTAATATATGTTTTAAGGTTGGTGGAATGGTCACATACAATGGGCATAAAATGGAGGAATTTGTGGTTCAAAAAACATCAGCATATATTAGTCAAAATAACATACACACTCCAGAATTAACTGTAAGAGAGACCTTGGATTTTGCTGCTAGATGTCATGGCGTTAGCGATCGTTATGGTTGGCATTTATTTACTGCATTTTTATTTATTTTTCGTTAATTTTTTCAACAACTAAATGCAACAAGGCCTAAAAAGCTTGAGGGAATTTTATTGCAGAGCTTCTATCAAGGCTTGTGAAAAGAGAGAAAGATGCGAGCATTTCTCCAAGTGCCAAAGTTGATTTCATCATGAAGGCAGGTTTTCTTCCTCTATATGATTTTAATTTTTTTTTTTAGAAATTTAATTTTAAGCGGAAATTAACTTAAAACATATTATATATCCTAGCTATATACGAGGGTTCTATAAATTTTGGCCGAACAAATTAATTTAGATACAGTAATCTTGTATCTCTAAAAATAATTAAGATGTTTCATATCTTCATTAAGTTGAGAAAATTTTAAAAATAATATATAATACTTCTGCTGAGTATTATTGCATGCTTAAGTAATAAGTGAAAAGACCCTAAAAAAGATTCGCTGTTTGTTTAGGTTGATCAAAACTTCGTCAATGAGCATCTTTCTGCAATTTTATATATAATCTGGCATGTAGTGCTAGTCGTATCCTCTCTGTTTGCTAAACAAATGTGAATTGATCTGCGTGTGTATATATATATATATAGAGAGAGAGAGAGAGAGAGAGAGAGAGAGAGAGAGAGAGAGATGGGAAAGAGACCATTTCAACTATTTGAAAATTATAGACCATTTTAGCGCAGATGTTATTGAGAAACAAATGTTTTTTATTAAACAAAGTTTTAAAGGAGAAAAAATTTTCTAATGAAACTTTTATATATCATCCAAAAATCCACTCAATCAAGCATGGATTTAAATTTAATCTTTGGGTGTGATACTTTCAAAATTAAATTTAGAATGATCCAAAATCAGATTTATAACAAAACTTATTGAATAAAATGAACTTATCGACAACAAAAGTGATTCAATCTTCAAATCTCACATACTTATGATAAAATTGAGCAACTCGAAGAGATGAAACCAATGAGGTTAATATCACCTACATAGAACATTAATACGACACATAGATTTTGAAAGAACATATTAGGATCAAGGGGGGCAATATAGGCCATCAGATAGAGTGTTTTGGATTTTAACTATATTTACCCCAACCATCTACATGAGGGTGACTTGGGATTTGGATTGGGGACGAGAGAGAAAAGTGAGAGAGCTCGTACGATTTCGAGCTTTGCCTGACCACTACATTGAGCCATCATCATTTGAAAAAAAATAGTTGAACTATTACCATTTAACCATCATCGTCGGATAGCCATTGTAGTTGGACCACCACTAATTTTGTTACCTGCCATAGCCAACTACGTCGATGCATGATCGCCATCACATATAAGGCCAATGTAAGCCATCGACACTATCACCAATGCCCTCAAACTTTTTTTGTCCACCATCATTAAATATGTTGATAGTGCACGACGTTCTTAATAAGATTGATGCATACTATCATCACAGAGGTTAATGCATGCTTGCTTCATCGCTATAAATATTGAAGCATGCCATTGCCTATAAAACAAATCATTTCGTCGACACCAATTTTGTCTACTATTATCAAGACCTCTTGGCCTCTAATTTCCTCTCCTCATAGGAGAATAACCCAACATATAATAAAGGATATCTTAAAGAAAGCTCCCATGCCATAGTGCTCTTTCAACTTTCATTATGAAATGATCTGTTTTATATAATTTATATCTGTTCTACTATAGCAACACCTTTCCAAATTATGAAAATGATACAGCCGACCCCACGTAGTGGGATAAAGGCTTGATGTTGTTGTACTATAGCAACACCTTTCCAAATTATGGAAATGATACATTTATAATCATAGCATATACTAGTGGAATCATCTTAACAGGGTGAAGCCCTATAGTCTTTCTCTCTCTCTCTCTCTCTCTCTCTCTCTCTCTCTCTCTCTCTCTCTCTCTCTCTCTTGAGATTTTCATATAAAAATGTCGATGTCTCCTATAACTCCTCTCTTATCTGTATTTATGCTAGATCGTAGTGCAAAGCTACAATGTTGAATATTTTCCCTCTATTAGTGTAAATGCTCTAACACATAAAAAAACTAATGCTTCACATAAGGATGACATCATCTATGGAAGTTAAAACATTTAATTTTTATTGCTAATGCGATTGTATGTTCAATAAAAATTTTTAGGATTAAAATTTTGAATAGAATATCAAAGTTCATTTAATATTTAAACTTATATATTATATACTGGAATATTTTTGGTGATAACAAGAGTTTTTTTTTTTCATAATGTTGTACAAAAATGTCACATACACATATAATTAAGTTTTGAGCTAGCGACTCATTAGAGACATTAATATTTTTTACATGAGAAATATGAGAAGAGAAAAAGCCCAGGGACTTGCCCAGTTGAAGTGATTCTACTAGTTTGAGTTGTATATTGTAGATGGTTAACTTCCATATAATTGAAAAAAAATTTAATACAATAGAGAAAATGACCTATAGAATATGTTTTCCATTTTAAAAATAAGGAGAGCCTTGAGATGCAAAAGTTAGCATTCATGATATGCTCAATCATTCTATATAAAGAGTGGAGATGGATGATTAGGAATATAAGCATCAACCTTGCTAGTGATGCCCAGAGTTAGCCTTGGTGGGAATTATGGGTGGTAAGAGTGTTGGTAGTTTGTTTGTGCCCAGCTTCTCTCTCTCTCTCTCTCTCTCTCTCTTTCTCTCTCTCTTTCTCTCTCTCTCTCTCTCTCTCTCTCTCTCTCCTAATTAAATCCTTCTTCTTTCTTGATTGCTCGCCCAATGTCCTCAATTTGAGGTTTATAGGGAGTTCTGGGGGTGTTCTAAGGAAATTAGTTGGACAATTTAATTTTTTAGGAAGGGTAATTACATGATATTACAATGGTGATTGAGGGCATCTGTAATGGTGGCGATGATATGCACGACGATGGTGGTGACAATAGGCATTAATGAAAGTGGCAATGGTGGGTATCATGTGTGTTTATGCTTAAAACTCTAGAATTCTCCAAGTTTAAGAGTCCTCTCCTTCAATGTCCTCTATTGGATCCTCAGGAATGTGTAAAAGCATGAAATATTTGTAAATCTTTGGATGGGGCATTCTATTTAATTCAAAAAGAAATCAAAATTGTTTATCGAATTATCAGAGTTGATCTTCTTAATCTAATTAATAATATTGTTTAAATATCTTAGTGCCTTAAATTAAGTGAACTTAGGCTTATCATATTCGTCACATCTAAGCGCTGATTTTGACTATGTATATGTATATTTATGAGTGTTTGTTAACCCATACATTTAAAATGCGTGAAAAGAGTAAAATTGGTGACTGACGATTGGCAGGTGACGCATCTCATAAGTGGTCAAACGACCTCCGATCGCTGGAATGTCAGTGATGCCCAAATATGACTATAATTTTGCTCGACAAAATTTATGTGGAAAAATTGAAGTGGATCCCAAGGCAACGATGCATGAATTTTGAAAAGAAAAGGCACGCAAATCAAGATAAGAATTGCTCAGTTTCATTCTTATGCTTTGTTTCATTCTTAGTCATTTTGTAATAATAATAATAATAATAATATTATTATTATCTATATTGATAATTAAAAATAAATAAATCATACCTTTTATCGCTGCCCGAAATCCTGCTCAAATCCTAGAGAAATTATTCTGTGCGGAGTTCATACGTAGCTCTACATCCATACTCCAAAATAAATCATGATAGGTGGTCTGAAGATGTGGCTATTCAATTGGATTTCATTTTTAATGTTTATCTCCTCTTCCCGATTGACCCTACCTAGAGGTTCAACATCCCATTCAAATTTAGTGTTTCCTCACCTCAAATGCGCAACAACAACAAGACTATGGAGACAAAACCTAAGACGATGGTGACTGGAAGAGGCTTGCGTTGGGTCAGGTTCTCACAAGAGTAGAACTAAGAGAAGGAGAAGAAGCATGTGTGCATGGATGAGTGAATTTTGGGCAGGGGGGGGGGATGTAAGGGGGGGGGGGGGGTGTAGGCGGTTGGATTTTACATGATTAAGAGGGAGTTTTTAGGGTATTTAGGTTTCACATTTTTTTAAAAATATTCTTTGTAATTAATTTTAAATAAAAATTGACAACATTTTAGGATTTACTAGTTCATGATTTAACAACTCAATACCGAGGGACATGGTTGGGTGCAGCCCATGTCTTTCTTGGCTCGTAACAGGTCAGTATACCCGAGATATTTTCTTCCCAAGAATCTAGCATCTTCTTGCTTGATGGTGAAGGGATGCAGATCTCCAGGAATGGAATATTCCTCACCATTACGGGTGTCTTTAATGCATTGGTTCAAGGTGGAAGGCACCATACCATACTCAGCAAAGTTGTTGGGTAAACCACCCACCTATTCTCTTTCACAGTGAAAGGAAATAGATGAATTCCAAGGAATCACGAATGTACTAAAAGAAAAATAGGCGCGAAGCATTTTCGTATGCTTGTCAGGGCTTGGGCTTGTGCTTTCTGCTTATTTTTCCAGCAAGTCTTCAGCTGGAAGATTTTCTCGTATGAGAAAATCACATCCCTTGATCTCAATTCCAGCTATGGTTTCATTAGATATATGACAACTAGAATCCCTTTCCGATCCGGTTCCTCCACAATCGCGGAGAACTTTGGAGCTTGTTCTGAGGAATATGGGGTTCCCTCCTAGGTTCAGTTCATGGGTGCTGAGTTGTGTGCGGACTGTGTTCCGGAAAAAGTAGCCTACTTGACAGAAAGGGTGGGCACTCTCGGCTCGTAGAGCTTTCTTTGTGAAAATGGGTTATTCACTCTGAGCATTCTTCATCAATAATACGAACATTTATCATTTAATTTTTTGTTACACTTTCCTTACCTAGTATCATTTTGGTATAAGAGTGATAGTTTTCAAATTTATGTGAAATATTTTATGTATTTAGTATTATGTTTTGGCTATATTGTTACCATTTTGTGGTACTTTATGCTATTTATTGTGTGTATGCATAGCCAAATCTTCTTTTATGATTTCTTTGATATTTGTGTTTTCTCCCTTTACTATTCACATCTTAATCCACTTCTAAAGTATTTGTTGGGCACTACATACTTTGACATTATAAAGTGTTGGTGCATCTTAGTGTTTAGAGTTTAGGGCTCATTTGATTGCTTGTAGGATAAAATCATGTTTTACAAAGCCATAATTTGGTTTTCGCTCATTTTGAATATGCCATTGAAATCATTTCTTTTTGAATTTTGAGGGATTTTAGAGGTGTTTGTTGAGTTTAAAATCTATATTGACATTGAAATATTGAAAAATCAGTATTTTTCAAAACATGTTTTCTAATTTCAAGCAACCAAATCAGCCTTAATAAGGGTTTGTTTGTTTGAATTTTTGAAGTGCTTTCCATAGCAGAAAGCTGATGTAAGTTTCAATATGAAAGGAAGAGCTTTTTTTTTTAAAATGTATTTAAAAATCTGCTTTCAGAACAAACTTTTGAATCTATTTTATAAAACAACTTTTGCTTCTTTATGAATGTGAGAGTCCAATCAATAGCTTTAATTTATTATATTTCCCAATTATATCTCCATTTGTAGCTTGCACAGTGTTGGCTTCATCTTATGATGTAGGCAGTTTCCTTTCTATTTCTTTATTTCCTTTTTTTTTCTTATATTATTTCACTCTTCTGAGTGCCAATGGTTAATCTTAAGCTTAAAAAAAAAAATTATTTGGATAATTGATGTTTTTCCTAAGTCTTGGATCAAGAGCTTAACACTCATTGAGCTTAAGAAAAGAAAAGTTATGGGGCAGTTTTCTTATTTTCTTGCTAAATGCAGGGGTTGGAAACGTCTTAAACTTTACTCATTGGTTAGGAGAAGATCTTGCATGTCGAGATATTTTATTGAAACTAGAGCCAAAATATAGGCCCATGGATTACCCTAACTAATTTGAAGTCATTTTACTTCTTATAATTTTGTTGACAGCTACTCTACCACTCATTTCTAAAAGCAACTATATATATATATATATATTCATGGTCTCTAAATTTACCTTTCAATATAAGCACTATATCATTGTTATTTAGTTATTATATTTTGAATAATCAAATAGAGACTAATCAACATTCAGTCACACTTTCTTGCCATATGATAAAAAGTCCTTTTCTAGAGTATCATTTATCATGAGTTTAAAGTATTGGCTTAAATTATATGTGGAAAAATCATTTTAAACATTATCAAATAGGGTATATGGAAAAAGTTATGTCTCATTGTCTTGTCATATAACTTCTACATTTGTTTCTTTGTCTCTTCAAGTGGCATTTAAGTATTTGCATGAATGTTCTTAATTTTCTTATAACTGCAAAAGCTTACATCAGAAATAATTTGTTTGCAGATATTGGGTTTGGACGACTGTGATAATATCATTGTAGGAGATATGTTGAGGAGAGGTATTTCAGGTGGGCAGAAGAAGCGGCTAACCACAGGTTCATCCCTTGCATATCCCACTACCCTTTCATACTTTAATTATCTTTAGGACCTGTCATAGTGGTTAAGTATGTGAGCACTATATATTTACATATTAGCAATAACATGCATGTTAATAATAGGATGCTTGAAGCAAATCAGAATTTTGTTACTTTCTTAGTGTTTTGTATAATATTTTCATTTTCATTCAATTAATCTTTGAAAGCCAAATTATGAACAATTGTATAATGTTTTCATTTTTAGTCTAGTTCCTATGTTAGTAGAAGATAGTTTTGCATTTTGAGTTTTAATATATAAAATGATGTGGGATGGTTTGTAGAATATGTTGTGCAAACAATCACAAAAGAAATAACATCACACAACAAAGACACAAAAAAACACAGTGATTTATGTGGTTCAACGAAGATGTCTATGTTCACAGGGAGGGGATGACGATTACTCTAAATTGGAGAACAATTAGGAATTACAATGAGCTCTCTCTTTCTCTTATTAATTCGCTCACACCCAACAACATTACCTAGGGCTCTTTTTATAGATTTGAGCTAAAGTAAATTAGGAAAAAACTTCCTATTTTAATCCTATTCAAATCCTAATCAAATCCCTAATTAATGTAATAATTAGGTCTCTTAAATAATACATCAATCAAATCTCCAATCAAATCCCTAATTAATGCAATAATTAGACCCTCTAATTAATGCATCAATCAAATCTCCAATCAATAATAATGAGCCATTAAAAGCGTTTTAAATAAAAGCTTATTTGAATTTGGAAATAATTCCAAATTAAAAATTTCCACCTCATAGTTCACTTCAAAAAGTGGAATATGACAAATGAGGCTCCAATATAAAAATGATTGCAACTAGATGGTTATCTACATACCCTCTCCCCCCCCCCTAAGGGATTAAATTAAGCAGTTCTTCAAACAAGTAGACAATAAGTCATGAGTCCTGCACCACTATCGTGGTGGCTGCATTACCAAGCCTATATCAATTGTACCCTTTAGATACCTAAGGATACTTTTCACAGCTTTCCAATGCCTTCTTCTTGGATCATGTATGAACCAGCTCACAAGCCAATTTCTTGTGTAATGTTTGGATTGAGAAATTCCAAAATCATACCATATCATGCTACAAGTGTCAAGTAACCATGGCTCGAGGGATTCTTAACCACTGAAGAGAACACTTCATCATAAGAAATCTCTTCCCGTTGTGTAGAGTATTACGTTACCAACCTAACCTTTTATATCACATCAGCTCCATGAGATCCTTCCTTCTTTGCATGCTTCCATTTGCACCCAATGGCTTTTCTTCCAAGAGGAAGTTTCACCAACCTCCAAGTAGTATCCTTCTGAAGATACTCTATCTCTTCATCCATAGCCTTCTTCCAAATTTCACCATCAGGAATGTCCATAACTTCCTCATAGTCATAAGGAAATTTATCCTCCGTGGTTGAAAGTGCAAATACAATGTGATCCTTCAACCAAGCTAATTTTGGGACATTCTGGCGCCTGAACCTATTCGTCGTAATAGATTTTTTAGCAGGAATCCCATTCTCAACATCATCTTCTACCACTTGATCTTCAACTGAATCAGATATCTGGATAGAGATGATCTGCCTCTATGAAGGAAATGTAGTTACATCAAATTCCAACTTATGTAGTGTATCTATGGTCCTAGCGGAACTCCCCATTTTGTTAGAGTCCTAAAGCTTTAACATACTAACCTCATCAAAAGTAACATCCATACTGATGACAATCTTCTTCTCTACCGTATCATGGAGTTTGAAGGTCTTGACTCCACGCCTAAAGCTAAAAAAGATTGACTTTTTTACTTGTAGTACTAGTTTATCATTCAGAACATGATAATAAGTTGGATACCCAAACACTCTCAAGTGCTGATATTCTTTAGCTGGATTCTATAACCACACATTCTTGTTTGGTCTTCTTCCCAATAGTTGTCTAAGGCAAATGGATCACCAATTGACAGGCATACTTTATTACCTCAACCCAATAGACTTTATCCAACCCAATATTATATAAAATACACTAAACTTTCTCCACTAAAGTCTAATTTATCTTATTTGTCACCCTGTTCTACTATGGTGTCACTCTAACAATGAAGTGGTGCTTTATCCCAAATCTTTATACACTTGCACGAATGCATCCAAAGTGTATTCACCCCTAATGTTCATATACCCCATATCCTTTTTCCACTATGAGTCTTAATCCACTTCTTCCAAGTTCTAGAAATCTCCTGTACCTCGCATTTACGCCTCATGATATACACCTAAACATATCTTGAGTAATCATCAATAAAAGAGACAAAGTATTACTGCTCGCTTAATGATGTTATCTTCATTGGGCCCCAAATATGTGTGTGAACATATTCGAAGATACCCTTAATACTGTGGATGGCAGTACCAAAGGATACACATGTCTTCTTTCTAAATATATTATATTCATACGGATTGAGCTTGCAGGTGCTTGCTCCTTTAATTAATCATTTCTTCAAAAAATCCATAAGAGAAGCCTCTCTATTATGAGCTGGCCGCATATATTATAATATAGTGGCATCATAAGAATCATCAGTAATAGCAGCCCATATAATCACTATTCTTCACTGAAGGTAGTAAAGGTTGTGGTGATTAACTCCTAGATAAACCAATGCTCCATGATATATATTTAGAAATCTTGCCTCAATGACTACCTTGTAGCTCTTAGTTTCTAAAGCCCCAACTCAAAGGAAATTCTTCTTGATTTCTATAATGTGCCTCACATCAATCATCTCTCTCACAGTATCATCATACATTTTGATGAAGATGCTATGTACACCAACTATACGACAAGATTATTCATTTTCTATTATCATAAAACGACTATCAAGATTCTTGTAGGTATTGAACCACTCCATAGCTTGACAAATGTGATAAGTAGCACCAGTACCCAGAATCCAGCATGAACAATCTAAATATAAACTCTGAGCAACTATAGATAGTGATATGTCTGAATCTTTATCATTCTTTTCCAAACTAAGATTAGACTCAATGGACACTCCCTATCCCTTCTCCTTCAGTTACGGGCAATTTTTCTTCCAATGAACAATCCCCAAATAAAAAGTACATTAATTATTCCGAAGATTGTGCCCACTATACCTTCCCTGCTTATTATCACCCATTTTCTTCTTCTCAGATATTCTAGTCGGAGAATTAGAGCCTCAACTGAATCTATCTTTTCAGACTCCTTATCCCAATACTAGAACTCATGATTCAACAATGTAGTAGTCATCTCACCATAATGTAAGACCTCCTTCCCATGAATGAGCATCATTATGAAGTGTTTTTATTCATCTAGGAGTGAATTCAATAGAAGGAGAGCATTGTCTTTATCTCCAATCTCTTCATCAAGATTCAAAAGATCTACCAATAGCTTTGTGAATTCATTCAAATGCTCATCAATTGTAATCCCATGCCTTATCTAAAACCTGTAGAGATGGTTCTTGATAAAAAGAGGATTCTCCATGCTTTTTATCAGATACTTATTCTCCAAAATCTTCTATAGCTACACAACATAAGTCTCCATCATTATCCCATATTTGATCTCCTGAGATAAGTAATTTGTGATCAAGCCATAAGCACTGGTTCATCTTAAGACAATCTCTTTCAAACATCTCTTCACACTGTTCATCACCTTCCTAAACAATCTCTAGATTCAAAGAGCACGGCACATCCATCACCTCATATCGCTACATGCCAAAGTTTCTTTTGCCATCTAATTTTTTCATATCAATTTTAATGGAATGTGTAACCACCTGATTGATCACCACCATCTCCACCGTCGAGGTGGATGTAACCATGGCTCCATCATATCTCATAGCCTCCACCAAATTGCAACCTCCTTATGACATCAGAATTACACCAATCTAGCTCAATAATCAATCAAGCCTGGTGCATTTGATCCGTCCAAACATTTCTATAAGCCTAGTCAAACCAAACAAATAGGAAATCTTCCCATTCTCAGTCGCCAAAATATTCAAAATCTGACTCTAGCACCAATTATTAAGCAAATAATCATAGTGAAAAAAAAAATCACATAACACAAATATAATAAACACGACGATGTACATGATTTGGCAAAGATGCTTACGTCCACAGGGGGAAGATGATGATTTCACTAAATTGGAGAAAATAGAGAATTATAATGAGCTCTCTCTTCCTCTTATACACTCACATTCAACAACATCCCCCAGGGCTCTATTTATATATTTGAGCCAAAGTAAATTAGAAAAAAGCTTCCTAATTTAATCCTAATCAAATCTAAAATAAACCACTAATTAATGCAATAATTAGATCTCTTAATTAATGCATCAATCAAATCTCCAATCATATACCTAATTAATGCAATAATTAGATCACCTAATTAATGAATCAATCAAATCTCAAATCAAATCAACTTAATTAGAAAAAAAATATATTCCCTGATTAATTATAATAATGAGTCATTAAAAACTATCCAAATAAAAAGCTTATTTCAATTTGGAAATAATTCCAAATTAACAAAATAATGGTTTAGAGTTGCTACATGAAATGAATAATTGGAGAAAGGGTAAAGTGCTCCTTTCAAGCATCTACCAATAATTGGGCGTTCCTAAGGGTTTAATCTAGTTAGGAATTGAATAATAGGAGAGTGGTTAAAGTGATACTTGGAGATCAACTAGATATTTCAAACTAGATTGCTTATCATTTCAGTCTCTTAGTATTACCTGATTTGTTTCTTAGTATCATTTTTTTTTTCCATTTACCTTCAAGTTTTTTTAGAAATCATTTAGACTTCTATAATTTGGGGTATCACATTCCTCTAATTCTCCTTATCATGTATTAAGGTGACAATTTCATTGAAAGTTAGTAGTGACCATTTTCTAAGCACATGTGCCTTAACTTGTTCAAACTTTTGAACTATCCATGAACTTAAATATTCTATCCCTTTTTACAATCTATTTTAGCCATTTGACATCATTGCATTTCATTCTGATGTTCTTGTAGTGATCTAATTCAAGTTGATAACTATTCAACATATTTTAGTATTCTATGATAGAATGAATTCTTTATTTTGTTGATGTTTTTTTTATTATTATTTCATAGATCAGGGTAGCATCTTGCTTCTTGGAGTAAGTTTGAAAAATAACTTCCTATATTTACTTGACGATTGTGAGGAATATGTAGTTTCCCATGATTTGTGGTTGCATATAAATTCATAATCATGAAAAAGTAATGAAGTCATCCTTGTCCCAAGCATTAATTGGATCTTTTAGATTTGGCCCCATTCTAATGAAATAGCTTAGCTTCCCTCTTTTTAATTTTTGGATAGGTTATTCCATGATTCCTAAACTAGAAATTTGATTTTCAGACATTTAGATTTTAGATTTCTGCAAAAGCTAATTTAAGGGCTATTACATTTTTGAATATGGCTTAAAAAAATTAAAGAAGATTAGCAAAAGAGAGATGATATTGGATCTAGACCAACAACAAAGATTGTAAAACAAATTATTAATTAATGCTGAATATCCCTATAAAAAAAGAGGAGAAAAGAGGGTTTACGAACCATCCAAAAATAGTGGATAGAAGAAAGAACTAGCTGATGCACTTAATGAAAAAGAAAGATTCCAAGAAAAATGGAGAGAAAGATTGAATTCCTCATTCTTCAATGTCAATTTGAGATTGAATGTACTTTACCAAGGAAAAAATGACCCGAGAAAACTATGATCTTTCTCATGTCAATAACCAATTTAAAATTAATTCAATATTTAGCAAAGACAAATATATCTATAGGTTAGCTTGATCCTATTTTGATTTCAACCAAACTTGTCTTATTATATTCAATTCTGATTAAAAAAGGTTTTAAACCATTACTTCGTCTGATGATTCAATCCAAGCTTAATTTGATCCAAAATTTGATCTAAATTTCTTTTTGAACTTTGACCATTGAGTTGAACTTAGATCGATCTTTTGACCTTTTTTTGCCAAGCTAATCTTTTTCAACTTTTTAAGGATTAAATTCTGCTTGATTTCATTATCATATTTTTTTCTTTTGGGTAGATTAGTTTGTATTACTATATATTAATAATGTTTTTGGCTATTCATGTAGCATTCCTTACCTTCTATGTGAAATTGAATTTTCACAAAAGTTAATTTCAAATAGAAAACTTTATACGTAAAAAAATATTAGTGATTTTAGTTTCAAAATATTTATCATAACTTGTCACATCCTAGGCCTTGAAGGCGGTACACCGTGCCAAAATAGGACTCGAAGAAGGGATAGGAAGACTTGTTTTATACTCACAAGAAGAAAAGTGCATAAATCAATAATATAATAAAATATATCAGAGTAACTAATATAAGAGAAATTGAACTTTAATTTAATTCCTATGAATTTAAAAATAGTAAACCAATACAAAAGGACTACTACAAGCAAATGAAATGTAATAGAAATATATAACTTCAAAGAAAATACAAAACCATCAAAAGGAAATGCCAAAATGACCTGAAATACAAAAGTACCCAATTCAATGCTACTACTGATAGATCTACTTCTAAGACAGCGATCCACCTATCGCTCCAACAGGACCTGCTATAAACAAAAGTAATTATGGGTGAGTTTTATAAATCAAACTCAATAAACAACTTCTATTTATTAAAGTATAAATGACAGGAATGGGGCATGCAGTGTGACCAAATCAACAAGTAGAAGTAGAAATCAACAATCATTATATTCATGCAATAATATCATGTTTCGTGATTCCTACAATAATTCTAGTATGCTACTATTGCAAATGTGAATGTCAACCTGTAACTAATGCAATTTTTATTAGATTTATGCATATAAAATCGTGCTTATATATTATCATACCATTATATGACCCATATGTCAATCATCGCTCAACTCATATCCAATTTTATATCTATAGTTGACTTAATCAAACATCTTGCACCACGAAGGTAAACACAAACCCAAGAAAATTCAATGATTTTCTATAGATTCATCACTATGAGGGTTCCACCAACCTAAACTCTATTGCACCATGCATATAATATTCCAAATTTTTCATAAGCACTTTTCAACAGGTGTTATAGTTTCAATATGATGAATGTTATTCATAATAAGATATAATTTATAGATATGATATTTATTACATTCAATAGGAGTACGTTCATGAAAACATGACTTATAAAAATTGATATATAGGAGTTTTATAGCATTAAATTAATTATTTATTTATGAAACTTTCTAGTTCATTATGAGCATGAAAAGATATTTACAAGTGTTTGCAAATAGGCAATAAATTTCACAATAATGATAGGAATATCAATATAATCAATAATAATATAAAATTTAATGCAAATAGCACAGGTTACACCCCTACCAAAGCATGTTACATTTACTCAATAATAAATAATAGTTATTTAGAGTGATCAACAGGAAATCCAATTTAGGTTTTAGGTTGCACGCTTCACCAAGCAAAAGTTCAATAAGAAATGAAACCAAATAATAATAATCACCACTTCAAGGCATAAAGGTTGATATCCTAATCAATCTAAGTCACACCATAATCACCACATTAATTATCAAATAATATGATCCATCCTATGACCTAACTAGTCATCTTATGAAGACAAAAAATAAAATATACCTGACAAACAACCTTAAATTAATAATACATTTAAAATGTATAGCAAGGATACAAAATAATTTATATTTTGATCCATTCAAACATCATACTTAAAACTCTCTTCCAAAGTACGTTGAAGCCCATCAAATAGGTAATTCAAGGCTATACAAAACCGATGTGAATCGAATCTAGCTTCACTTTTTTTTTTTTTTGAATCTAGATTCACATTAGAAATGAAAAAAATCTTAATTAGGTGACCAAAAACGTAAGAAGATGAAAAGGAGGATGCAATATAGAAGGAGAGGGAAAGAAACACACTATACAAGAAGAAGAGGTTGAGAATGTTCACTAATGGCTGTTGTCGTGAGAATAAAAGTTAGTGTCGAGGAGGAAGATGTTCAACGGCTACATAGGGAAGGAAAAGATGTTTCCCGCTTCAACGCGTTGTATTTTACGTATTGCCTGCGGATATGGTCCGCCGGTAATACCGGGTTTTCCTGTAGTGACGGCTCTTTTCCTTAAACGGAAAGAGAAGCAATCAAGGGCGAGAGAATGAGAAGGAAAAACTCTAGAAGATTTTGACTATCATGCTTGAAGGAGGGCTTCCGTGCTTGGACCGAACAGGTCCAGTTCATAAAATAAATGAAGTTGTGATTTTTATTATAGCTAGCCTTTCATATTCATAAATTCTTAATGCGAAGTGATTTCATCATAAGTTCTATTAGTTTAATTTTTATGATTTTTAAAATTGTTGATCACTAATCTTGATATTTTATTAATTTTTCTAGTTAAATTTTATTGATTGAAAAATGACATTACTGTATGAAATGGCATGGAGATTAACTTGATTTTTTATGCAAACTATAGTGAATGAAAATCTTGTTTGGTTGTTTGAACTTGTTGCTATAACTTAGTTTTTATTGCTTAACTTGAAAATGCAGGAGAGATGATAGTGGGGCCGATGAGGATATACTTCATGGATGAAATATCGGTGGGATTGGATAGCTCAACAACATATCAAATAATAAAATGCTTGCAACAAATTGTTCATTTAGGGGAAGGCACCATCTTGATGTCTCTTCTCCAACCTAGTCCTGAGATCTTTGAACTCTTTGATGACATAATCCTTATAAATGAAGGGCATATACTTTACCAAGGTCCTTGTGAATTTGTGCTACGCTTCTTTGAATCATGTGGCTTCCATTGCCCAGAAAGAAAGAGCATAGCTGATTTCATCCAGGAGGTCATATCTCGCAAAGATCAGCAGCAATATTGGGTTGACCACAATTTACCTTACTCCTATGTCTCTGCTCAGGAGTTTTCAAATAACTTTGATAAGTTTTTTATCGGCCTCAATCACAAGTTTGAGCTCTCTATTCCCTTTGACAAAAGCAACAACCATTCTGCTTCCCTTGCGTTTGAAAAGCACACAGTCTCCTACTCTGAGCTCCTTAGTGCATCCTTTGCCAAGGAATGGATCCTTATCAAGCGCAACTTGTTTATACACATCATTAAACTTATACAGGTTTGACTTCCTTAATGATAGTTATTGTTTTCTTAAGGCTACAACAAAAACTTTATAAGGATTAAAATTTTTGCCAATAATTTCTTTTATGCAACTGAGGAATTATATGTTTTGAATGTTAATTGCAACACATCCATTTATACATCTTGTGATCCTCAAATCAAATAAGATTATCGACATATTACCACCTCACTCAATAACTGATTAAAAATGGTTGAAACTAAAACATGTAAGTTTTTTAATACATCTGCAGTGCTTCTAGTATTATATTTTATTTTCAATTAAGTTGGTGAAGATAGGTTTAAAAAAAATAGGACTATGATGATGATTTTGATGAGATTGAGAACCACCTTGGCAAACTTAGTGAGAGATTCAAACTATCATTATTTTGGAATTTAGCTGCGGCTAACATTTCCTCCATACTATTGCGTTGATTTGAAAAATATTTTGTGACATCATAACACCATCTCATCTTTAAGAATATGTCATATTTAGGCTTCTTAAATATTCAGCTAGCTTATATGATTATGATGAAACAGAGAACAACACATGGAAGCATTTTTAGTTAAGTAAATATTAGCTTATATAAATGATTGCTTCTTTCCTTTTATACTATATTTGATAGTTAGTTTAGGCCAGTTTGGAGAAATTCATACAAGAAAAAGAGTACTAATATATGATGAGGATTGAGAACTCCACTATAAAACTTTAACACTCCACAAAGAGGGGGCATTTATAAATATACATCATATGGAACCATTTTTAAGGCGGTCAACATTAGCATACATGATATTATTTTTATTTTTGACATATTTTTATGCTATTTTGCAATTTTAAGATTGGTGCAAACTTAAAAATGTAGATTATCGCGAGACTCAGAAACCCACTACAAGTTGTAAGCACTCCAAAAGAGGAAAGACGATTTGGAGATGCTCACTCTTTTTAATTAAACTAAGTTAAATACGTTCTTGACTATTTTGAATCTTAATGCATCATATTATTTGGTAATTAGAGGTTTTTATTGGTGAACAAGTTTTTAATAGTTTGGAATTTTGAATTTTAATTATTCATCGAGATGTTCTTAATAGTTTGGAATTTTGGATATATGTGAATTCAAAATTTAGATTTTTTTAATAGTTTGCATTTTTTTTGGGGGGGGGGGGGGGGGGGGGGGGGGGGTAAATTATTTTATAAAAAATTTTCTTAAGCAAAGCACAAATAAAAATCAAACCAATATCACCACAAAGGTTTGAAAATTATTTGAAGCAGTAGAAAATAAAATACTTTATCAAATTGTATAATTCTTTAAGATGATTTAACTGATTATGTGACTTTTTTTTAAAGATCATTGTCTTAGCTTTTATTTCATCAACATTGTTCTTGAGGACTCGGATGCACACAAATACTATTTCAGATGGAAACATGTACATCGGCTCACTTACTTTTGCAATAATTGCGAATCTATTCAATGGCTTTTCACAACTTTCCCTTACTGTTAGTCGGCTAACAGTATTCTATAAACATAGGGATCTCCTCTTATACCCTGCATGGGTCTTCACCCTCCCTAATTTTGTGCTCAGAGTCCCTATTTCCATGCTTGAGTCCATTGTGTGGGTATCTATAACCTACTACATGATTGACTTTGCACCAGAAGCTAGCAGGTACGCAAATTTTATTTTCTAAATGATATCTTAATGAATTAGTGACATTCTAAATTTTGATGTTGCCTCTCTAGGTTCTTCAAGCAGTTCCTATTGCTATTTTTGATGCAGCAGGTGGCTGCAGGGTTGTTCAGATTAATTGCAGCATTGTGCAGATCATTGATTATATCAAATACTGCAGGGTCTCTATCTGTGGTCATTATGTGTGTTCTTGCTGGCTTTATTCTGCCAAAAGGTCCTTATTAATGGCATATTTGTGTTCGTGTATATCAAATGAAGCCAAAAACATTTACTTTTTTATTAATTGATTAATATTTTTTTAGTAAATCATAATTGAATTCTTTCAATTATTTAAAAGTTCTAATTAAAATTTTTGTGAGTTGTAAGGTATGCAATATTAATATTTTTTTTCTTAATTCTATTTCTTTTGTTTTGAAGTTGCATTTTTGTTTCATAACACTAGGAGCAATTCCAACTTGGTGGAAATGGGGTTATTGGATTTCACCACTGACATATGGATTTAATGCTTTGGTTATCAATGAGTTTTTGGCTCCAAGATGGATGATTAAATTTGTGAGTCATCCCACCCACATATTTTACACTCCAATAAATATATCCTTTAGCCATTTTATGTTATGAAATTTGATATATTTTATCATGCATGTTTTTATAATTGTGTAATAATGATAAATACAACATACCTGCAGGCAAATGATGGTAAAAGGTTAGGTGTGGCTGTGCTAGAAAATGCTAATGTCATTCCTGAGAATAAGTGGTATTGGATTGGAGTAGAAATATATTTGGGATGTATCATTACCCTTAACATTCTCTTCACCATCGCACTAGCCTCACTGAATTGTAAGCTCTATATAATCTTCATCTCCTATCATTTAATTTCTTTCCATTGTAGATAGTATTCTATATTTTAACATTTTTATTCACATTTTTCTTCCTACAAAATAGCATTTGGAAAGTCACATGCCATTATTACTAAAGAAATGGCATCAGAGTCACACGAAAATAAAAATAAAATGGAGGATCAATCTATTTCTAAGAAGTCGGGTTCTCACGTTGCTTCTTCAAATGTTGCTGTACATTTTATAAAGGAAAATGACAATAGTAAGAAACGTTGCTCTAATTTGTTTCATCTAATTTTAAGATGGGTCATGAAAGTGATGTTGCCGCCCTTTTGTATTCAATTGTAATTTTCGTTGAATTGTTTTATGATGCATAATAATAAGATTGTTATTCATGTAGTTAGTGGGCTTTTTCCAAAAAAAGGAATGGTTCTTCCATTCACTCCTCTAAGCATATCATTTCATGAAGTAAATTACTACGTTGATATGCCAAAGGTGAGTCTTTTTTAGCAAATGTTTTATTTTGTTCTTTTGATTTTCTAAATATTTTCTAGCTTCCTTTATTTTCTTTCTAAATTAAGCAAATGCAACTACAATGTTTGTTAAAACATATAGGCATGTTGATTCAATAGTGAAGGCCATCAATGTTTTATTTTGTTCTAATTTCTCAGGAAATTAAAATTCATGAAGTCGACCAAGTCAACCAAGATCGATTACAACTATTAAATGGAGTTACAGGAGCTTTTCGTCCTAAAATTTTGACAGCTCTTATGGGAGTAAGTGGTGCTGGAAAAACCACGCTTTTAGATGTTCTAGCAGGAAGAAAAACAAGTGGTTACATAGAAGGAGATATAAGAATTTCTGGTTACCCTAAAATGCAAGCAACATTTACAAGGATCTCAGGTTACTGTGAACAAAATGACATCCACTCACCTCAAGTTACAGTTAGGGAGTCCTTGATATATTCTGCTTTCCTTCGTCTTCCTAAGGAAGTGAGTGATGAAAAAAAGATGGTAAGAACCTATTATGATTAAAAAATAATGTATAAAGTTATTTTCATGTAGGATGAAGTTTTGCTTCTAATGATTTTGTTTGGATCTTCATTGAGAAAAAAAGCACTTTCTTTTTTAGCCTCTTGGGAGAGGAGGGAAAGAGGGAGAGGAACTAAACTCAAATATTTATTTCTTAACCATATCTCCTATTGCAGTCTATAGCCTATTTATAGGTAGAAAATACCAACATAAAAAGCTACACAATGAGAAACTACATAAATCTTGGACCAATATCCAACAATCTCTACCTTGGTCCTAGATTTACGCAAAGAAAATCTATTGTTTACAAAGAACAACCCCATAGGTCTTCCCCACTAATTGCATCCATCAGACGGTTAAAAAATCCTAAAAAACTGCACTACCAACATCTTGAGTTTCCTTCTTCACGAGCCTTAGCTCACACGCACCCATGCCACTTCTTCTAGGCATCTAGCCACAGTCCCGAGCCCCATGCCTCAACCTTGTACCTCTCACCCCGCGCCCTGTGCACATGTGGTCTAACTCCGACCGCACCCTATGCATATACACCCATACACATGCAGAGCCCTGTGCAATGCCTGGTCCCCACATTTACTTGCGCCTTGCACGGCCTCCATGCTCCATGCGATCTCCTCGCACACCCATGCGACACTCTTCCATGCTTCCACTATCGGCACTGCTCCTTAAGAACAGACATGCTCCACTTTAAAGATCTAAACTGATTTTCTTTCTTAACTGAGAATGATCTTCTTCATCCATTGTTAATTTGCCTCATTTATGTCCAGCCTTCAATGCTCCATCAGGATTGATTGGCCCGATAGCCAGATTAGGTCCAATTAACTCATCAAACAGAGATATAAGTTTAGAATAGTTAGGCTCCTCATCACACTTCAAGTTTACAACACTTTCAAGAAATTGCTTAAACGAAGATGGACAGAAACTATAAAGGAATTTAGGAGATGTTGCCATCTTTTTCTTTCAAACCAAAAACTACTTGTTCTCACCATGTTCCCTCATCCTATGTCACAATCAACCTAGCAACAACCGTTGTTTTCTTCTAAGGCCTTCCCCTTGGCCTCCCCTTAGCCACGGGCTTCGCCTTCCCAACCGATGCACATCTCCATGCTACCAGCGACCCAACCCTGTTCGAAGCCTTCTTAATTTGTCGTCACCCGGGTACTCTACCGGTTCACATGACTCGAACCGTCTACGTGAGCCTGTCCACAGCCCAACAACCACACTCAATGTCTTCAACCTGTACTACTTTGGTCCAGCAAACTGGCCTAGCTTAATGGTCCGACTCCAGCCTTTGTTGTGGATGTCGTGCCCACGCACCTGTCAACCCTCTTGAACCCTTTCTTGATTTACCTCAAGAACACTTTCCTCCTTCCTCGATCGGCTCAACAAGGCTCTAAATTAGTTTCTTTAGATAAGAAAACTCCTCCTCCACAACCTAGCTCATTTTCCTCGAATTGGCTCTGGTACCATATGTTAGGATTTTTAATAAGAAAGAAGCACTTTCTTCTTAAGCTTCTTGGGAGAGGAGGAAGGAGAGAAGGAGAGGAACTGAAATTAATTTTTTTTTAATTAACCATATCTCCTATTACACCCTATAGCCTATTTATAGGCAACAAATAACAACATAAAAAGCTACAAAAAGAGAAACTACCTAAATCTTGGACCAATATCCAACAGTTTCTGATGTCTTTATTTTTATCAAATGGATATAGCTTTACATAACTTTTTTTTTTTTTTTTTTTCATTTTTTGCAGGCATTTGTTGACGAAGTGATAGGTTTAGTGGAGCTCAATAATCTTAAAGATGCTATCGTTGGCCTTTCAGGTGTTTCGGGTTTATCAACAGAGCAAAGAAAACGATTGACTATAGCTGTAGAACTAGTTGTTAATCCTTCAATCTTATTCATGGATGAACCGACATCAGGATTAGATGCAAGAGCTGCAGCCATTGTTATGAGAACTGTGAGAAATACAGTTGACACTGGAAGAACAGTTGTATGCACAATTCATCAACCGAGTACCGAAATATTTGAAGAATTTGATGAGGTACCGAACTTATTTAAATTACATCATACATTTTTTATAATAAGTTGTAGCTTTAGAAATAATTAAATTCTGTATTTTCATGTGATACTTAATCAATTGAACAGTTGCTACTATTGAAAAGAGGAGGCCAAGTCATATTCTACGGACCATTGGGACAAAAAGCAAGGGATATGATTGATTATTTTGAGGTGTGCATGCTGGACAATATAACAACATATTCTTTTCGTTGAATAAAATTTGTTATTTTGTTATGTGTAATAGTATCAATTTTCCAAGGAGTTTTTGTAGTTATTTTTCTACCATGTTAAGCTTCATGAAAATATTATTCACTTTATATCATATTACGTACAATTTACTACAACAGGCTATTCCCGGAATACCAAAAATTAAAGACAATTACAATTCTGCAACATGGATGCTCGAAGTAAGTTCAAATGCAGCTGAAATAAATTTGGGAATGGACTTGGCTAACTATTACAAAGCATCAATACTGTATGAGTAAGACTTTGCAACTTTATCCTGTGAAATTCTTATTGTTATCATATCCGTGTAATATAGCATTAATATCCTAATAAATAGCGCCAATTCATGTTTATTAACATCGATGTCCAGGCAAACTAAGGCAATGATCAAAGAATTAAGCAAACCATCTCCTGGATCAAGAGATATCAATTTTGCAACTTTATATTCACAATCTATGTATGAACAATTTAAATGCTGCCTTTGGAAGCAATGGTGGTCATATTGGAGGAGTCCTGATTACAACTTGGTCAGATTTTTATTCACTGTCAGTACAGCTTTCCTCTTGGGATCTATCTTTTGGAATGTTGGGCACAAGCGGTAAATCTTTCATCTAATCAAAATGAATTTGAAGTACTATTGGCTTTTCTTTTAGATTAAAATGTGTTTCATAATTATTAGATTTTGCATTATTGATCACATGTTTAGGCTTCGTTTGTGACGGTTTTCTTACTTCTTCTTAAAGCAGTTTTTTAGTAAAAAAAATTAAATTTTTTATTCTAGAAAGCTGCTTCAAGAAGCAGTAAGAAAGCCATCCCAAACCAAGTCTAGTTTTAAATATCTATAGACTTGCAATATTGGTTTTCTTTTGGTGTGACTTAGGGAGGATGCAAATGGTATCAGAACTGTTATTGGATCCATGTATGTAGCTGTTATGTTTATAGGCATTACAAATAGCACGACGGTCCAATCAATTATAGCAATTGAGAGGACTGTGTTCTATCGAGAAAGAGCTGCGGGCATGTATTCTGCCTTACCTTACGCTTTAGCTCAAGTAAGAGCTACACCATTAATACTTTCTAAGAATAATTAAATAAGAAGAAAAGAAATTTATGTTTTAATTTTATTTTTTTCTGTTGTAGGTGATTATTGAAATACCATATGTATTCACCCAGGCTTTGATTTATATCAGTATAATATACCCCATGATGGGTTTTGAATGGACGATGGCAAAGTTTATGTGGTTCTATTACATCTCCTTTTGCTCATTCCTCTACTTCACATATTATGGAATGATGACTATTTCATTCTCTCCAAATCCACATGTTGCGATCATCTTGGCTTCTATTTTCTATTCATTCTTCCAACTTTTCTCAGGCTTTTTCATCCCGAAACCAGTAAGTATTTACTATCTAAAATTTCATTTTATGATTAGTAAATGCCTCAAACTAATATTTGATTGCAGAAAATTCCAAGGTGGTGGATTTGGTACTACTGGATTTGCCCAGTAGCTTGGACTGTTTATGGGTTAATAACGACTCAGTATGGTGATTTAGATGATATAATTGAAGTGCCTGGGCAGATGAAGCAGCCTATCAAAACTTTTGTTAAGGAATACTTTGGTTATCACAGGGATTTTATGGCAGTTGTTGCTGTAGTACTTCTGCTCTTCTCTTTTCTTTTTGCTTTTACGTTTGTTTTCTGTATTAAGAAATTAAACTTCCAAAAGAGGTAAAATCAAAAGAAAGGCATTAGAGATCTTTAAACATTATCAATGAATGAATTTAATATAAATTAAGAACATAATTGTGTTTTTTTTTTTCTTTTGACCCGCTCTGCATCTTTAATTTATGGCTTAATTTTATTGTAATTATAATTATATTAGAATAATATGATTCAAATTCTCCATCAATATAATTCATCATCACAATTATTATTACTATGAGTTTTTGTCTTATCCTCGCAATTATGAATATTCCACTTCACTAATTCCAAGCCATTAGAGGCATCTTTTAATACATTTAATAATTTGGATTTATGCAACTCGCTGCAAGCACAATGCACCTTTGGCGGATACAAAATCAACGCAAGTTCATTTTGCATTGTATAATGCTGCACAGTAGAAGCTTAAAAAGAAAGTTCATTTTTCTGTAATTTGAACACAACAGAAGAAATTTGCTGTAATTAGAGGCAGAGCCCATTCATTAATATAAAATAAAAGTTCAAAGTTGAGGTGATTACATTCTCAAAAAGAATAAAACCAATAGGGGCTTCCTCAAAAAACACCTGAAGCTCCAAAAACTCCCTAAAAACTAGGGATGAGGCCAAGAAGCTAGAACAACAACAACAACAATATCAAGCCTTTATCCTACGTACTATGTGACGGCTACATGAATCCCTTTCTCCATTGTGTCATATTAAGAGTCAAATTCTCATTTAAATCTAAAAAGGAACGATCATTTCTAAAATTTTCTAACCAAGTCTTTTTAGTCTACCTCTACCTTTCTTAGTATAAGCTAAATCTATTACATCAACTTTCCTAACAAGATCATTAGTTATATTCCACTAGAGCTACTCCAAGCTTTTCAAGTATATGCTCATTTCGTATCATGTCTCTAATAGTAAAGCCACTCATCCACCTAAGCATCCTCATCTCTACAACACTTAATATTATGCTTCTCTTTTAATGGCCAACATTTTGCATCATAAAACATTGTAGGTCTCACCACCATCTTATAGAATTTTCCCTTATGTTTGAGGGGGACTTTTCTATCGCACAACAAAGCCTGATGCATTCCTCAACTTCAACTATCCAACTTGAATTATGCTAATAATATCCCCATCTATTTCACCATCACTCTAAATAGTAGACTCAAGATATCTAAAACGTATACTCTTACTAATGACTAGATCGCTCAAAATTAGAAACCCTCCACTAGATCTATTACCACTAAAATTATACTTCATATATTCAATTTTATATCTACTCAAATGAAAATATTTAGACTCTAAGGTTGACCTCCATAATTGAAGTTTACTTTCATCTCTCTTTCTAGTCTTATCAACAAGAATAATATAATCAACAAAAATCATACACCAAGGTATAACCTCTTGAAAATGTCTAGTGAGAACATCCATAACTAAAGCAAAAAGATATGGGCTTAAGGCTAATCCTTGGTGTAATCCGACAGAAATAGGAAAATGCTTGGTTAGATCACCTTCTGTTTGAACACAAGAAATAGTTCCTGCATACAAATCCCAATTGACTTGAATATAAGCATTATTAACTCCTTTCTTTTCTAAAACTTTTCATAACACTTCTCTTGGAACTTCATCATATGCTTTCTCTAAATCAATAAATATCATATGAAGATCCTCCTTATTCTCTATATGCTTCTCCATCAAACCTCTCAATAAATGAATATCTTCCATAGTAGACCTACACAGCATGAATCCAAATTGATTTTGAGAAACATTAGTATCACATTATAACATATGCTCCATAATCTCTCCCAAAGTTATAAAGTATGACATATTAACTTAATTCATCTATAATTATATTCTTAAAAATATGAATCAACACACTCATTCTCCACTCATCTGACATCTTTTTAGAGATCAAAATAATTTTAAAAAATTCTGTAAGCTAAGAAATTCCTACATCTCCTAAGCATTTCCACACGTCTATTGGAATATCATCAGGTCCAACAACTTTTCAACACTTTATTTTCTTTAAAGCCTCTCTAATTTTAGTTTTACTAATGCTCCGATAAAAAATAAAAATCTTTATTTTCATTTAAGTTCAATCATATTCTCATAATATTCATTGAAAAGTTTGAAAAAAATATCTCATCCACCTTTGGTGAATATCTTCTTCAAATAAAAAGTACTTTTTGATTTTCACACTTAATGCACTTCACTTGTACCAAATACTTATTACTCATATCATTTTATTTGAGTACTTATACATATATCTTTCGCCTTCCTTAGTATCTGATTTATTATATAAATCATTAAAAACTAAAATCTTTGCATCATATATTTTGCACATTTTGATGTAGAGAGAGTTGCTATTTGCATGTTTTACATTCTTGCAACTTGTATTGTTTTGATGATTTCAAATATTATTGTTTTATATATCTCCTAACACTTTTTTGAAAGATTTGTTTTTTGCTCTAGTGTGTACTAACATTTCAGGAAAATCAACTCCAAGCGATGAAGAC